>NC_048287.1:26978068-27294318 GCF_009762535.1 Notolabrus celidotus | reverse complement strand
GTGCCACCTAGTGGTAGCATGAAGGGGCTTTTAACCACCAATGACAAGATTAAAAACAGTTGGAGTTGCCATCTTGGGTTCATCCATCGGTTTCTGGACTGGAGCCATGAGTTTGTTACTTTGATTGTCTCCATCTTGTTTTTTTTCATCCTTTTTTTTGGGCCAGAAGAATCCCTGTTTGGAGACCGATTGGAGCTGGATAGTTTAGAAGCACTCAGATATTACTTACACTGTTGCTTCTATAGTGTGTGGTAAACGTGGGATTAAATGTGTGGCTAGTTTTTTAAAGTAAAATCAAATCAAAAACTGAAAATCACAACAGCAGTCACTTCCTAGGTCAGAACGGGAGCAGCTTTTTAATAGTAAGGAGGCCATCTTTAAAACCAACTCTGTCCATTTTATTCATAATTAATAAATACAAACATCATGCCTTACTTTGAAAGGCTTGAGATGGAAAAACTATAGGTGGCACAACAACTCCCACTGGGTGAAGCCAACACTTTTAGAGCTCCCCCTGGTGACTGGCTGCAGTGGAGGTCATAAAGCCTGCCTCCCTCATTATAACAGATGGAACATGGGTCAAGCTGTAAAATTAAAACACACATCAAAAACATTTTTTAAGCATGCTTTCTGCAAAGTATCAATTTTTCTGGGAAATGTACTTTTGATTAGTCATCTGGAGCTGAAAATAGGGAACATGACGCCATGATTGACAGCTCTGTTGACAAATGAGGTTCCTTCCTGCAGCCTTCTTTACCAGATTAGCAGAGTAGAGGAGGAACGGTAAGAGAACATGTAACAAACTTTTTATAGCCATGAGTGTCTGCTTCAAATCAACACAAGAATCTATTCTGCTCTAGACTTTAGTGACCTGAGGGATTTCTGCTGTTTTACCATGAGTTAAATGTGTGTTTTGGTTTAGTGGAGCGGGTGTGATGTCAGAACCATGGCTCCACCAGCAGGATTGTCTCTGTTGAAAGTCTTGGCTTCAAAATACTTCACCAAAACAATACGTCAGTGCCATCGCAGCAGCAGTTTGGGTTTAGGTTTTACAACGAGGAGGAGAGGGAGGTGCTTTTTCCATTCTCATTTATGATCCATGTTTGCAACCAATGGAGTTGCCCCATGCCGGACATTATACAAAACCAATGTCCCAAAACTCCTTGCCTCAACGGTCACGTGTTGGCATGAATTTGAGAGTTTTTTCAAGGCAGCCAGATCCTTACATCAGCTATTTCCTCAACAGTATAACACTCTTATCACAAAGTGGCAAAAATCTGACAGAATGACGCAGAGAAGTTGTTCCAAAGTGGTTCCCAAAGCCTGGTCTTGTGTTTCGGTATCCAATTTTACTGTACGCAGCAAGTCACCTTTAACTACACATTCAATCGGGGGAGAAATTAGCTTTCTTGTTTTTGCATCCACAGCCTTCAAAGAGATGTGAGATATTGATAACCTACATTTCAGTGTGGACAAAGAAAGAGGAAGAGGAAGGGAAACATTCTTGAGAAGAGTCAATAAAAGAGGAGGATTTCCACCACTAAGCACAGGAAATGGTAATGCCTGTATGTGCCTACTCATAGATCCATCCAACGGTTACCATAGCAGCCATCACTTGCCATCCTCTCAGGGTCAAACCGGGTCTCCTCTGAAATGTGTGTAAGTGTATAAAAAGCCTACGGTTCCTAAATATACCCTCCTACCGGCTGAGTGTGTAATAACCCTCTCCTCTGCTGCACCCTGAGCTTCATGCACACACACAAACACAGGAATGCACGCACGCAAACACACGCAAACACACACACACACACACACACACACACACACACACACACACACACACACACACTTTGCACAGTCACAGATGGCAGCTTCTGTGTGTGTTTTTGAAAGAGCCCTGAGCCCTAGATGCTTTTTAGAAATGAGATGTTTGATTTCAACACATTTTTTAAACAAACTTGAACAGTAGCTCTGTGTGTGTGTGTGTGTGTGTGTGTGTGTGTGTGTGTGTGTGTGTGTGTGTGTGTGTGTGTGTGTCTTTCATCCTTCCACAACAAGGATCCCAGTGATCAGTGCCCCTGTGTGCTGGAATCAAACTGGTGAAACTTGAAAAAGCATGTGAATCCTGTGATGCTGCTTCATAATAACAAGTTACCTGAACAAACAGCCTGAAGAACAAACACCTTTATCTCCAATATCAACACACACACACACACACACACACACACACACACACACACACACACACACACACACACACACACACACTCACTCACACACACACTGAACCACAGCCCTCTGAAGACCTGCTTTTGTTTGTTTTCAGAGAACACGGAGGCGAGATTCACAAGTGCCGATGAAAAGATTTTCTGCTATCCAAGGAGGTTTGATCAAACGACAGATCAGAGGAGAGGATTCTTTCTCTTCTGTCAGTTCTCTTTACACTTTGTTTCTCACACTCCTAATTGAACGCTCACTTCTGATTAGCTGTTACAGTGTGATTATTTTAAAAAGAGTCTCATGAGGGGATTCACAGAGGATTTGGCAGCTTCTGCAGCATTTAAAACTGCAGACATGAGACCAAAAGAGAACATGTAAACTGCTAACGGTGTTTGGGAGCTCTGCTGCTTTTTACTTACTGTTCATGGCAGCTGAAAAACACCAGCACTTAAAGTCATGTTGAGTAAAACTAGAAGTTATTGGTATTTTCTGAGAGTTTGAGTAATTGAAGCACAGTCTACTAATGGATGTCACTCTGAAACTGGAAACAAATACAGTATGTATTACTCATATCAGGGTTTTGATTGGTCAGGGGCATTGCAGGGCTCAAACAGTAACTCAACAGAGTGGCAACGTTTAAAGTTCCTCAGTTTAAATCTGATGTTCGGTGTTTGTCCGAGGTTACACCTTTAAGTACTTTAAAAGTTGCAATGGGAAACATCGTATGTTTATGTTTGACTGGTGTTGTTATTTGCTTGCAATTTTTCATGGACTTATCTGCAGCTAAGCACCCATCTGATATAATTTTCTCAGAACTTAAACCACCAATGGAGGAAAGCAAAGAAAACTACCAACAGCCAAATTCCACCAGATCCTTGTCCTGTCCGTCTCCAATCCATCACGGCACCAGATCTGATAGGTTTCTATTCTAGACAATGAGTTATCTTCCACTGGATCCGCTCCGTTGCCTTCCAGCTGCATCTCTGATCCAGAAGGACGAAGCCCTCTGCAGCAGATAAGCTAGACTTCTTTTTTTGCCGGGACAGGAAGTCAGGCAAAAAAACAAAATGAAAACATCCGGTTAATTTTCAGAATAATACACTCTGTGTTATCACCAAATCGTATTTCACCTAACTACAACAACAAACCGTCATGATGAGCGGAGCCAGGCCTGAAGTCAACAGGTCAGAGGTTTTCAGAGGACCAGAAAGACAACATGGATGAGGAGAGGAGGAGGAGGGGAATCCTTGATTCAGTGATTACTGCCGGAAAACCTCGGTAGTATGACTCCAGCTGTCTGGCGGATTTAGTGGAAGTCCAATTTAAAAGTGTTGTAATGCAGCCCAGGTAGATCATTTTAACACAAGTCCTCTTACAAGGCAAATTCTGGAGTGGCCAATGAGATATGTATATCTAGATATATCTAGGCCATGCAACCCCTGGATACCCTTCTGGACACGCCCCTGTCTGGCTGGTTCAATAAACCCCTGGACTCAGCATACAATGATGATTAGGAGGGTTTTTTTAATTCTTCCCATGAGCACTTAGCTATTAATTTCTTTGCAATTTTTTATGAAACTGCTTGTCAGCTTTCACAGAAGCCATGGAGAAAAAAATGCAAACTGGCAAATAACAGAGTAAATAAACAAAGTCAAAGGGAATCAATCGAGTAGAGTGGTTAAAATGAAGTCAGCAATTGTGGCAGAGGTTGTATCAGCATCCCAGTTAGATAACAGGAGATTTGACTTGTTCTATAAAGACTTTCACATGTTCCCAAAATGTGAAGCAATGGTTAAATAATCATGCTTATGCTCTCAGTGCATGCGTGTGTGTGTGCGTGTGTGTGTGTGTGTCTGTGTGTGCGTGTGTGTGTGTGTGTGTGTGTTGTCATTTGGCAGATCGGTTTGAACAGCCTGAGAACTTCACAATCTGGACTCGATTTTTTATCAACATGCTCACACACACTTTGTTCCACACTCATCCTCCTACTCCACTGCTGCTCAATTCAGCTATCACACACACACATGCATGCACGCACGCACGCATGCACACACACACACACACACACACGCACGCACGCACGCACGCACGCACGCACGCACACACACACACGCACGCTGCACTGATAAAACCTTTCTTTCTTCTTCTCCTATTTTCACTTGTTGTTTCAGTTACTCTCTTTGTTTTGATTTTTTTGTTCTCTCTTTCTCCGGCTGCCCTCATGCTGCACATCATCTTCTCTCTCCCACTTATTTTTTATATCAAAGCTTCAGAAAACACAAAGCAGTTTAAGAAAGGCTTGACTCTTTCACTTCAACAAAAGTAGCACCAACAAAGTGCAGAAATCTCTGTTACAAGCCCTCAGTCAAAACATTACTGGAATAAAAGTGACAAGAGTTTGCAAGAAGTTGCACGGTGGCTCTTTTCAGGAGAATGCATGTCTTTGGATTTTAAGTAGCTCTGCATAAATTAATTCATCACTTAATGTCGCAGCTGCTCAAAATAAAGCTGATCTTAATAACTTTACAGACTGCTTACAAGCTCATACATCTCTTTCCTGGAGATAAAGTCTAATCTCATCTTTACTGGATGTTGCACATCATTAGAAATGTGTCTGTTATATTTATATTATTACAACATTTGCAGTCACAGTGGAGCTGATATATTTAGTATTAATAAGTGAAAGTACTTGAGTTAAGTCTCTTAATTGTGTTTACTTACAGTACTTGAGTTAACGTGCGAGTATGTCGAGTGTTTCATCGTGAGCTTGGACTAACAGTGAGAAGAACCAGGTGTTCACGATGTCTGCGTGTGTTCACATAAATATTACGCAACAACTCACAAACATCAAGATTAGTGAATAGTAGACTACAGACGACACAGTGACTGTTATCTGGCTGACCATATGCTTCACATGATGTGCGGTTTATCTTGTCCTATATCACCACTTCTCAAACTGGTTCTCAGAACATAGACGTCAGCTCTGCATTCTCAGAAACACACTCAGACAGGGCGTGTGATTTCCTCAAGTGGAATGTAGCTTACATTCACTAAATATTTATTCAAACACAACTTCCAAGAACATTTGATGTTTTGCTTTTCACTTGATTTCATTTGACAGCAGGAGTTCTACAAACCATATGACAAGATTATAAAATGGGTCTCAGCAGATGTGGGTCTAACATGAGTCTGGTCCTGCTGGAGGTTTCTGCCTGTTAAAGGAAGTTTGTCCTTGCCACTGTCACTTGCTAAATGTTGCAAAGTGCTCTGCTCATGTACCCCTTGTTCGACTGAGGCAGTTTCAGGGCCAGTTTCAGGGCCGGTTTGGAGCCGGCGCTCAATTGAGAACCGGTTTTTAGTGCTTCGACTGTGAGTGAACCAGCTCCCAGCCAGGAAAACCGGCTCCTGAGTGGCTCCAACTCTTTGCTGGTCTAGAACCGCGAACCGCGAACGTCAGGGGCAAGGGGCGGGGTCGCTGTGATCAAAAACAGACAACCCACGCATGCACAGGGAGAACATGCAAACTCCACACAGAAAGGCACCTGCCCGGCCAGGGATTCGAACCAGGAACCTTCTAGCTGTGAGGCAACAGCGCTATCTTATCTTATCTTATCTTATCTTATCTTAAAGCGGTGGTCGGCAGAGGACACAAGCTTGCCGTTGTGCACCATCGTTGTTGTTGTTGTGAGGGAAAGTTCGCACTAGCGCTGCTCAGAAAAGCGGTCACGTAAATCTGGCGTCATGACGTGCCTCTTCCACGGGCTTGAGCGGGCGGAAAAACAAACTGGTGCCGTGTTGGTTCGCGAGTTCAGCCAGCTCCAAACCAGCGTGAGCACCAGCCCGGAAATACTTTCGGGCTCGCATTGGTCCAAAAGAGATAATGGTGATGATAAAGATGAGATCAGACTGAGTCCTGTCTGTAAGACGGGACTGGATCTTGTCCTGTCTTGATGTTGGGTCTTTGTTAGTAATTTAACATAGGGTATGGTCTAGACCTGCTCTGTTTGTACTGAGTCTTCAGATAACATTTGTTGTGATTTGGTGCTATATGAATAAAGACTTGTCACCATGAACTCTTTAAAACAGGGACCTAGGGGCGCTGGTGGTCTAACGGTCTAAGCGCCCCACATACAGGGGCTATAGTCCTGGTTGCAGAGGTCGCTGGTTCGATTCCCGGCCACGACCATTTGCTGCATGTCTTTCCCCACTCTCTACTCCCCACATTTCCTGTCTATCTACAGCTGTCCTATCAATAAAGGCAAAAGAGCCCCAAAATATAACTTATAAAAAAAAAAAAAGGGACCTAGTCTCTGTGGCGACACTCATTGGTCTCAGAATAGAAGTTTTGAAACCCCACAATGGCGTGCAGCGTATTGGAAATGACATGAGAGTCTATAAATGGGTAAAACTTGCTCCACCTTTGTTGCAAAGTCTGGTATCTTTCAACCAAAGCCATAACAGAAGAATGTATTTTGATTTCGAGGAGCTGTGTGGGATTATGAGAGTTGTTTTTGTCTTCACTGTTATGCAACCACCATTAATATTTTATTTATTAAAGAGGCCTATTACAGTTATTTTCACCTTTCATTATGTCAGTCTGGGACACCTTCGCAGCACAAACAACTCTTTCTTTATCTTCTACTGACACTCTCATTTTCAGCTGCCTCTGCCTGAAATGCTTCATTTTGGCTGCTTTTCCAGTGATTTAAAGTTAGACACAGCTTGTGGTGTTGCTTTGTAGTCATGGAACAACCATGAAGTTATACCTTCACAGGATACTTTGCTAGGGGACTATCAGTACTAACTTAATTGTTTTCACACGCCCTCTAACGCCACTGGGAGCAATTTAGGGTTCAGTGTCTTACCCATCGACACTTTGTCATGTGGACTGGAGCAGCTGGGATCAAACCACCAACCCTCCAATTTAGAGGCATCCCACTTTACCACTGAGCCACAGACACTTAAATTGCATTGTAATAAACTGAAATAAATGACTTAAGGAGAGTGTGCTGAAGCATGATTTGACAAATGCACACACACTTTGAGGCTTTGGGGTTACCAGTTGCATGCTCCAGGTGTGCTGCAGTGAGCTGATTGCTGTTACACAACCAAATGATTCACTGCTGGCACGCCTGCACAGGATTGACCGTAAAACACACGTCACCGATCACACAAAGGTTCAGACATGTTTAAATTTAATTCGTGTGATTATGACAGCCTTTCATTGCCAGTGCCGCCATGCTCCTGCCAAGATCCTTGCTCCTCTTTCTGCATCTCTTCCGCCTTTGGACTGTGGGTGAAATTCAGTTACTGTGCTTATCTGCCATATTTATTTGAGGTGCATTGATGGTATGTTGAATTGTGTGCATTGTCCTAATTCAGTAGATTCTATTTGATTCAAATCTAGGAGACGATCTAGAAATGATATAACAAAGAGGACACTCTAGAAATGGAACTGACTGATAGATTAACATCATGCTCATGTTCTATTATCCTGAAAACTTAAACTAGCTGTACTAGACTAAGGAAAGTAGTTTGCTTGAATTAGGCTGCTTGTGTTTTATTAGCTCAGACAGATGCATCATGTTCACTGCCTGTTGTAACTGATCTCTATCAGATCTAATGGGAGTCGAGGCCAATCACAACCAGTTACTGAATATGGAATTTCAGCAATGTTGAGAATTTTTGTAACCAACCATTACTGCTTTGATAAAAAAATGGACAGTACTTACAAACAAGCCATTAACTAGATGTTTGAAGGTTAGCTTCCTACCCTCACAGCCAAATGCTACGTCCCACTTTTGGGTGCCAAAGTTGCTAGTATTGTACTTAGGCCTTCTATTTTGTCCCTGTTAACATATCGATTGGAATATTTGTTCCTAAATACTTTTTGTTTGAGAATTGATGGGGCGTGCCGGGCTACTGACAATAACAAAAGAGATTACATTAACCTTAAAAATCCTTCTTACAGGCTTTGTAGGCTACGTTTAACAGCAGTAAACTGAGTGAGTGATACATTTGACTGCTGTGAGAAAGCAGGATAGGGGCGCTATTGACCTAGCGGTCTAAGTGGTAACAGGGGTAACAGGCTTGACTCCCTGCCACTACCATTTGCTGCATGTCTTCCCCCACTCTGTACTCTACCCTCATTTCCTGTCTCTCTCTCTCTCTCTCGCTTCCCTATCCAATAAAGGCTAAAATGCCCAAAAACAAAATCAATGAAGAGACAGGATGCACGTGTTTGTCCACAGGGGACGCCAAAATCCACACAGAAAACAGTTCCTCACAGCTTCAGCTCAAACCAAGCAGTAACCTCCTGTCTCAAAATATGAAGCCCATGCGTAAGTGTTATGCAATTCATTGAGAATCTGCTTGAGGCTGGCTGCAGAAGCACCGGAAAAAAAAAAAAAGACGATCTTTGCAGCATTAAGTAACATGTTCACAGCCTGGTTCAAAAAACGGCTCGCCTCTACGTAGATAATTTCTCTATCGGCACACACTGTACGGGGGGTGAATTTTTTCCGAACACGACGGTTCAGAAGATATTAAGATTATGAGTTTTGGCCCAAATAAGGACATGACTGACTTGACTCCCGGTCGGGAACACATAGCTGTTGGCTAGGAGTCAAACTCCGCCCCTTTACGTTACATTCTGCCTGGTTGAGTTCCGCATTTCCAATATGGCTGCCGCCGTCGATTGGCTTCAAAGCAGCGCTCAGGAACAGATGGGTGACGTCACGGATACTACGTCCATTATTTATACAGTCTATGGCTCAAACTCAAATTTTAGATCATGTCATGTGATAAAAAGCACAACAAGACTAAAACAATTTGATATCAGGCTTGTCATAATTCATAGTTAGATAATTACCACTGATACATTTTGATGCTGTAACTCATGGACGTGAAGCTAATTTACAACCTTGTCCATGTATGGTTAGTTCAGAAGAAATGATACGGACTGTTTCATGAAGTGTTCAAAGATGCTTCAAAGCAAAGCTTCCCGATGATATCATTAGATTAATAAGGTTAATGTTTATTGAGTGTCGATTAGCAATGTGAGCACAAGTTCAGTACTGGATTGCACACGTACTCGTCTTTCAGGGACACATTGCAGCCTTTTAGGGTGACATCATGGTAGGGAAATGTGTTTCTCCCTCACTGTATTTCTGCCAAACACATTATAATTAAAGTCCTGCCGGGTTTTCCTCAGAACCTCTCTGCTGTTTGTTATCTCTGCTGATTCCCAGGAAAACTGTTAGCCTGGCTCCGGCTCTGAACTTTGCATGTCCTCCTTCCTTCGCTTCGCTTTGACACTCGTGAAGCTACAAATCAACTCTTTTCCATGCGTCATCTTAAAATAATCTAAATTGTGTACACCCACAGTAATGCACAAGCGTGGAGCTCCACCCTTGCATACTGTAAACGAACACACACAGAGAGAGATGGCTCTAACAATGTGTGTTTATGATCTGAGAACAGATTCAACATGAAACTATTATGCAACCTAAAACAACAAACAAAACATGCTATCAAAAGTGTTCAGCAGCCTCAATTAGTTAGAGATAATTTCTTACTCTTACATAACTCCAACAAAAGCTCATGCATTTCGAAAAACCTGTATTTAACGTTAAATTAGACACAAAGTTGTAATAAAAGACCATTTCTGTTGTTAATGTTTGACTTCACTGATAATCCTGTTGTTGCACTCAACATTTATCACACTGGATAAGAGCATCAGCTAAAAGCCTGGAGCCTGAATTGTCTGATGGCGTTGTTTTTAACGTGAATAGACAGATCCACAGGGAGGTCCAGCAGACGCCTCAGATCAGCCTGTTTGGAGTGATACTGACTAAAACCCTTCTAATCTGGCAGCTGGGGGCTCGCAGTCTCTAACGGAACAGGTGGCCCACCTTTTAAACCGGCAGCTAGTAATGCATTATGTGTTTGTGTGAGTGTGTGTGTGTGTGTGTAAAAGGAAAGCTAATTAGAGAGCATCAGCTACTGTAACAGGAGCTGTAGTCACAAAGAAATGAGATACATCTTTGTTTCCTTTTATGCTTCTACAGAGCGACATCAACCTTTAGTGACTTTAATAAAATGGGATAAAGACAAACAGGCTGCTTCAAAAGCAAAATAATGATCATGACTTTATCAGTGATGGAGGAAATACCTGTGGTGGTGTAGTGAAGTGACAACAACGCATTTCAAAGGCCGAGTGTTAAGCACTTCATTCTGATTGGTGTTGCAAAGGGACAATCGCAAAAAAAAGGACCAATGTCACGTTTCGGCGTTGTGGCATTGTGGAAGCACGAGGGGTTCAACGTGTGAACACACAGCAGGAGCTTCACACACACTGTGCTGCTCCACTATGGCCACAATCTCCCCACCTTTACTGTTACTGCATTGACCCTAATATAAGACTTTCTTTCTATTCTAGGCTTTTTTTCTCTGAATACATCTGAAATGGGATCGTCTGATATTCTGGGTTTAGTAATTCAATGTCAGTATTCTTTAAATATTAGTTATTCTTCATGAAAACAAGAATTGCTCTTCAATAAGTATTTTTTTTAAAAGTTATATTTTAGGGAATTTGCCTTTAATGGACAGGACAGCTGAAGAGAGACAGAAAATGTGGGGAGCAGAGAGTGAGGGAGGACATGCAGTAAATGGTCAAGGCTGGAATTGAACCTGCGACCTCTGCGACGAGGGTTATAGCCTCTGTTCATGGGGCGCACGCTAAGACCGCGAGCCCAACAGCGCCCAAATAAGTCTTATTTTTAATATGGACAATACGGTACTGTACACTATACCAGGGGTTCCTACAGTGGGGGGCGGGATAAGTAATCTTAAATTGCATATTTTACTAGGGATGCACGATATCGGCCGATATCACCGATATAATTTACCGATAAAATAATGGGCTGCTTCACACATGTTGGGCTCATGCTTTAAGTTAAATTTAAGCAGCAGTCTGTAAGGTACATGTTGCTGACTAATATCACTTTGCACATATACTGTCAAAGAGTAAACCATTTTATTTAATTTGGGTTTAATTGCTGAACAGTTGCCCTTTTTACATGTTCCCTGTGAACAGAGGTTAGGTTTACTTACTATGTCAAATGTGAAATTGGCCAAATTTACCCTGGTTGTGTGTTTTGTTATGATTGTCTCAGGGAGAGCATCATCTAAGTTTTAAGTAGGATGTATCTTTTTGTATGATTTTTTTTTTTGAAAGCAATTGTCTTAAAGAAATATGCAGTTTTAAGTATTATTTATTTTTCTTATTTCGCAAATGTGATAAGAGTGTCACCATAATACTGTACGCTAATTCCAATACAGAAGAGAATTGATGATCTCTGCAATTAGGTGTGCGGAAGAAAAATATTGGTATCGGTAATCGGCTAAATGAGTTGTAAGATATCGGCATATCGGATATCAGCAAAAAATCCAATATCGTGCATTCCTATATTTTACCCATTATTTCAAAAATATCGACACAAATAGAAGTTAAATTCGAAATAAAACCTTGCAGATACATTTTTTCATTATCTTTCTGCCTCACTTTGTTGCCAGGTGGCTCCTCCTGATGTTAGGGTTAGTTAAGAGATAATTAACAACAGCATCAGTAGCAGCAGGTTAACTCATTACAGCACAGGAAACACAACCACATGTGCATGTTGGTGGCTAATTTTCTGCAGACCAGCTTAATTAAGGATGAAACAACATGGGGGTCACAAGCCTTTGGCATCTATATTTTGGGGGTCCCGGGTTGAAAAGTTTGGGATCCCCTGTCCTATACCGTACAATAAGAAAATCCATACTTGATGGTAGATGTATGTTTTAATATATCAGGTTACTGTAACATTGCTTGCTTCAGGATGAAACTACTCAATGCTAACCGTCCTTGGCTGAGGTAAGCACAAAAGCAGGTTAACTTCCTATATGATGGTAATCTGTTGAAATAGACTCAATTTGTCTGAATATGTTTTTTCCTGAGGAATAAAAAAGGCTATAAAGAGGATGACAACATGATGTAGAGACAGTGCCGTTTTATTAAAGTTATATTTGTAATAGAGCTGATAATGGTTAAACATTGTTAGACTATATCTAAAGTGGGGCGCACATTAAAGGCCGGTGTAGCTAATAAAAGCTAGTGAGCAGAGTTATTATATTGTTTCAGCTGCACTTAACCTAACAACAGTAAAGTAGCCGTTCCTCTGTTGTTAGGCAGCATCCCGGATTTAGCTCGTTTTTATGGAGCTCATAGATCAGCGCCACAGACTGCACATCCTCATTATTAGAGCCTAAGTGTTCTTTTTAAAGTAGCAAGGTCAAGAAAAACCTCCTCACTTTGGAGCATTTCTGTATCTCTGTGAGAACATTTAGTCCCCACACACACACGCACGCCCCAAAAAAGAAAGGTTCGGGAACACACACGAACACACACACACACACACAGAAGTCAAAGCGACTACCAGAGAGCAGGAGGAGTGGCTGACTCACACAGATTAGATATCACAACTGATTAACGAGGTTATAATGACACATTAGAGCCGAAAGAAGCAAGTGCCAACCTCAGAGTTGATTCACGGTGCAGCGTGTGACCTCACCACAGCCTCCTCCCACACAGCTGCTTTCACCGCACATACACCAAAAAAAAGTCGAGGTTATCTTCATCAAATGTGAGATTTAGGGAGACCTTGACCTCAAATGTAGCACAGTTAAGTATTTACGCTGACAGATGAGATCTGCTTGGTCCATCTGGCGTTCTCTAACTTGGTGCTGCGTTGGCGGAAATAAAGGAAACTGAAAAAAGTCCCTGGATGTTTCTTTGATGTAATCTTAATTCAAGATCAACTTGCTAGCTTTTTCTAAAGTATTTAATTTTACTTTTCAGGGTTTTTATTAATCAGTCAAAGATGGTCGTTGAATAACATCAAGTTCTTGGATAACATCAGAGCCAGCTTTAAATGCCTGATGAAGACTGACAACTGAAAGCTAAAAACATTTCACTGAGTACTTTGGTTATTCCACAACTCAATAGTTAACGTCACACTGAGTTAAATGCTAATGCTTAGACACACGGGTTTAGTGTGAAAGATTACAAACATTTGCCAAATTGCATCTAAAAAAACAGCTGAGAGAGACGGTTGTGCTATTTGTGACACTTAACGTCATCTTTGCACAAAAAGAGGTCAGCACCACGTTTCATGACGCTCCATCAAAGAGCTGTTCAAGCAGATCTGTTACATCAAAAATGTCAGCAAGCCGCTCCCAAAAAGGGGTCATTTACAAACCTGCAGATAGTGTTGAAGCTCACACAGCTTCCCGTTCTCAAAAACAAGTATGAGTTGGCAGAGAAGTGGGCTCTTAGAGTCGCAAAAAAGTAGCTTAAATTCCCTCTGACGTAAAGGCCTCCTTGAACTCTTTTACCCTCACTATGTGTTCATGCTCCTAGCTTAAATCAAGAATAGCAAAGGTGATGACCTTTTATCATTTGGTTGACTAAAAACACTCACCTTTAGCTTTAGGGAATCATTTTGAGATTAAAGGAATTGCTTTTTTGCTAAATTATCAAGTTTTGATTAGAAGACTGATACACACATTTATGACTGCAGGCTACAGTAGAGTTGTCACCTGTCCCGTTTTATCCCAGAATTGTTCTCTTTTTTTCACCAGCTGTCCCGGGAAAATAATAAACTGTTTTCTTCCCGCCAATGTGTATATCTCACACCTGCGCTCCACGAGCGCTCAAAGCGGCTCAAGCAGGGAGGGAAACAGCAAGCTGAATTGACCGACGTACTCCGCGCTGAGGTCTTTTTTTCACCAACTTTTGGCGTCTCTATTTGAAATGGGAGGAGAGACGACTGACAAGGAAGGAGATGGAGCAAATACATGCAAGCCACCAGCACAAAAAAACCCCTAGTTTTTCTACTAGTTTCAATCCTGACTGGGCGACACCATAGACTGTAAATAAAAATGAATAGCGTTGCTCCGCCTTTTTCCGTTGTACAGTTCTGAAGCCAAAAAATCCCACTCCTGGGCGCCGCCATTGTGCAGCCAGAGCCTGTGAAGCCACTGTAACGAGCTCCGCCTTACAGCGTGAGGTCACAAGACGCTGTGTGTCCTTTGAAGTTTCCTTCCACGGCGGCTGTGAATCAAAGGAAACCAGGAAGTAAAACCCCGTTTTTTAAACTCTAATAACTCACGAAAAAGAAACTTTTCAGGAAAAAGAGGCCATGGACACAAAACAGTCACATACTAACTACATATAACCACAGCATATGGATGTGAGAAACATTCGTACGACGTGTATTAATTTTTTAAAGTTTGACAGACAGATTTTTTGACCTATACTGCAGCCAGCCACCAGGGGGCAGACACACTGCTGAAAGCTTCACCACCAGGGGAGCATCCAGCTCCCTTGGGCGACACTACCAGAGTTTGAATCCACGCAAAAACAAAAAAGCATCAAGCTGTGGTATCAAACAAACAAAAACAGGCAGCCATTGCAACTTTTATGACCTAAGAAGGTTCACCAGAAGAAGACAAGATTGCAGCGGCAGAGCTTACCAGTATCCTGTGTCCGAATTTTATCTTCATTCGGTCAGTCTGAGCTGGTAAAAGCAGTCCGAGCCCTCCACCCCAAACAATTTGTCGAGTATCCCTTGTTTTCACAAATCCAAGGTGGCAACCCTAGGCTACACTGATGGCAAGGCTACAGCTAGCAGGTTGATAGCTTTGCTAGGAATGAAGGCAGTCAGCAAATGAGAAACAGCTTCTCTGGCTTTGTCGGTTTCAACTTTTCTCCTCTAACTCTCTAAAAGTTACATAAATAAGCTGAACTGTTGTGCTTTTTTGTAAAATCTAAAGATTTGTCATCAGGGTTTTTTGATGAACGAGACTTTGGTCGTGTTAGCATGTTGAGATTTTCATTAGTAAGCTAGCTGGCTAGTTTGATCAAGTGTTTGAGCTGAAGTTAACACCAGGGGTTCCCAAACTTTTCAGCCTGCGACCCCCTAAAATTTAGATGCCAAAGACCTGTCCCTCAAAGTGATTTAATTTGGCTTCATTTAGCTGGTTTGCAGAAAATGACTCTACCTATATGAGCATGTGTCTGTGTTTCCTGTGCTGTTATGAATTAACCTACCTAATGCTTTTGATAATTAACTGTTCACTAACCCTAAACTTAGGAGTCATCTGGCAAAAAGAAAGGCAGAAAACTCATTACATTTTCTATTTTCAAGGTTTTATTTCAACTTTAGCTACTATTTTTGTCGACATGTTTTATATATTTTACTATAATGGGTAAAATGTACAATTTTTAGATAACTTAAAAAAAAAAAAAACATTCTGGAAGAATCTCACGACCCCCCATTTGTGTCTCGCGACCCCCCAGGGGAACCCGACTGCCGACTCACACTTTGGGAACCCCTGGTCTACACGATAACTTCACCTCACCTGACTTTAAACATTATTGAACACATCTACAGCCACAACAGTTAACAGTATCCTCTACATTTACATGTTTATCATGAATATGTCCTTTTTCTTTAACCTCAATGTGAAGATATTGCTAAATCTGAAAACGAAACAGCGCTATTTCTTCAAATAAAACATAGCAAAAGCAGTGAAGGTCTTTTTCAACAGCCTCACCTTGCTATGAAAAGAATAACATGTTAGGCAAACTGGGCAACCAATAACACACAAATGTTTATAAAATGAAGCAGTTTCACTTTCACTAACAGTGAACATTCATGAGACATCAAATCTTCCAGTAAATGAATTTGATGAAACAAACAACACAGCATGACAGTAGAGCATATTTCTCTATGTAAATGTTTTACATGTCTACAAAAACACTTTCCACGGAACCAACAGGGCAGCACACCCACGGAACAAAGCTGCATAGCGTGTTATTTTGTAAGCAGAGTGATTAGTTTTTTGGCGTGATCATGTGGGAGTGAGCTGACAGAGATCTATCAGCAATAAGGGAAGTGTTTCTTCCTTCAGTGGAAAAACACAACCTGAGAATGAAGGCCTGCTCTTCCCTAGAATACAGCTCACACAGTCTTAACTATCTGTTCATGGGAGTGAGTGTGTGTGTACTGAATGAGAGCATAACCCTTTCCCCTAGAAAGCCAGCCAAACATCTGGCAAAATGAGCCTCACCCTAAGATGTGTGCTTCTTTAACCGACCCAGAGTAGCTGCTTATTTGAATACAACAAATAATGTCTGTGTGTGTGTTTATGTGGTAGAGGGTTTGTTTTCTACTCATGTACACACACCCTTTTTCTGTGGAAACTGTGGACTACATAGTTGGCCACTTTCCATATCACCACTTCAATGACGCTGCATCCACTGCTTAGAGAAACGCTTTTGTTTATTATCTTAATGTTTATCTTTCTAAACAGTGACAGACTAAAACTTCTACTCAAATCAGACACAGGACTTTGGGGAAAAACAGATGTGATATTCTAAAGTAATTTATGAAAATGAGCCAATTTGTGAAAGATTGAAGAGCCCATTAGTGAATCTTAATGTCCCATTAAAGTTACTAACCATAGATCTGTCTGGGAGTTTTGAACTCCCTCGCCTCGTCGGTTCTTCTGGATCAGTGCTACAGACAGCCTGCTGTCGTGGACCTGACCAAACTACTTCAACTATACGTTTCAATCTTACCATTATGATCACTCTTATAATGACTCACACTGAACTGCTGTTCCTGTAAACAGTAGATAAAAATACTGTGCAAAATACCCCAGAACTGGGAGATGTTTTCGCTTAGATATTTCAAAGTATGAACCACATATGATGAGATCTGTACTGGATACTGTCTGAACGCTGCATTGTAAAATGTCATTCCCTGGACATATCTGATCTTCAGAATGGGACCACTTTGATACCATGAGAACATGAACAAATATTCAGAAAATGTATTAGCAGTGATGCTGTTTTTTTATCATAGTGATTAACACCAACAGATGATAATCACTCCACTAATCATCTCTCAGTTAATTGCTTTGGTTTGGGGCTCACACGTTTACTGATTTGGTTCCTTTACTAACACTTTCAGCAACCTTCTTTCAGGAAAAACATCCTCCTAAACTCATTTGGCTCATTTCCCCCAAGCGGTCTGGTATGGATCAGTACAGTTTGGTACGGGTTCGATCGGTAACGCTTGATCCTGTTTGCGTTTCCACAGCCAACCGTGCACTACTTGGTGGGCGGCGTGTAAGCCGGATGCCGGTAGCCGTGTGAGCTACGTAATAGTGTGACGTCATGACAGTGCGACACAGTGTACCCAGCTTATAAATTCAATGAAGAAGAAAAACGTGAGGAAAGTCTGCACCTCCTCGGTCGTCCATGGAACGCTGTTTCTTGATGCCATTTTCCAAACAAAAAAAGTTACCTTCCCAAAGTCCACTGGAGATTTAAACATGGCGGGGTTATGTGTTGTTCTTTATTACCGCTGTCACACTGGAAGTGACGATTCTTTCAACCAATAAACGGACTACAGTGTTTCTAGCTCCACCTTGTGGGGTTGGATCGGTATGTCTGGCACCCCAACAGAAGGCTACCGAAAAGTGGGACGGTACGGCTCGGTAATTTGGGGACCTGTCCCGTTTTTTAGTCAATGGAAACGCCACAAAATGCGTGCCGTACCGAGACGAACCGAACTGAACTGCTTGGTGGAAACGGGGCTATTGACACCGCCTGTCCTTCACCAAACAGAAGACAGACAACGTAAACTCCAAGCTGGTTTAAATTTTGGACGAGTGGCACAGGATGGTGGAGACCCAAAACAGAGCTAGTGAAGAAGTTGTTTTAAAACTGCATCCTTAAATTGTTTTCTTTGTACAATGAGAACACAAAATAACCCAAATAAAGGTAGTTCCTCATCATACTTGAAGCAAATATTACACATTTAAAAAGCAGTTTGTGATTTCTTTTGATGCTTTTTCTCCAAATAGATGCAAACTTATTCTGTGTGTTGTAAAATCAAATAAACTGACACACAGTTTCAGCTCTTACTGACATTTTTTGACACTTAAAGCTATCAACTATCAATTTATCTACCTAAATCATCTATCCATCCATCCATCCATCTAACTGGAAAGCTCTCAAACAGAAAGAATAAATTCAGTGGGGGAGCACAAATGGAGAGTTTGAGGATTTTCTCTCCTTCCCACTACCTCTCATTAACACATCTCTATCTCTCCTACACACACACTCATAAACACACGGTAGATCCAGAGTCCAGAGCGATGCACTGGAAGGTGGAGGTAGAGAGAAATCAGGCGGGGAGCTTCTATAATTAGAGGAGCATTCAGGAGCCGTACTGCTGAGTTGCTGAATGTTTAATGCCGGGCCTGCAGGCGTTACAGTTGCAAAAAGAAAACCTCTGAGCCCCTTTACACTACCACTTTAACACACACACACACATTTACTTACAACACCCCTCCATACATACACGCACACTCAGAGGGATGAGGTGAGCAGAAGCAGCAACAGTAGTAAACTGGAGGAGCGGATTCAGATTTCAGGGAGGAAACGACAGCACAATGCTCGGACACAGACACGCAGCACACGTGACAACCGAGCGTGTAATTTCCTCGCTATTGTCTGTAACATGAACTACGTAATGAGACGGGAACCCAAACCTCCTCGGGATGATGTAATGGTCACACACACACACGCTGGACGAGGAAGAGGAAATGCTCAGGACGTTTTCTAACTGACTGTTTGAACTGATCATTGTTGAAATGTGCTGATGTCTGATGTTCTGTGGTTTGGGTCACAACAACGACCATATGAAGGATATGATCTAATACTTCAGACAGCGCTGCAGACAAGTGTTTGACAAGTATGAATAAATACTTAGACATGTTACGCCTGGGAAATAGACGATGTAGTGAAGCATCATTTGTAATATTCAGGGCTGCAAACGATGTTTCCTCTCACAGTTGAGGAGTTTGCTGATTATTTCTAGACTAACAGCTGGATTGTTTGATCTAAACAAAGCAAGAAATAAGTGAAAATGTGCAACCCAGTTTCTCCCAGTGCAAAGTGATGCCTTTGAATGTCTCATTGTGCCAGTCCAACACATACAGGTAAAGGTAACTACAGTAGAAATAGCAGGAAATCTTCCTGTAGCGACTACAAAGAGCCACAAGCCGCTGAGAGGCTGAGGTTGGGCCTAGTTAAGTGTCAGACGTGCTAAAAGCAAAAATCACTAATGCACAAAAAGTAAGTTTAACCTTTTATTAACGAAAAAGGAGAATCAACTCATGATAAAGTGCACAAAAGAAAATAAGGGATAATAAGCGGTCAACAAAAAGTACAGAGACCCAGCTCACCCCCTCTCTCTACCTCCAAACAAAAGAAAACAGGTGGCCTAAATGAACTGAATATCTCCGCCCCTAACACATGACCCTTAATTAACCTAATTAACTGACCCCACAATAAACCATACTGTAAACAAACAACAAAAATAACACCACAACAAATATACAAACAATATCCTATACCCTAAACCTCAAAAATAAGAAACAATAAACACTTGAATCCTTCATGGCTCCTACACTTCATATGAGAGTCTTTACATGGCATTTTTTATATGTTTTCTTGCAACAATCAGCAGAATATTGTCTATAAATTACACTTCAAATTTCAGTTCTATTTGTCAACTACTCGTCCACGGCTATAAGGGATTACAAATACCAATTTTAGAAGGTATGAATAGATAGAGCACTATTTTTTAGCTACTCTACTCATATTTTGTGCACTTTGGCTTAGGCTAATTTAGCTTATATATGTCTTTAAAAGTACTTATATACTTTTCTTTGTGTTCAAATTTTTAGATACATTTATATATTTATTGTCTCACCTGTCTTGTTGTCAGCTTTCTTGATTCTTGATTTGACAGAGCTGTACAAGACTTGAAATACAATGCAGTATTTCCATTTATTATACTGTCAAGTCAACATGAAGTCTTGTGCAGAATTCATCCAAAAAAACAAGACAAAGAAAATGACTTCATCCAAACTACATACATTTAGAGGAATGGATACAGAAGTTCAGGTTTTTAGCACTAAACCTGCTCTGTAGCATTCATAGGTTTCTTGCTGCATTCTCAGTGGTGCACCAAGGTTTACTTCTGGCTTTTTAAGACTCCTCTCCCCAGATGTGATGCTGAACAAATATAACTGATTAAACCTTATCATGTTCATTATAAACCTCAGACAATGACTCTTTAGCATGGTGTACTTTCCGCTTATCAGCCCACATGCTGAGCTGATTTGATGCAGGTATATCAGATGATCACCAGGTTTGATCCCCCTATGATCATGATAGGTTGTGTCAAAACAAGACAATCAAGAAATCCACGTGATCACCGTATCTTACTTCTATCGGTCATTGTTATATCTGTGCCTGTGCTTCTTTTTTGGGACATACCGATACATGACTTCATCTCTAAGCATCCCATCTCTAACCTTCAAGCATCACCAGCTGGATGGATTTGATTGCATCAGGACATCTAGACTGCGTGAGATTAAATTCCTGTCACTGACACGGTGAAAATATTTCTGCCTGCCTCTCTGTGAGGCTTCAGTCCAGTGAAAACAAACATCAGAAAGACTGTTTGTTTCTACAAAAATACAGATTGTATTTTTGTGTTTACTTAGAATTAAAACAATTTTGAAGTTATGTTTTAGGCCTTTTTTTTGGGCCTTTATTGGATAGGAAAGCTGAAGAGAGACAGGAAATGTGGGAAGTAGAGAGTGGGGGATGACATGCAGTAGATGGTTGACTGGCCGGGAGTCGAACCAACGACCTCTGCGATGAGGACTCTATATGTGGGACGCTTAGACCGCTATGCCATCAGTGCCCCTACTTAGAATTTTCAAGGTTAGTTTTTAGATTTCTATATTTCTTGTCCCTTCTGTCTTGTTGTTAAGTACCAGTGTACCATGTCAAATTCCTTGTGTGTGCAAACTCACTTGGCAATAAAAAATTCTTGATTCTTGATTCTTCTGAGAGACTACGCACCAGTCATCACTGCTAAATACCTACTCAACAATGGAAAACTGTTCACACGGACACAAAGAACAGCTTATTAGCTTATCCAAACATCACAATTTAGCCGATTACTTCTCCTAATGACCTTATGTAACACTTACAACTGCTTAGGTTCAATCAGCAAATGTTAAAGAGTGTCTATCTGAAGAGTCTGATTTAGGATTCAGAGTTTTACATTCAGTGTTGAACCCAAAGTGTCACATTTATCACATATTTGAAGCAGCAGTATGATCAAAATGCTTGTTTTCATCCAAAATATTACACAGGACCTCTTTCTGCTGTACGTATGATCATAAAATGTGTCCTCAAACACCTAAATCCCCCATGTATAATACTAATAATAAAGAGGAGAGTTTGTGTGTCTCAGTGTCTTTATAACACCTCTTATTTCAGCACACTAATCCAACACATCTCCTTTCCTGTTACCTTTATTATCATGTATTATTGTGTTCTCCTCACAGGAACATACAGCATGTCCTCTGCCTGCACTGTGAGCAGGGAGTGGCGGAGCGGACAGGAATGTTTTGAAGGGAAGGATTTTAAGTCTCAGGCATCCTGGAGGGACTTGGACAATGACTGTACTGAAGCTGAAGACATTTTGTTTTTAGAGTTTAAGATTATGTCAAGACCTGCAGCTGTCCTCACATCTTTCTACTGTAACATCTCCCCTTTTATGACATTTCTTTTACTCTCTGTCAAGATCATTTGGGTGATTTTGGATTCAATTGACCCTCCTGACTGGCAGATGCATAATGAGCATGTCATATTGGGGGTAACACAATTTTAAAAAGGTGTCATTTTTAAAGCATTAGAGAGGTAATCTACTACACCAGTTCTTGTTTGAGTGCAGGAAACCTTTAGGATGAAATAGCTTTTTAAAAGGAACAGCGCATACAAGGCTCACCCTGATCAGGAGCGGATTTCTTCCAGGCTGGGAAGCGATGCGGCTCTTCCACTTCTGCTCCAACCCTGGCTCCCTCCCTCGGTGTGCTTCCTGCGGTTTTATCGGTAGAAACAGTCCTCAGCTACCAGGCTTGTCCTCCTGCTCCTCTCTGGCCGCTGGAAGGTGACTGACAGGCGGCCTCTGCGCTGAAACTCTGGGTAATCTCCGCAGCTCGCTCCGCTTCTCTTTCTCTGACTGCCGCTCCGCTTCTCTGCCGCTCCGCCACCGCTGCTGCTGCTGCTGCTGCTGCCGCTGCCTTCTGACGTCATGTAGGAAAGCCCCGCTGGTTGACGTAACGTCGTCAAGAGACGGAAACCCCGCCCCACAGCGTCAACTCCTCCCATCAGAAACTTCTACAAGGGTTTACCGAAAAAGTGTGTGTGCTGGGAAGAGGAGCAAAAAAAACCCCAGAAACTAACTGGGAGGAGTTTTGTTGAGGTGGTGAAGTAATTTATTTAAATATGTGACTGAAATGAGGACAAACAGGTATTTTAAGGTTGTTGGAGGTCAAATAAATAAATAGATAAATAAATAAATCTATGAGACAAAAGATATTTTTGGTGACATTCCAGGTTTACAGCAAGAAAAAATCTAATTTTAGACCATCTATATATAAATAGATTATTAACCTTGCTTTTATGTATTGATTTACTTTAGTCCAACTAATACAACTTTTATTTTAACCAATTTTTATTTAAAGGTGTGCTACCTCTGTTATTTTGAATCACTTCTTCTTGAAAAAACTTTTTTTTTCAAAATGGCCTTCAAAACTTTGTAAAAATTTTGGATGTATTGGTATGAGTTCTCATATTTTGGAGTTCCTTTATTTATGTACGTATGTAAGTACGTATGTATTTAAGTATGTGTGTATGTGTGTATGTATGTATGTATGTATGTATGTATGTATGTATGTATGTATGTACATATGTACATATGTAAGTATGTATGTACGTATGTACGTATGTATGTATGTATGTATGTATGTATGTATGTATGTATGTATGTATGTGTGTGTATGTGTGTATGTATGTATGTACGTATATATGTACATATGTGTGTATGTATGTGTGTAAGTGTGTATGTGTGTATTTATGTATGTATGTATTTAAGTATGTGTGTATGTATGTATGTATGTATGTATGTATGTATGTATGTATGTATCTATGTACATATGTGTGTATGTGTGTATGTACGTATGTATGTACATATGTGTGTTAATGTGTATGTTAGTATGTATGTACATACGTACGTACGTATGTATGTATGTATTTACAGTTGTGCTCGTAAGTTTACATACCCTGGCAGAATTTATGGTTTCTTGGGTAGTTTCTGTTTTGTTTATGATATAAAAAGACTAAACACAGTTGTTTGATAAAAATGTTGTTTCACCCATCCATGAATGGAAAAAAAGGATATATATAAATAAAGTGTATTATTATTATTAATTCATTCATCCATTTGTCTTTCATTAATTTATGTATCATTTCATCTCTTATTTGTCTTGTTATTGTTCTATGACATAATACAATATAATGTTCATATTTGTACAAGTAATTAATTATTGTTGGTTTGATGTACAATTAAACTTGTTAAATCAAAGATCATACAACCAAAAATTATAAATGTGACCCAGATGTTAATCTTGAATGTATGTAACATAAAAAGATACTTGAGAAGAGAAATAGATTATAAACCGGCAAATTAGACAATCATTTTTTTTTCTTCTTTTTTTTTTTCTTCTGACACATGAATCCGCCTTGTTGTGATGCAAGGTTTCTGATGAATCAAGTGTATCTGACTAAAAATAATTTAAATACAAAGGTGAGTCAAATGTAGGTGGGGTTGGTTGGCATATGTACACAGTATTTATTAAACCGATAATTATTGTTGGGCTATTTTTTTTTTTTTTAATTTGAAAGATGAAAAACAAAGTGATGCTTCTTATAAAGTCTTATAATTGTCAGTGATATAAATATAAGTATATTTTATCTTGTGAAATGCTTAGACACTTTGTTTGGTTTAAAAAGATGGGCTGATATTTATTTTGTCTGTTTTTTAAATTAAATAAATGTAGTTTGCTTTTTTTTGTTTGTACTTTGTGTCGGCCATTCTATCTTATCACATGCTTTTGAACGTTATATTATCCAAAACCTAAAAGGTATGTGATTTATGTTACCTAAACTAGAAATACAGGAAAGCTTCATACTGGAGTCTTTAAGTGAAATTTTTGCCATGTTTTCGGCCAAAGATTGTCGGTAAATTACACATTTCTTTTTATAAGGTGACAGTTCAATTTGTCAACTACTTGTCCCAGCCTGAAAGCGATTATAAATACCAATTTCGAAAGTTATGCACAGATTGGACATTATATTCTAGCACTGTGTATTGAGGAAAGTAATACCTAATTTTTTGAAGTGACATGAACCTCTCATTTGCTTCTAGTGAGCCTTTTCTATCATAAACTATGCAGTGCATAGAATAGTGTGATAACAGACGTCTCTTTTAACCATGCTTTATCTCTGCATCTTTCTACCATTAGACTCTACTTCGTCTACCAGCAGAGATTCGGTGCAACACCACACCCTAAATGTCTGCCTTCCTCTGTGGTAATCTCTACATCAGCTAGTCACACGTCTCATCTAATACCATTATCCTATCCACTGCATGAACAAAATTTGTCAGACATGATTAAACACAGGTTGTATTCTGCACTAGAAATGGCTGACATTGCAAGACATAAGTGATTGTTAAACTAACTGTTCAAGAAAGCATTCTCACAAAAAAAGGTCTGCTTCATTTAACAATCATTCACTTTATCAGCCCTCATCATTGAACTTTCACTGACTTAAATCAGTAATGTAGACTTCTCAAAACTCACCATTTGTCTGGTCCTGATGTACAAACACAAAATAGTCTTTCTGTACCAAGACAAGATCGTCCATCCATCTTTGATTATTTGGAATAATACTAAGGAAAGTCTAACTTGAGGTGTATCAAGAGATTCTTCTTGGTGGACTTAAATTACACCAAACTATAAACAAACTCTGCATTAGTCTCAGAGGAGTCGAAGTCCTGTAACAAAAACTAAGGTAACCACCAGTATCGAATAAGAAAGCCAATGTGGAGGTGCAGGGAGAAAAAAAGCAGTTTGAGTGCCCATATTTGCCCGTGTGTAAAGCCTGGTACAAAATGCAGTCTTAGCCTCTTTACACAATTATTTTGATCCCTGACAATTCGGAGGACAAGTATTTTTAATAACTCATCTGTTTTGATTATATTAAGGCTAAGAGTTATGCACATGCATGCATGATTAGGAGCCTGGCTGATTTAAGGTCTTAACTCCACCCCTTTTGTGGTTTCTAGATTGGCCGAAAGCAAGTTAGTCTTTATTACAAATCTGGTGACCCCCATCCTCTGGCTTCAAATCCCCTCTTCAGACACCAATGTGAGACATTACTCAAGACTACCTCCATGATTTATTCAGTCTGTGACAAAAACACACAATGTGCACGAAATGATGACTGTAGGAAAGCTTGGGATTTATTAGAAGGGGGAAACATGAGGAATATGACAAAAGTGCTGACAAATAAAGAGCCACATAGCACCGCTAAATTAACCTTAACTTATAAAGTCAAAGCTTCCCCCCCCCCCCCCGGTTTCGAAATCCCCTCCCCTCCATACGTCCACCCACCCGAGATCTTTTCCCAGCTCCAATCCTTCGCTCTGGTGGGAATGGAGCAGCTCAGGATTCAACCAGCTGGAAGAGAAGGAGAGAGAGGGGAAGAAGAGTTTGGAATGAATCACAGAGAAAAAGCAACGAGCCATGACTCAAAATACTTGTTTGGCGATTTAAATGCTGGAATCTTCAAGAGTGATGGACAGAAAAAATCCTGTCCAACCTCTGAGTGCAATTAGCCGAGTGCTGGCGTTCAATTTAAAGTGCACATTCAAAAAGTCACATTCATTTAGGCATCAACATAAAACAGCAGAGAATCATTTCTAAATCGATATACATTCACAGCTTCACAAGGAGCCAGGCGTCAGTGAACACAGGAGACATTATTACAGCATGAAATAATCTGAGTAAGAGACCGAAATCTGCCTACTGGGACTGCTGAACATCTGCTATTGTTTTTCATCACAACAACCCCCCAGAGCATAGAAACACATCAGTATTCAGGGGAAAGTGCAGGTGACACAGTCTGCATGCAAGATGTTTTCACTCAACACAAACACCAGGTGACTGCAGAGCCCAGAGGAAAAAAGTAGGTCAAGGAGGAACGGAAGACCCAAGGACAAATCTTCAAAAGATCCGTGTCACAGATTGTTCAGAGGCCGAGTTTGTCACTATGTCAGAGCAAATAAGCAGCAGTTTGTTTTTTTTTCTTCACACAACTCCCTTTGAGCCCGTCAGTACAAATCAAGGATATTTCTTTGGTAAAATTAGGCCAAACAAAAAGAAGGTCAAAAGGAGGGCACCTTTGGGAGATTCAGAAACAAAAGCCTGAATCAAAGACATTTCCGAGAGGGAGTTTCTCTGAAGGTTTAAGGGACCAACATCCTTCAGCTTATCTCTCTGATCTGGTTTACTTCACACAGACTGTGATGTCCCAGCAGTTATGCGTGGAACCTTCAATGTCACAGGTTGAAAAGATGTTTTTCTCTTATGTGTGAGAGGAAGTTTATCAAACTGGCCTCTGAACTCTGGACATGATGGGAACACATTTCCTTTTGAAATAAACAGACTTCACATGAGACACAGGTGTGATGCGATTAAAGAGAAAGTGCTTTTAAAAGGTGCTCCAACATGTTTCTGTGGTTACTTTTTGCTACAGGCCCTTTGATGGTTTAAGGAAACTTCAAACGAGACCATTCCTATCATACTTCTGGAGTAAAATGTGAATCTTTACTGGCTTTAGTCTTAGTTTTCTCTGCATATAACAGCTGATGATACTGTTAGATACTTAGATACTCTTGATGAAATCAAATTGTCTTCCTGTCTGTGTTTTTAGAGTTCAGTGAACTATGACACTGTAACCAAGTGCAATATTTGTTGCATGAAGCAGCTTAAGGGGAAATAAGGAGAGTCTTTGGGTAGAATTAAGTACTGTAATAGCTCTATAAGTTTTTTCTACATTCTTAGAGTCAAACTATTAAAACTAAAAGCCTGTTTCAGTCAGGATTGTCAGCTCATGCCTCTTCCAGTTCACAAACTATCACTGTCTCTAACTCTACAGACCCAGGCGCCCTCTAATGGAGACACGACTCATTCTTTGAAAACCTCTAACATAAGACTATGATTCAAATATTCACACATTCTTTATCATCTAATTATTACCAAGCTATGTTAAATACTTGATTCTGATTGGTCAAACCTAATGACAATATATTCCTCAACAGCAAAAGCAAAGCCAGGGACAACCTGATCAAACACATCATATCAAATCAGCCTAGGGGAAGAAGATACTGCCTGTTGACCACAATGTCAGCAATTGATTTCACTTTATGGTGAACTAAAATGTTTAATTGTCCCGCAATAACACCGATAAGAATCCACTGCTGAGGAAGAGTCACTAATTGTGGAAACAGAGGGGCTGTTTTGTTAAGGTGTAAACAATAATCATGTTCAAAATTATCTTGAATCAATATTTGTGTGTCATCTTGTTTCATGCTTTAGTTGGCAGCCAGGTAATAAACAGGATTATATATAGTGATCAGGTGCTAATCCAGATTAGAGTCCCAAAAGTGTGAGAAGGACCCTGACGTGAGGCGGTGGGGTCTTGTCTCACCCTGTCAGGATTCTAAATTACATAACCACCAATTCATTATACATCATCCCTTATATGATTAGAATATTTGTATATAATATTTTTTAACTGCAATTTCACCAACTGCAAAAAAAAAAAAATTAAATAAAAAAATTAAATGTGCATTTTTTCCCTGATGGAGGTTTATACGGTGGCCCTGAGAGCTCACAGCACTGCAACTTAAGAAAGCACATGCAAAAAGACAAAACACAAGCAAATTAAGAAAACATCTTCATCAATTTGACAACACATGCGCAGCATTAGGAAATGCACTGCAAAGACCACAACACAACACATTAGAAAAACGCGCTGCAAATAGACCGCAACACAACCGAAGTGTTTCCAGAGGACACTTAAAAGTGATGCACACGTCCGGACACGCTTGTTGTTGACACGGATTTTGAGTCACAGCGCTATCAAGGTTCTCTTACCGTCAGTGCTGTTGGAAAATGAGATAAAAAGGTGAGTGCTTTTGATTTATTTTAACATTGTGATTGCATGTTTAACAGCAGATCACTGCAATAGGCTGAATCATTCGATCACAATGTTAAAATAAATAAAAAAACACTCACTTTTTATCTCATTTTCCAACACCACTGACAGTAAGAGAACCTTAATAGCGCTGTGACTCAAAATCTGCGTCAACAAGCGTGTCTGGACGTGTGCATCACTTTTAAGTGTCCTCTGGAAACACTTCCGTTGTGTTGTGGTCTTTGCAGTGTGTTTTCTAAATGCTGCACGTGTGTTGTCAAATCGATGAAGATGTTTTCTTAATTTGCTTGTGTTATGTCTTTTGGCATGCGTTTTCTTAAGTTGCAGTGCTGTGAGCTCTCAGGGCTTTTAAAAATTGCAAATAAATATATTAGTGCAGGATGTTTTTGCAGCTTTTGATCCAACCGTATTGGATATTATTCTTCTTTCTCCTTGGTCATTGCATTTTAAGAGCGCCTAAGGAAGACTAACAGCTTTGCTTTCTTTGAGCTTTAGTTTGAAACCTTTTCAAAAGGTTAGAGTCCGCTGAATAATAACTGTCAGGTTAGCAGTAAATGTCATGTTTCTGTAATGCTTCTTCCCTTGTGGAAGTAAAAGTAGAGGACATGTGGTTGATATGACAAACAGGATATATACCCTGCATGTGAGGGAGAATCGGAGAGTGAGGAGGAAAGGGCAAAGTCATTGATTAAACAAGAACAAACCTGTCCAGCAAAGGCAAACAACCTGCAACAAATGTCAATATTTCTCGACATCTCTGGATGAAAAGCATCTCTATGAAATGTGCCCGGCAAATGTCAGTACTGTAAATGTCATTCTATTCACACAAAAGGCAGAAGCAGCAAGATATCGCTAAGCTCCAGTATGTTTTTCGGTTATTGATCAGTCCTACAGTTAGACTGGAGTCTGTGATGCTTTAAATCCTTTCTGTTTCTACAACAGGGATCACACCTGTACAACTTTGTGAATTTCCTCCACATTAAGGCTCCATCTTCCTTGTTTACACCGTGCAAAGTTACATTTGGTTGCCGCTGTGACACTTGATCAACTCTTGTATAATCTCCACCCCTGACAGAAGGAAGAGCCCGACGGAAGAGGAGAATGAGAGAGGTGTTTTAAATGAAGAACACTCGGTCTTTACAGGCGGTGGCTCGTGCTGGGATTTCCGTGGCGACGGTGAACGCAGCTACGATGGAGGCGAAGACGATGTTTGGGCTCTTGGCGGCGTCCACGGCCGTGTGCAGACCCTGAGATCTGTAGAACTCCACCAGAGGGACGGTCTGACGGTGGTAGGCGTCCAGGCGGGAGCGAAGTGTCGTTTCGTTGTCGTCGCTGCGGCGGATGAGTGGCTCACCGGTCAGCTGCATGAGGTAACCACGGGAAGAGAGACAAAGAGAAAGAAGGAGAACAGAAACTCAATGAGATCACACATCCTGTTCAATAAAGGACAGTTTCAATTTCTGTTATCAACAATTACATCATTGCGCTTTGATTTCTCTGCATAGATCTCTATTATGTTCTTTTACAGCAACCCAATTAGGTGTCAAAGTAATCCTCTGATCGTCCTCACCTCACACACGTTACTTGTTGCTGTAGTGACACCAGACAACAGAGGGTTATTATGATGCTGAATGAGGAAGTTATTCATGTATACAGTAGTAAGACATTACTGTAAAGTCTGGTGTAGAAGACACTTTTAAATACCTTTTTTTTTTCATCTAAAAAGTGAGGTGCGTCTTTTATACAGGTGTGACCAGTACAACATGTAGAGAGAGATTTTATTGTGTTACTGTATTTTAACTAGAAGAAGAGAAGAGCTCTGAGAAGAAAGCCGCCACTTTGCTGCAGGACACACAGCAACATGTTCCCTCCGGCAGGCGCTACAGATCACTGTGCGCCAAAACAACCCGCCATAAGAACAGTTTCTTCCCCTCAAGCAGAATTCCATATTTCTATTTTTTGTATTATTTAACTTCTATTTTATAATGTAAAACTACCTCTGCAACTCACCACTGCACTTTATCATATTATTTTAGCCTGTACATATTAGTCAAACCTATTTGTTGTTTCTTTGTATTTATAGCTAAGGTTATTGTTATATTTTTATTTTATTTTTTATTGTAGTTCTTATTCTTATTCCTATTCTTATGCCTTGTACAAAGAGAGCACAGTTTAATAAAGTCAAATTCCTTGTGTGTTCAAGCAGATTCTGATTCTGAACATGGGCCAGGCTGGCGGCGTCACTTTTTAAGTGTTTTTCCCTCATTAGGTCAGAATTAGGGATGTAAATTTGAAGTATTTTCCGTGATCGATCTTTGGAAATATTAACGAACAATAATAGATTAATCATAAAAAAATGTAAACGTTTTTTTGTCAAAATCAATACCAAATGCATTTTTTCCCGATTCAAATTTTCCTTCACGACACAATGTATATAACTAACGGTATTGAATAGCGAAGGATGGTATCGGAGGTGTTCAAAATGTTAAACATGCTGAATATCAACATGTGGAGGAGGCTCATAATCTCTGCGGACATACAGTCATAAAAGTGAAGGCTCAGACAACAACATGTGCATTTACTGCAACAACCTCACCACACCCAAAGCCCGAACCTCCTTTGGCCTCACCGCTTTCCAGTTTTCCGCTGCAAACAACTGGAATCACCTGCAGCAATCCCTAAAGCTGACCTCTCTCATTCCACTTGCCACTTTCAAAAACTTATGACACCCCATAACTCAACATCACTGCCATTGCTTTTAAGTTGCTTTTAAGTTGTTCACTGCTGTCATCTGTTTGTATTGTATTGTTCTGTCTCTAGGTTCCTCTGTATGTCCTCTCTGTTTTTTGTTTTGTTTTGTTTTTATTTAGTCATGCCACCTGTTGCCTTTTCACCCAGGTCGTTATGCAAATGAGAATTGGTTCTCCATTGACCTACCTAGTTAAATAAAGGTTAAATAAACAAGAGAGCTGAACAGAAACACATTTTAGACTCACAGTGTCCAGTTTTCTGTCTACATGTTCTTAATGAGAAAAATGAGCATGTGAACGTGGTCAGGTGTCAGATGGGAGTGAAACTGGGTCATTATTAGTCCGGCGGGGGAGAAAAAAGCGCTCATGGAGACCTGTCACTCAGCCATAGCCACCAGCTGAGCGTCTCCGCTGTGCACAACACCTTTAGTCAGCTGAATCACATCGCAACATGCTTTAAACTTAAAACACCTCCCTGATAGCTGAACCAAATATAAGACCACATGATTAAGTTCCACAGGATAGAAAATCAAAACAAAAAAATGTGTTTGCGTACATTCTTAACAATCAATTAATCTATACTTGATTAATTGTTGACATCCCTAGTCAGACTCCTGTAAAGAAAACAGTGGTGGACTATCAAATAACCCGTGTGAAGGAATTGTATAAGACTAAACAATTTAGGACAAGTGACCAGCAGCATTGTGTGGCTTGACTCCAGGTAGATTTGTCACGGTCACTACCTCTGTTAAGTGCTTTGTCCTATTCTGGGTTTTGTGAGAGAGGGAGCGCACTAATATTGGGGAAATGTTGTTTCTGCAGTTGTCTGTAGGGATGCACCGATCCTACTTTTTAGGTCCCGATACCGATATCGATACCTGGGCTTTGGTATCTGCCGATATCGATACTAGCCGATCCGATCCTGGTATTGATTTAACAATCTCTATTCCTTAATGTGAGGATAGGATCATGTTTTGGCAACTTCAGGCTTTTCTGACTTTGTAAACCAAACTAAACTAAACTAAACTGCAGAGCCTCTGTAGTTCTCCATCATGCTCCACCGGGCAAAATTCCAAAGACCTGCCGGCGCTGATGATGTAGGAGACACACATGGCTGTTGTAAACACAGAAAAGCATAGAACTGAGATGAATAGATCTGCCATATAGATCGGCACTATATATCAGCCCCTTGTCACCGATATCCGATCTAGCTTTTCGAGTCCAATCTGGCCGATATCCGATACCAGGATCAGAGCATCCCTAGTTGTCTGTATGGAGGAAGTGTTCGAGTAAAGAAGTATGTTATATGTTAAATTGTCTTTGTAGTTATTAAGCTAACATTGGTTAGCTTAATAACTTTGGTTACCAACTTGGAAAGGAAGAAGCAGGCATTGGTAGTCGCCTTGTCGTGAACCGGAAGAGCGAAGGACACTGAATAAGGGAATAAGGATGAAGGAATGACTAAGCTGTTGACAAAATTCAACTCTGTGTTTTCAAAAGAGGAGACAGATCGTCAGTGCGAGGCATACACAGAGTTTGACCAGATAACAAAGGAAAATGGCGTTCCGATTGCGGATTACATTGAATTTGAACATGGATGCAACAGACCCATTAAGTTCAACATGCAGCTTCAAAACTACTGGACACAGCACAATTAAAAGACAAACAGCTGGCGCTTACTGCTCGTCCTAAACTATCCTCTTCTACCAATGTTAGCTTAATAACTAGGAAGACACCCCACAACCTTTACTGTTACCGTAGGCTGACATCATACATTGTACAGGAAGCTAACAGGACAGCCAGTTTCATGTGGTGAAAATAGATTGTACTAGAAATAGCTGCACAGCTGAACAGAAACTGCACGTTGTGAAAATGCACCGGTAGTCTTCATACAGAAAGCAAGACAGTTTAAACCCTTCACCCTCTGAGAGTTCAACTCAGTGTGTACCCAAAGTTAAGTATAAAAGTTGAAGCCAGGATTGGAAAGGTGACAACTTAAATATTAACATTCTCCCTGGTCTTGAGCCGAGCTCCACACCCGTTTGCTTTTACACGTCAAACAGACAGCTCGGGTGCAAACGCAGAGACGCTGACCTTGAGCTGAGAATCAATATCTGAGAACCATGTCTGCTGCAATGTAGTAACAGTGAGGTCTCTGTTTTATTTTCTTTAGATCACATACTGTCCGCTAATTAACAGTAACGAGAAGTGTATTTTTAGACCTCACTTCTAAAGAAGTTTGAAGCAGCATCATTGCTGACAATTTCTTTGGATTTGCACTTGTACTCAAGTTTCATCATCTTCCGTCTTGTTCTGGTTTGTATCCAGACCCAACACTACACCACTCCAGCCTCCTCTCTCTGGCAGAAAAACCCTTGAAGACTCATGGACGCAGCTTGTGATTTTTCCAAGGAATATCAACTCAGCACTCATATTTCCAAAGAATAACATGCAAGGGTTTTTGTCACACAGTGATAAACACTGACCTCACAGATATTTGGTCCGGCTCAAACATGTTGAGGTTATATCTTAAAAACAGGAACATGTGTCTGCATTCATCTATTAATTGATGCACAGTTTTCCACATACAGACAATAGCAGCCAGAGTTAATTTCCCATCATTTTTACTTCTTTATTTTCTTAATAAGATCCCCATCCGCGATCAATGAGGAAGACGATCTGTAGCAATCTCTGCCTGACACATCTGATAACCTGCAGCAACTGACACAGGCTCTGAAGGTGATCAGAGAGGTCTTACTCCTTTTAATGCATTGCTCAGCTGATGTCAATCAACCTTATCTTTAACTTTGGATCAATGTGAAACGCTTTGTCATTGACAAGCCTCATTCTCACACAGAACACCTTACGTGATAAGAGTATCGAGTTAATGATTGAAAAATGTAATCCTTTATATTATCCATCTATGTGGTTGTTTGTTCCAGGTCTCTGTGAAATAGTCATAAAAACTAACGGTTAAAGCAGACAGAGTTTTATGAGGTGCTTCATTTTTCTAAAAGCCTCACCAGGGACATGAACTACAAATCAGCCATGGCTCTAAGAGCTACATACACTGCATCGGTCGCACTTCAGTCAGATAAAACAATGCCTGCATGTTAAGTCCCTCTCAAATAAAGTGATAAATAAACAAATAAATAAATAAAGTGAGATAAAACAATGCCTACATGTAAAGTCCCTGTCAAATAAACTAATAAATACATAAATAAATAAACTAATAAATAAATAAACTAATAAATCAATTTGGATATAACAATGCATACATGTATTGTCAAATAAACTAATAAATAAATAATTAAACTAATAAATGAAGTTAGTATTACAATGCCTACATGTTAAGTCCCTGTCAAATAAAGTGATAAATAAACTAATAAATAAATAAATAAAGTTAGATAAAAAAATGCCTACATGTAAAGTCCCTGTCAAATAAACTAATAAATACATAAATAAATAAACAAACTTATAAATAAACTAATAAATCAATTTGGGTACAATGCCTACATGTATTGTCAAATAAACTAATTAATGAACAAACTAATTAATAAAGTTATATTTAACAATGCCTACATGTATTGTCCCTTTCAAACTAATAAATAAGTTGAAAAAAAATTTAAATAAACTAATCAATACATTTGGATACAACAATGCCTACATGTATAGTCAAATAAACTTATAAATAAACAAACAAACAAATACATAAATTAATAAACATTAATAAATAGAAAACAGAAATGGAAGGAGCCAGCGGAGATATGCTTACAGAGAAGAAAGCTGTCTGTGCACTGTGTGTGTGTGGATGAGTGTGTGAGTGTGAGTGTGAGTGTGTGTGTGTGTGTGTACTTAACTCAAAGTAAAGTGAGCAAATTAAGAGTAATTTGTGAACACACACTTAAATAATTTGGAGAACAGAGCATCATTAACATGTAAACTAACCCGATTATAGAATCAATAGATAGATGGGATAACGTGTCATGAATAGAGTGATGTATTGTCAACAGACACCCCAAACCACAGAAACAGCTTCCTCTGTGGGAAACACTGTGGTATACTTTCACAGTATCCGTTAGCCTTTGTGTCTTTACGCTGCATTAAAAGCCTTCTGCTTCACTTCATTAAACTCTGCGGCCGTCTGACGGCAGCAGACGCGCATGCTGATAAATCTGCAGCCTGTCATTGGAGATGCACCGCACCGGAGCACAGAGCCATTAACCACAGACGCATCCAGCTATAAATTCAGCTGATCATCATCTACACAGAAGCATTACTCTTTTAAATGTATGACTTTTGTTATGCTGCATTGAATACAAGTGAAGTTATTCCCAGTGGTCGGTGCATTGGACAATCTTTAGAACCCTGTTAGTCTTATAAATGAATAAATCCACCTTCAACGCTGAGGACACATTTCTCTCTCCTCTCTCCACATCTTTTGAATGTCCAGAATCTGTCTCCGTCTCTGAATCTCTGCATCAAAACCTTCTCTTTTGTAATGTAGTTAGATTTAATGTGATAAATCAAAGAATGACGTGTCTTGATGCAAACCCAGTCCACGTTTTCATTAAGAGGTAATGTTCACTGTGTTTTATGTTTTCCAAATACGTCACAGCACTTTGTCTGAAACTGGCTGATTGTCACCAATTTTCAGGCTGGAAATGATTTTAGGTAGGAGGCAGTTTGAAGCCAGAAGTGGTTTCTAAGTGGGTTGATAGTGAAACTACTTACGTCATCCTTCATGGGCTCTTTGGGGGGGTTGAACTCCTCGTGGTAGGAGCGGCCACTCGGCTGATGAATTAGTCTGGGGAAACGGAGGGGAGACGGTGAGGGGGACGAGACAAGGACGGAAAAGAAATCAAGAGTGAGAGCAGAAGAGGAGGAGGACAGATGAGGGTTAGACAGCCGCGGTGACTCACTAACTACTTAACCGTCCTCTCTCACATCCCACACGCTGCCCTTGTCCTACTTGGGCCTGAAAAGGCAGCAGCTGGCCTCCTCCTCCTCCTCACAAAGGACCCCCATGGACAGAAAGATGGCTCTTTCCAAACTATCTGTGTTTTATTCAGTGTCATTTACAAATCATGTAGAGTTGTTGCTGCGAAGAAAGAGGACAAGTGCTGTGCTGCAACAACAAAAGCCAGAAACACATTTTTTTTTTAAAGGAGCAGTGTTCAGATGGGTCGGCTCTGCCTCTTTAATGTGTGGGTCAGCTTCAAATTGGAGCACAGCGTGTTTCATTAAATCGTTTCAAAACAGTTATGTAAATAACGATTTGTTGCACAATGGGGGCAGAGGAGCTGGGAACATGGAAATGTACCAGAACACGACCAGACACAGCCAATTAAGTTGTTAAAAAAGGTTTGCAACTTTCTCTTCAGTTCTCCTTTTGGCCTTAACCTGTCGAGCTTACGCAAGTGAACCAGCGCCAGGTCACACCAGAAAGTAGAACAGAGGAAATCAAGCAGCGCTGGAAGCTGGAGGAAGAAGAGAATACCTGCAGGTTGTTGCTCCTGGCTTGAGTTACTTTTTGGCTGAACAGAAACAAAAAGAAAACTGGATTTCCCAGCAGGGCATTCAAAACAGAGGAAGAGGGAAGCAAGGGGCCATAACTGAGGAGGGAACATGTTGGTAAACCTGCATAATGACACCCAATGGCTGCTTCTGCACAACTAGTGAGCCAAAAACACCTTTAGAAAAGAGGATCTAAATGCTATTAAAATATGATTAGAATCTTAAATCAAAGGGCAGTTTGAATTGCAAAGAATGTTAGAAGGCTTGTTATTTTGAGCTTCAAACTTCTGTCTTTCTGGACTGAAACTCCACTTACAGATTTTAAACAATTTGTTCAATCTAAATAAAATGTAAGGAGTTTTAAATCTGTCCTTTGTGAGCTTTAGAAAAATAAATGAGCATCACTATGGCTCACTTCAGGAACAGACACAGACTTCTCTAAGGATTCACTCTGTGAGACATTCTCTCACTGTCCCACACTCTTCTGCTCACATCCATCAATCTACCTGCTCAGGTGGATTCAACACGCCGACAGGATGAGGAGATTATTGTCCGAAAAAACAAAAAAGGCCCTATCAGGGGAAACCAAAAACCAGCAGGAGATACAACAGATTGAATCCGGTCACGGTCGTGAATTATTAATCCTCTCTCTTACCTGCCACAGATCCTGCGGACCAACAGAGAGTCGTCCACGGCAAACTCGATCACAGAGTCCAGCTTCTCGTGTCTCTTGTCCAACAAGTTGTCCAGCTGGAAGAGAAGCAAGAGGATAAACTCAGGACGGGACTGAAAACTGTTGTTCTTCACAACTCAGGCTTCATTAAGATATACAAATGTGAAAAGTAGGGATGTAAATTTCAAGTATATTCCGTGAACGATCTTTGGAAATGTTAAAGAATAAATTATCGATTAATCATAAAAAAAAACATGTTTTCCATGTCAAAAACAATGCCAAATGCGTTTTTTTCCCTGAATCAAATGTTCCTTCACGACACAATGTTTATAACTGACTGTATTGAATAGCTAAGGATCGTATTGGAGGTGTTCAAAATGTTAAAGGTGACATATTATGCTAAATCGACTTTTTAATGGTTCTCCACCTGAAATATGTGTCCCTGGCATGTCTAAAAAAACCCTGAAAATGAAAAAAATCCATTCTGCCCCTGTTCTGATTTCGCCACCTTTCTGTAAATGTGTGCTGAAACGACCCGTTTCAGTTTTCAGTGTTTTTGTTACGTCACAATGCCATCCGGTCTGTAACGGAAGTCAGAGCTCAGAGCTTGTTCAGCCCATAGACTGTATAAAATACAACTCAACCCCTCCTCCGTTTTTCATTACCTGCACACATGTGGTAACAAGGAGCTTAGGAGGGAGGCATGCTAGTTGTAGGCTGTCTTAATAAACACAAAGGTCGGTTTTACTCCCCACGTCTGCAGATTTGAAGATCTAGTGGATGATTTACATTTATCATGGAAAAGTGCTAGCACTAGTTAGCATAGCCACATAGCTACATGTTCGTAGCTATGTACCAAGACACACGTCGACGTACTGACAAATAAAACAACAAGAAACACTAAATCTGTGACCAATGGTTCAGAAAGGTCCTGCTGCAGGGGCCTCTCCGTCAGGATCAGATTCTGGATCAGATTCAGAGGGTTGAAGTAACGGGGGTCTGTGAGCAGCCGTGTATATTCAGCCAACATGTAAACATTAGATCAACGTGCTGGAGAGCCGAGGCCACATCCACTTCCTGAGGGGGCGTGGTCAGAGAGAAAACAGCCTGTTCTGAGCAGGGCTGAAGAAGAGGGCTTTTCAGGCATGCCAAAATCTGATTTCAAAGTGTTTTTTTGAGCATAAACTTTAAAGACATGTTTTGGGGACCTCTTAGACCAATATATTTTGATGAAAAAGAGTGTAATATGTCACCTTTAAAACATGCTGAATATCAACATGTGGAGCAGGATCATAATAATAACCTCTACAGACATACAGTCATAAAAGTGAAGACTTAGACTTCGACAAGGGAACTGAACAGAAACATATTTATGACTCACAGTGTCCAGTTTTCTGTCTACTTGTTCTTATTGAGAAAAATAAGCATGTGAACGTGGTCAGGCGTCAGATGGGAGTGCAACCGGGTCATAATCGATTCATTGTTGACATTCCTTGTGAAGAGATATTAAAATAAACAACTATTAAGGACAGTCTGTTAGACATTCTTCACTTTAAATGCTGCTTTTAGATTGGTTAATATCGCCCTTCTTTTCCTTTCACTTCGCTTCATTGTCACGTGACGGTGTGCATGTCAGAGCTTTTTAAAAACTTGCTAACACTGCAACCAAGACGTGAGGGTGCTCAGTATCAATTGAATCAATCATTACATGTTTATACATATATTGCACTCCAACAGTGAGAGACAATGTAGGGGATAAACTGATATAATTTTATAAGTGCAGACGTGCAGATTACACTTTGATTTTATGATACTTTTACAGGCAGGGATGGTGTCGAGGATCCTCCTTTCAAGCCGCTCAGCCTCAGTGAAGAGATAAGTGGAGTTGGGACAGAGAGCCAGGGGACTGACTTTCAAATCTCCAAGATGTGTAAAGCCCCAGGGGAGGTGTTGTTTTTCAATAAAAGACATGTTAGGGTGCTAACTTGGTCTAACTGTTAAGTCCCGAACCCATTCAGTGAGTGGCCGGGGTTTGATACCAGCCTGTGGCCTCATTCCTGCATGTCATTCCCCCACTCTCACCTGGTTTCCTGCTCTATCCACTGTCCCCTGCTCTCTACAATAAAGGTGTAAAAGCCCAAAAATATAACTTAAAAACCACAACTTCTGTGGTTGTGGTGCGACTGAATTTTTTGTGGGTGCTTCAGATTTTTTGAAGTTGGGAGAACTGACGCTATCAAGTGAAAATAATAAGTTTGACCTCTGAGCCTGCAAAGGTCAATTGACACAGCAGGTAAAAACTTTTCAGGGTGCTGGTCCGATAATCAGGAGCAACAACATGCTCCACCGTCTCAGCTACAGATGTCCACACACACAACTCACAGGAACACAGAGACTGTATTTGTTACAGTGGAAGTAATTATAGTAGTAAAATGATTCAAATCTTTATGAACATGAAAACCTTGCTGAGGCGTACTTTGACTGGGTGAACCAGGAATCTGTCCAACTGAAGAGGTCATGGCTCTTAAAACAAGGCACCTTCAGTTCTTTATTCGTTTATGTGTTTACAACCTGGCTTTACAACCCTACTTTGATGCTTTTCATTCGTGTTTCAGAGGGAGGTATGGTATGCAAAGCTGTTAGAGACTAGGGAAGGGACATGATTTTCTAATGTTCGACTATTTGTTCGCTTAGTAAAAATCGAAGAGTACAAGTCCAATTTTTCATCGTTTTCACCTGTGCCTGGTTATAATACGGTAATCCTGCCAGACGGTGGCTAAAGAGCGTCTTAAAGCTGTTTGTAACCACATTAAGTAGAAGAAAACATTCGCATTTCCAGAGACTGAGAATGTCTGTAACATGTAAACACACATACGACGCCGGGTCACAGAAACACCGACATAAAGATTGAGACAGACACAGTCAGTGCCCGCTACTAGCAGCACCTCAGCCTGCTGCTGGTTAACGCGGTTAAAGCAAAAATATGCATCAGCAGGAGTCAGCATCAAACCGAACCCTCACCATCTCTGCTTGTTTGACTGTGCGAGGGAATCCGTCCAACAGGAAGCCGTTCCTGCACGCCGACGTGTCCAGGTTCTTCTCGATGAGCTCCACCACCATCTCGTCACTGACCTGCAGGCAAACAAAGAGAACTCTGATCAATCTATTTACTCATTACTCTCATATATCCTGCACAGCAACATGTCTGATCAGGATACACAAAGAGAAGGTCAACAATGCTTAAGCGTGTGGGAGTGTCACACCTTTATTCTGCCTGAATGTTCTGTGTGTCAAAGTTGTTTCTGATAGATGTGAGAAGTCTTTATATGTAAAATAAAAACAGGAGAAAAATGAGGTCTGGAAGAAATGTTAAAAGAATCTACATGACTGCTCAATCAGTGTCAGTCTAATGGCGCTGTCACACCCTGACGATTTAGCCAGCGTATAAAAAAATTGGTGAACGTCGCTTAAGTTATAGGTAAGTTTTGTAGAAGTTAAAAGCACGCTGAAGCATGCTGGTATACGTCGTAGTACGGCGAGTATGCAGCGTATAAATCATACATCAAGCATAAGTCTGCCATAAGTTGTAGGTAAGTTATGCGATGGTGGACACGTTCACACATGTAAAGCTGTGTGTCTGCTTGTGTGTGAGTGTGAGAAGCCTTGGAGCCCTCACTCAGTGTCAAATAGCAGAGCCTCTGAAACAGAAGCTGAAGCCAGCATGTCGGAGTCTGGTGGTGTTCAACAATAAAGCTGCTGTTGTTGAATTAAATGAAGTTCAAAATGTTACATTTTTGAAAGCACTGCAGTCAATAAGTGTAACTTTTTGTAAAGACCAGAGGCTGTGTTCCTGCTGGTTTCACTCCTCTGACACTCTCCACGGCTCATTATGTTCTTACAAAGAGACTGCAGAGTTTTTAATAACACACACGTTTTTTAATCTCCAATGCAAGTGTATCTAATTCAAAACGTATACATAGTCATTAACAAGCGGCAGCCTTTTTATACACTTTGCCTACGTTTTTACACTGCCGCATACTTTGCACAAGTGGACTATAGCTGGGCAAAAGTTATGAATATTTTATGTATATGCCCAAAATTGAAAAAAAAAAAAACAATAATTCAGCGTGTCCGCTTTTTAGAGATATTTTGATACGTCTGGAAAACGCTGGCGAAATCGTCAAGGTGTGACAGGACCATTACAAAACTAAATACAGTCTAAAGACTTTTACTCCAGGGATAAGTTACAAAACATTTTATTGATGTTTTGATCATAGACTGTATAAATAATGGACGTAGGATCCATGACATCACTGTGTGACGTCTGTTTTGAGGCCGATCGGCGGCGGCCATATTGCTGCTGCTGAGGTAAAGAGGCGGGCTTTGAGCCTCCTAGCCAACAGCTACAGTGTTCCCGTCTGTCAATCAAGTCATCTGTGCTTCTCATTGGAAGACCCCATCCATCCATCCATCCATCTTCTTCCGCTTATCTGGGTCCCGGTCGCAAGGGCAGCAGCCTCAGCAGGGAAGCCCAGACCCTCCTCTCCCCGGCCACTTCCACCAGCTCTTCTGGGAGGATACCAAGGCGCTCCCAGGCCAGCTGAGAGACATAGTCTCGCCAGCGTGTCCTGGGCCTTCCCCGTGGCCTCCTCCCAGTTGGACATGCCCAAAACACCTCCCCAGGGAGACGTCCGGGAGGCATCCTGACCAGATGCCCGAACCACCTCATCTGGCTCCTCTCGACTCGTGATCTTCATATCTTCGAAATTGCTGCGTTAGAAAAAATATTCAACCCCCATACTGTGTTTGCGGATCGAGACATGAGCTATCCAGACTACACTAGTCTTTTGTACCAGGCTGTAAACATGTTTATTTCTGCTGTAAAGATCCTTTTGTTTTTTTTAATTGGTGTGCATGTGATTCCCGGTACTTCTGGAGCCAGCCTCAAGTGGATCCTCGATGAACTGCAGTTTTTAGCACTTCCGCATTGGACTCATATTTTTAGACAGGAGGTTGCAGCTTGGTTGTGACAGGGCCATTACATAACTAAACACAGTCCAAAGACTTTTACTCCAGGGATAAGTTACAAAACATTTTACTGATGTTTTAATCTGTTTGAAATCAATCTACGTCTACAATTTGTAATTAAATACGCTACGTCTGCTCCAGAAGTCCAGACATTTTCAAGTTGTTAGGAACCTTTTTGGATCCTTGCTGTCCTATTTTCTTTTAGGAATAGTGATTGTGCAAAGTTAATCCCATAGGTGTAGAGTATAAACCAGTACCCGTGTTTGACTTAAGTCAAGAAAAATGTCAAACACATGTTCTCCATATATGACTGAGGGAAGATCAGAAACAGGTTGCTGTCACCTTGCTTTCACCTGTGGAGTAGCCTGTGAGCGTCTCTCAGTGCTTTCAATCAGTACATGTCACTGAAGACAGCTGCAACATGAGCCATGCAGTCATGTGGGACTGAACACAGTGGACTCTAATGTCAACATGGAGCCCCACAGAGGACGGGGGTCAGAGGAAGAAAAATACACAGAGAACATGAGAAGATGAGTAGACATGTTACCAGTTTGCCTGCATCCATGGTCTTCTTTAGTCTCTTGCCCAGCTCTGATCCTGAAGCCACCATGGCCCTCAGCATGTCCCCGGTGGCCAGGTGGCAAACGCAGTACTTCTCTGCTAGCCGAGGGGCCTGCAGTGGGAAGAGGAGACAACTATTTTTAAAAGCTGTTGATGAATGATTTCACATTATCACCTCCTGCCAGACAAATGACTGAAGTGTTCGGCTGGGGATTTTAAACTTTGACTGCCCCCTGCTCTGTCAGGGAGCCAACCACCTGCACTGCTGGCCTAAAAGCATGAGAGCAGTTTGCTTCTTTTGTCCAGGAGTTTTCAGCAGTGTTGGCGTACTTAGCTTCCTCTTGATTTTGTGAAATAACAGAGATGAAGATGTTGAGATCTTCGAAATGCTGGACTGATATAGTTTCCTTCAATAAGCCTCATCTTAAAGACGCATTAGTTACATATACTGCAAAATCTTTTTGATGGTATGTCGACTTGTAATAATGAGAATGCTGCTTCTTTCATTCCAATGCAAAAGGAAGCTATGTCCTCTACTATGTGAGGGACATCCTCTCCTAAAAAGTAGGCCAGATGTCAGGACTTGTCCACATCGCAGCGGTCTTATTAAAACAGTTTGAAGTATTTTGTCAAACAGAACAAACAAAGGTTCGTTTAACTTTAGTATGTTCAGAAAATGACTCATGTGCATGTTGAACATCATTAAGATACATACTGGTGAATCCCCTCCAGCCCATTCAAAAAGATCAGCCGATGTACCAGAAGCACTGGTTTGACCAGAATAGATCCTTTGTAGCTTCCACCTGATCTTTCAAACAAAGCTGCTTTAATAACCACTCAAGGTCACGGCTGGTATTCTCTTCATTGACTGCAAAAAGACTGTGCTATGATAACTTTAAGACACATTAATGGTCGCTTACCTCACAAACCAACAACTATTACCTCAAACATATGTACAAAATTCAGAGGGAGGAACCATTTTTACTTGACATGAGCAATCTGTACAATTAGCTGATCATGTGTATTGTCATTTCTGTTCTCAACTCTGTTATTGATGTGCACTGATCAGCTATAACATCATGACAAGTGACAGGTGAAGTGAGTATCTTTCATTATATCTCCACAAGTCAGTGGGTGGGACAAGGTGGTGAACATTTCGTCCTTGAAGTTGATGTGTTGGAAGCAGGAAAATTCAGCTTAAGGATGTGAGAGACTTTAACAAGGACCAAACTGTGAGGGCTTCTCCAGATTTAAATCCCATCGAGAATCTGAGGGATGTGTTGGACAACCAACTCCAATCCACGGAGGCCCCATTAACCAGCTTTTCTGACTTGGTGGATCTGCTGATAACGACTCAGTGCCCGATACCACAGCACATCTACAGGGGTCTAATGGGGTCACATCACGTCTAGGTAGGAATCCTGATTTTAAAAATTTGAACAATCGTTTAATAATAAAAAATGGAATAGTTCTATATGTGTTGTGTAACAATAACACCTTTCCCACACATTTCCGCCTTTGGGGTCCCTCCCCCAGAGATCCTTATCCCAGAGGTGCAAGCAAAGGCTTTTATATAGCTTTTGCCTCATTAATAGCCCAATGACTCATTCTACTACAGTGGAAATCTGATAAACCGCCCTCATTCAACAGCTGGGTTAGGGAAATGCTGTCATGAAAAATATATGCCATTTGGTCACCTTTCACTGAATATGGAAAGAACCTGAGTCCAGCATGAAACTCTCTTTTTGTTTTTGTTTTTTGTTTATATTTATGTTTTATCATCATGAATTTGTTACTTTATTTATTTATTTTCCTTTACAATGTTTATTATGAAAGTATTTGCTTGTTAATCTACAGATTGACTTTATTTTTAATTAGCTATTATTGTTACTGCCTTTACTTTTATTATTATTATTATTATTTTATTTGTATGTTTTTTTTAATTAGTATTATTATTATTAGGGTGGGTGTGTGATATGGGTGGTTGGTTGGGTGGGTGAAGGCAATAAATGTTCTTGTTTGTAAAATAAAAAAACTTTTTTTTTTTTTTTTTTTCTATTTAAGTATCAAAAAAATTAATAGTTCATGTGACACTCAGGGCTACTTAAGTCCTTGCAGGGGGAGAAGGGTACACACAATCAGACAGGTGATTATATGGTGTCACTACTGATCAATGAGAATGTGAAAACCAGTTTGCACAATACCATAAAGTTGATGGTTTATGGTAACACAATCAAAGTAATTAGGTAGTTATAAACCAAAGATCAATACATATTTCATCCGTCAATTAAAATCCATTATATATTTTCTAAATGCAGCATGCATTTACATATATATATATATATACACACACACGTATTGAACCAGCTTCAAAGTGGACACCAATTTATTTTAAATTAATATTACTTAAAACAAACAAACTGCAGTGTGCAAAAGCTCACTTTTTAATACAGGGTTAAAAGGTATTAACTACATGATCAGACTTTGAAGAATCCATCCGTGCTGCTGAAACATTTCTGATATAAGTAGTGAAATATATCAAAAGCACAACCTTGATAAACAGACAGATGTTGTGCTTCCCTCAGAGTTGAAGCTAAGGCAGCAGCTAGCACTTGTAGCGACCATGCGCTTTATCTAAGCTAACAGCTAACGGCTAACAGCTAGCTTGATGAGCTCACCTGAGTCCCCTTCCCGGCTCCGGGGGGTCCGAGCAGGATGGCACGGATCCCATCCTGCATGTCAGCTATAGCCTCTTTAAGTTGCGTGCTGGGAGCCATGTGTGGACCGGGACAACAGCGGGGCAGAAACTTTAAGAAAGTCTGACAGTGTCGTCCTGGTGACACTTCAGCCAAGTTGGCCAAGGAAGGAAATGACACCGCCTCCTTTTCTCGCTATGAGGATTAACACCCGCCCCTTGCTGGGAAATACGGCATTTGATTGGTCAAAAGACTGTTCCGTCAAGCGTTCTGTGCGTTGATTGGATGAAATTCCAAAACGCCCTATTTTGTAACATCCGATAAAGGATTACCCCGGAAAACTGAGTAGAAAAAAAAAAAAAATAATACTAATAATAAAAAGAGTAGATAGAAAAAAAAAATTAATACATAAATAACAATAATAATAATTAAAAGAGTAGATACAAAAAAAAAAATAAATAAAATAAAAAAATAATAATAAAAAGAGTAGATAGAAAAACTCAGACCCAGTTCCAATCGGATTTTTCTTTCAACTTGGCCCCTTACAAGCGCAGAAGCAGACTTTTCCTATACTTTTATGTTTTTTATTTTTATTTTTCCTCATTTTGTGGCTTTCCATGTGACTTAATAAAAAAGATTCAATGTGTGAGTCTTAATCCTTGGGAAGACCTTTTGAGATGAATTGGTGCTTTAAGGGTATTTAAAATAATCCTTCCCAATTAAAAAACAGATCCAAAATACAAAAAAAAAATCCTCTTTTTAGCTGCTTACACTGCTCAATAATGGATGCAAACCTATTTTTAAACCTTAGTTGGTATTTCTGTAACTACAAACTTTTAATTTCTTTTAACAAACTAAGTTTTAATGAAATGTTGTAAATAAATTTACTTTCTTTCTTTCTTGATCTTAGATTTTAAAATATTTCAATGTTTCATGCTTAACGGGCAGGTAGCATCACCGCTGACCCCTCACACCCATGGACACAAATTCTTCAAACTCCTCCCCTCCGGCAGGCGCTACAGATCACTGTGCGCCCCCTCCGGTTGCAGGTACAGATCCCCTTACTGTAGGCGAGCCCGGTTTGGCAGAAGCTTCGTCCCATCGGCCATAGCACTGCTAAACAGAATGCCACTGTAATGTGTTCGGTGTGTTTATATGTGTCCGGTGTGCATATTTGTGTCCAGTATGTTCATATGTGTTCGGTGTGTTTTATATGTGCCCAGTGTGTGCATATGTGTTTGGTGTGTATACTTGTGGGATGCGGGGCACCATTGCTGTGAGGCTGGGTGGATGGTTATGGTTACTGTGTTCATACATGTATTCCTGTACAGAAGGTGGCAACAAATCTCCTTATTAAGGACAAATAAAGATCTATCTATCTATCTATCAAAACAACCCGCCATAAGAATAGTTTCTACAATTTTTTTTTAATGTAAAAACTACCTCTGCTAATCAGCACTGCACTAGTATCATATTGTTTTAGCCTGTACATATTAGTCATGCCTATTTGTTGTCCTTTTGTATTTACAGCTGATGTTGTTTTTATTATTATTTTATTTTTATTTGTATGCCTTATTCTTATGCCTTGTACGAAGAGAGCACAGTTTACCACAGTCAAATTCCTTGTGTGTTCAAGCATACCTGCAATAAAGCTGATTCTGATTCTGATTCTGATTCTGATTCTGATTTGTTTGTTTAATGTCATATTTTAAATTGGATATTTTCTCTGCTAAGGTGTGGCCTTATGGAATTAACCTGATATTGGATCTACAACTAAATGTTGGGCATACAGGCATCCTGCGGGGGTGTCAAGAGGTCTGAGCCAGCTTCAGGCTGTGACTAGACACAGAAAAGATTCAATGTGTGAGTCTGAATCCTTGGGAAGAAGTTCTGAGAGGACTAATTAAAGGGTTCATTTCAGTTAAGACAAGATCAGTTGTGTTGTGGTGCCAGCAGGACAGTAAGACTCTGCATGTTACAGACTTCAGAGCAGTGAAGGGGGGCTGATTGTTAGTAATAATCCCTCCTAATTTAAATAGATAATAAGACCCAACACTAATTACTATGTACGTTAAGTGACATAAGTATACAGAGAGAGAGAGAGAGAGAGAGAGAGAGAGAGAGAGAGAGAGAGAGAGAGAGAGAGAGAGAGAGAGAGAGAGTAGATCAAACATAAGTGGTCACATATAACATTTTAATGTTTGAAGTGTTTGCTGTATGTTTTTGTTGATTGTTACTGTTCTGGTTTTTGTTTTTAACTCTGTAAAGCACTTTGAATTGCTCTTTGTATGAATGGTGCTCTATAAATAAACTTGCCTTGCCTTAATACCTGCGAAACACTGCTGAGACAAGATGTATTGTATAATATTATCTATTGTTCCTTTTAAATTTAAATTGTGCAATAAAGCTAAATAAAATGGGGAAAATACAAACTCCTCCAAAAAAGATTTTAGTGCTTTTAAAGTTAATAGTAATATTTTGACCTTGATTGGATGTTGGATTAATTCATATTTTTTTATTTCTTGTCCATACCAAGCTACAAAAAAAACATAAAACTGTGATATTTTTATTGTCATGCATTTCAAGGTTATTCACTAATTTGCTTTGATTGCTTTTGTTTTAATTTCCCATGATAATCAGAGATAACACTGAAGATACTTAATTAAGCATCTAAAAAGTCCCTCACACCAAACTAAGAGGGACATTTTAATAGCAACAAACATCCTGATGGGAGTTTTTAGCTTATTATGATATGGACTGAAATTTTTATTGATGCCTTTTTTAGGCCTACAAAAGCATACATGACTGTCAGCACGAAGACCTCTTCTGTGAAGTTATTTTTAATGGCGGAAACCAGCTGGGTGAGAGGTGTCAGATAAGGTGGTGAACTGCACACGTTTACTTCTTATACTTGAAGATATACAGTATGTTGTTAAAAAGCAGAAAAAAAAGTCAACCTGAAAGTTCACTTTTGATGCTTAAAACTTCACAAAATAAAAGTAGACAAATACAAATCTTGTATTGAACCAGTTGAACGAGACATGCTAAACAAAGATGGGACACTGAGATTATTATTTTTATCATACCACAGGATCTTACCTTACTTTAGAAAGGCATGTTATTTATTGTGATGCTAAACCTAAACTTTATTTATTTATATAGCACCTTTCACACGCAAAAGCATGCAGCCCAAAGTGCTTCACAAAAAGAGAATAAAAAAAGTAGATATGGATAGCAACAGTTCAAATAAAAAAAAAATTAAAAACTTAAAATTAATAAAGTAAAATCGATTGAAACCGGTAAAATTAGAATAAAGACATACAAAAATGAAAAATTACTGTTGAAGTCAATAAAAACTTTGACTAAACCCTTAAATCCCTCTGAATTAAAAGTGAGATTAAAAAGATAGGTCTTCTCACAAAGAGAGCTTTCTGTTTTAACATTCAGTGGCAGGTCACTATGGTTTGGGGGCATAAAAACAGAAAGATCTCTCTGTAGTGGCAACTTTTAGAAAAAACCTTCTTTGCCACTTCTGCAGGACGTGATCTTTCTGACTCGTGCGTTGTAAAATAGGTTTACTAAAAAAAGAAATGAATGCCGTATAAAATTAAACAAACCGAGAATTTATTAAAATTATAGACAAACAAAATCACTTCTCTCGTCGCTATTAACTTATATTTACAAAAGCGACAAAACTATACAAACCAAACAAAGCTACGATTAGAAAAATATGGTGCTCCTTGTCCTGCTAAAAATGAAAGCACACATTGCCTCGCACATGCTCGGTAGCTCCCACTTGACAGCACCACTTACATGCAGCATGACAATTAAAGGCATGCACACACTCAAATAACTCTATGGCTCTAACACTCTCCCTGGTGCTTGGGACACATGAAGGACATACAAAAGGGAAGCATTGGAGGAGTGACGTGACTGGAACGTAAAATGAAAAAAGAAGAGACCATTAAGAGCTTTTAAAAAAAAAAGGGAAAACTATAAAATCAATTATAAAAGCAACACAGTCAGATCAGAGTCTTCAGAAGTGGGGTTATGTGATCAAGTGTTAAAACTCTTGCTGCAGCATTCTGAATGAGCTGTAGTCTAAACTTATTTTGACTTCACCAGCTCCATATAGGGTAGTAAATAAAGGACAGCTTTATCACTATTGAGTGCATGTTTGTCATTTCCTTAGTTTATGCAGAGATCTTTTTAGTGTACTTATTTGATCGGAACATTGCACATTCAGTAGGCAAAAAAAAGGAAATGATACAGTTGTTTTTTCTATCAATAGATTGATTTATCACTTTAAACAGTCCCATTACCAATCTTTGAGAGTCTTGTAACTTCCTCTTTTTAAGTCCCCAAGCCACACCATTTTACATCATGGTTACAGATTGTTTGATTACAAAAGGGAAGTGAAACATCACTTAGAATAAAATACAGAGAAAAAAAGAATAGATTTGCAGAACCAAACTCCTCATAGAGCCCTCCCCGCCAACTCATGTCCCACCGGAAGGATTTTTTAAAACACATTCGGTGAAGCGTCAATTCAGTTGTCTGTAAAACTCGCTGGGGTTACTGCGGTAAAATGCCTGAAGTTGATGTGTTGTACTCGGATGTGAAGTTCACAAAATCCAGGGAAAAAGCCAATGGTAAGTCCTTTAACTGATATTTGATGTATCCATTCATCTTTGTAAACAGAATCTTTCTATCTCTGTGCTGCCTCTTAGATTTCTAGGAATGCTACCAGATGTTTTAAAAAAAACCTCCCAAATACTTCCAAGAGGTGTCTTTTAATTCTAAAGTTTAAAGTTAAATTCACAAAACACTCAGTTCAGCATATATTCTCAACACATTTCCCTCCGTTTGATTTTGTGTTTTGTGCTTCAGGGACAGTTCCCCCTTCTGAGGACACCACATACTCTGAAGTCAAGATTGCGAAGGCTCCACCGCTTTCCACAGAGCTCATTGGTGGGTAAAAACTGTGAGATATAAACAGAAAAGGGAACTCTGACCTCCTGACCATGGTTATTATGGTGCAATGATATAGTTTAAGCAAACAGAGGGCTGAAAGTTGATTAAAAAGCCAAAACTGACACATTACAAACTATGATACGCAACTTATATATATATATTTACAGGTACAAATTAAGGATTTCATGTATTTTGTTACAAACTGCCAGCGTTACTGATGTGATCCAGTTTAATGCAGCATCAGAAGCTTTGAATCTTGCATGTGACTTCTTCAAAGTCATCATAAGATGTTACCTTCGTTGACCCACAGTCTGACATGTGTAAAAATACTGCAAGATGGTTAAAGATAAGAAAAAGGAAGGACTTGGTGTTATTGATAAACCAGTACTGATCAGTTAACAGGCTTCATGCTTCCTGTCTATTTTTGCACACTGCAGTCCTTCCTTATCTTCACCATCACTGTAAGCACTCAACCCATTTTACTGGAGTATGTTTGCAAAGTGAGAACCCACATAGCCCTGTTGCATGTAAATTTTCGTTTCATATGAAAACACTCTTGTTTGATGTTTAACGTTAAAGTTGCAGAAGTGTCTGTAACAGGAAAAGCTTAGCCCCGCAAGTATACATGTGTCACTTACAGTGTGAAATACTAAGTGTGATTTGCTGTATAAGTGTTTGCAGGCATTGCTGAAACAGAAAAAAAGACAGTTTAGCAAAGCCTGGGGAGAGCTTGGATGTGTAGTAGCTTCTGAATTTCTTACTATGAAAACTGTAAGAAGATGTGTGTCTAACATGAGTCTGGTTCTGCTCGAGGTTTCTGCCTGTTAACGGAAGTTTGTCCTTGACGCTGTTACTTGCTAAATGCTGCAAAGTGCTCTGCTTATGGTGGATTAAGATGAGATCAGACTGAGTCCTGTCTGTAAGATGGGACTGGATCTTATCCTGTCTTGATGTTGGGTCTTTGTTAATAATAGAACATAGAGTACAGTCTAGAGCTGCTCTGTTTGTAAAGAGTCTTGAGATAACATTTGTTGCGATTTGGCGCTATATAAATAAAGATTGATTGAGATCGATGAATGCATATATAATGACATAAAGAAAAACATGTTATTAAAGTCACATGGGACACTTTTTAAACCTTGGGCACATTTTCTTAATTCCTCTTATACTTTAATTAGGAGTCATTCAAGTCTTTAACATGTGGAAATAATAGAAAGGACAGACACTCGCAGAAAGAAACAATACACTGAAACTTTGTTTGGCAGCATCCCCATTAAAAATGCTGCCATCTTTGTTTAGCATGTCTCGTTTAACTTGTTCAATACAAGATTTGTATTTGTCTACTTTTATTTTGTGAGGTTTTAAGCATCAAAAGTGAACTTTCAGGCTGAATCTTTTTTTCTGTTTTCTATCAACATACCGTGTATCTTCAAGTATAAGAAGTAAACGTGTGCAGTTGACCACCTCGTCTGACACCTCTCCATCAGCTGTATGCTATATATGTCTCTGGTAAACAAAAAAAAAGAAGAAGAATTAAATATATATATGTATACAATTGTCTTTATCACATCAATTCATACGTTCTCAAAATCCAGTATCTACTAAAAGTTTCACACGTAGAAAATATGCTGTGGCTGTGTTGTTGTCTATGCTTTTTAATAAAGCAATCAGAAACCTGGTTATAAAAGTATAGCCAAGTATAGAAGATTAGGAACTTGTTTGTTCTATGTGGAAGAGGAGAAATTTATAAAGTCCTGCCATAATCACAGGGGCGAGGCCTCTCAACATTACAGAAACCAGTTTGTCATAACAACCCACTGTCTTTTTTTTGTTCCTGCTGTTTAACAGATCCCCAACAACAAGCTGGATCCACTGGTCCATCAGGTGCTACATTAGAGAGAGTGGCCGTGGTGGTCCTTCTTGCTCTGCTGGTGGCTGCTGTCACTGGTCTTGGATATACCAGTGAGTTTGTTGAGTTTTCTATAAGTTATGATTTAGACTGACTTTAACTGTGATACTTTTTAGCAGAACAGAGGAAGGGTAGCTACTCGTGAAGAGCTTAATGAAAGTGAACTCTAACAGATTTAAAACCAATTTATTTTTGCTGTTTTCCATGGGTTTTTTTTCAATGTACTTTTCAAATAAACACAAAAATCACATTTTAATGAACAGGTAAAGGACCCTGATGTAGATGTGAGTGTTTCCGGAGTCCTTTGTCCCAAAGTTAATTTTCTCTTTATGTTATACCAAAGAGAACTTTTCCTATCTATGTTTTCTTATATATATTTCAAACATTTGATGCTTCTTTATAACACCTCCTGATATGCTACTCCAGAATATATTTTAACACTCAAAGTACATTTGTAACGCCCCTCCACATTAATTCCTTTAAAAATCCAACACCACAGACAGCCCATAACAATCTCTGGTAATACTGTGAATAAAGGAGTTGTGGGTTGTTTAAAGCTCCTGTAAGGAATTTTCAGTTGATGTCAATTTTGGCGCCCCCTGTTGACAAAGTAATCTTTGCTGCATGCTTAAGTGTCTTCTGACATAAAAAGAATCATATCCTGCTGGTCAAACATATCAGTCATTATAAATATTATAATTAGTCAGTCTCCTCAGCTGCTCGTCTGACACCTACCCCCTGGCACCGGTTTCAGATATTGAAAATTACAATATGGAAATAATCAGTCTTGCTGCTGATGGTCTTATTTGCTTTTGCACATCATAGAAGGAATCAATATGAACATCAGTCTATTTCTTTCTCTTTTGTAATTAGTATTTCATTGATTTTTACATAAGATTTATCACATTTGGGTGAAAATCAAATATCTCATTTTTTTTACATGAAACAATATATAAATAAAATAATAATAATAGAAATGAACAGAGAGATTAACATAAACACATTTAAAGCTGGGGTTGGTAATCAGATTTAGATACACTTTTTGTCATACTGGTTAAAATGATCTTTATGTCCTGATGGTAATCATTACATAATGTGTTCTTAAAAAAGAGTGAAAAAAACTGCTATCTACAGCCGGAGTAAACCTGGGAAAACACCAACCAATCACCGTTTTTTGGCTCCCCAAATTTTAAACCAATCAAATCCCGTCCAGCCGTTCTGCCCTCCTCCTGCGCGTACATTTCCCCGGCGTGCACTCCTCCGAGTCCCCGTCTCCTGCCTCTACTTCCCCTGACTCTATTTACTGCCCCTCTCGCTCGTCCTCGGGCCTGTCCCCTCTGACCTGATGAGGTGCTTTGCTCAGGACTGTAGTCCGGATCAGAGTCTAAAAAGCTCTCACCAACAAGCAGAATAATTAATGACGTTCATTAAGTCCTACAGAAAATATATATTTATTGTAGCGTCCGTCCGAATGCTGTAGTGATGACGAGCCGATTCGTGAACACGTTGAGTTTTAATAACCGGTCACTGTCGGCCGTGATCACGCCAACCAACAAAACAACAATCAATGTTTGAATGGATGAAGAACTTCTCCTCGTCTCTCCTCTCTCCCACTCACACTCTACAGTACACCTCTCCTGATGCCTTCACTGACTGTCAACACTGTAGGAATTAAGAGCATCTACACTGAACAGGTTTAACAAACAGTAGAGCTGTTACAGTATTATATATGTGTTATAACTTTTCTCCTGATATCGTGTCACCAGTACAACTGGATAATGCTAGCATGATAGTTGTGAGTACTAACAGCAGCCATGTTTGTTTGTGTTTTTAACTTTCACTATGATCAAATTCATGCTGGTTTTCCGAGACTACCAACCCTAGCTTTAACTAATAATAATTGAAACCAAAACCCACAGTTAAAAATAAATTAAAAAACAACTGCAATAATAAAAAAAAAAAACATGCACCATGATCTACTCCAATTTAATAGAAGCAGTACACTGCTATACAGTATGTGTGCCTTAGTTCAAGCTCAATCCCCATTACCAATGTATTTCAAATAGTCTCCCCACTTTGCCACATATTTGTCCACCATATCCTGACAGCTGAATGAAATCTGTTCATATGATGCTACCTTTGCCAGCTCAGTGAACCACTCATGAAAAGAGGGCTCACTTGGGTTCCTCCAGTTTCTCATTATGATTTGTTTTCCCACCATTATACTGGTCTGAATAAAGTCCCTGGCCCCACAGTGAGATGTCATTTGCGGATCACTCAGAACATATAGCCTCGGGCATCAGCCTATTTCATAAACATCAAAAACTCCTCACAGGAGCTTTAATGATAGAATGGCTTTGTGCAAGTGAAAGCCAGGGGACAGAAAGACTTTGTTAAAGCTCCATATTTTTAATCATCCATATAGGATCTTTGAAGGATTCAATTAAAGAAACTCCTTTTAATGAGTGTTTGATTTCCACTGACAATACTTTGTTTTTCTTCTACCAGCCTATAAAAACATGCAAACCACGGAGCAGCTTCAAAAACTGAAAGATGACAATGATGCATTGAAAAAAAATCTTACAGGTAAGCTTGTCAAAGGTTGGGCTCATAAATGTGTAAAAGTTGCATTTCACTTCACACTTGGTTTGATTTTAAAGATTGTTTTCATTCAGTTGTTGATTTATTCTAAATGATATCACACCTTTACACCTTTAAAAGACTGATACAAAGTTTGTGTCTCTGTGTGGCTCCATGAAATACTGAGTGATCTTAAAGGATGATCAATGAAAGATAAATGTTTTATCGTTTCAAAATAGACAGAACATGTTCAAAAATACCATGCATCATACTGAAGCCAACGTGCCCGATAGGTGAGTGATGGACTTCATATTTTACAAAGATTCATGTTCTCTAATGATAATTAAGAAACAGTGATTATATAGCATTCTACCAGTGTAATACACTGCTCCTATCAATCCGGTAAATCACACAACAAATGAAAGTGGACTGAAGTCTTTGCTGTGATCTTTCCACAGACAAAACATGTCTCAAATGTGAAGCAGGCTGGGAGCCATTTGGAGAAAAGTGTTATTATTTCTCCACACAAAAATCAACCTGGAATCAGAGCAGAGATGAGTGCAAAAATCAAGGAGCAGACCTGGTGAAGATAGACAGCAAAAAAGAGCAGGTCAAACACACTGCTGCTGGTTCATGTAACTCACCGGCTTCATTTGTTTTATCACAATATTTTGAATTTTAACAATTTAAATTGTGTTTTTCTGTTCAGATATTCCTGGATGTGAAACTAAGAGACAAAATGGAGGTAGCTGAGGACAAGTTCTGGATTGGACTTACCGACTCAGAGAAAGAGGACGAGTGGAAGTGGGTAGACGGATCTCCACTGAACAAAAGGTTTGACTGTTTTTAACACATTTCCTGTTCATTTTCAAAATAAAAGTTATCAGTTTCATGGAGGCATTTTTCTCTTCTCTGTCTCGTAGTTTGACATTTTGGAACGGAAATGAGCCAGACAACTGGAGAGGTAATGATGAGATAGAGGAGGACTGTGCAAGGATGGGGGAGAAAGGAGGAGCTGTAGGACACAAGATCTGGTTTGATCGACGCTGTGAGGATCCTAACAAACACATTTGTGAGAAATCAGCAGTAGAAGGAGAACCTAAGTGTGAATGAACTTCAGCTTCAGAGCCGCTCAGCTCTTTAAACCAGCTCAGTAAAACATTCAGAGTATGGAGCAATGTTCATCTTTTATACAGCTTTATGTATCAGGTAACCAGCGCTTTATTTACAATATTACAATTTAAAACTGATACGTGTATAATTCATAATATGATGACTTTTATTAAAATAAGTAAAACATTTAATTTACCTTGGAGTTTGTTGAGTTGGAACTCATTTGGAGCTTTTGTGTTTTGCAGCTCTTCAACATATTTTGGATTAATGATTATTATTTTTTTTAACATTAATTTGATCTGCTTTAAAATGTTAAATATATTTTTTTATCCACATTAGTCTATAAATGTAAATATTGATTGTTTGGTTTTTGAAAATTGTGAAATTAGCGTTGACATTTTCTTTTTTATTAGAATTAGCTGAAACAATTATTGAATATTTCAAGTTGGTTGGTTGTGTAATTTAATTTTTACTTACACATACAATTTTAAAAGTTATTAATATATATTGTTTTCATCTACCCAAATGTGTACAGTTATTTGTGTATTTCACTGAATAGACAAAAATTCATATTCTTATGAATTTGTCCTGCAAGCACCGAAAAAACATTTATCAAACCATCTGATTTCTTTGTTCTCAGTTTGTGTTCCTTGAAAGTAGTAGTTACTTCATGTTTAAGTTGTTTAAGTTCTTTCATACAGATTTGTTGCACAGTTACGAGTAAAAGGAAACACACACACACACACACACACACACACACACACACACACACACACACACACACACACACACACACACACACACACACACAGCTTTGGAGATAAAAAGGTAAAGCAGAAGAACTCTCCGATCAGAAGAGATTAAGATATTTCAGATAAAGAGGGACAGTTTTTGAAGAGTTGCTCGATAAACCAAGAAAGATTGCTGAGTAGAACTAAATACTGTGTCATCTCAAAAGTCTTCATTAATTCACAGTGAAAACCGATGAAAGCACTTTTAAAAGAGTAAGCTGTATTGATTTAAACTTCACGTTAAACTGTCCTTTATGATCTCTGGATGAGTGAAGGCTCACATGTTTTGACTTTAAGCCAACATAGCAAAAACATTCATAGTGTTTCAGTCATCTGCAGAGTTGTTTAACACTTTGAATCTCTACTCAGACAAACTGAAATACTCTTTAAAAGTGGTTCAAAGACATTTACTTTAGGAGAATATTAATAGCTATAAATGATGTGTTGTCAATATTTTGACCCAAAGAGCAAAAATAAAAAACACCAGAAGGGGGCAGCACATCCACACTTCAGTACTTTAAGTCATGTGAAATAGAGTACATGAGGCTGAAGACTCACTTGTTTACAGTTGTCTTCTATTCAGCTTTTTTCATAATTTAACATTGACCCTTTTTATTTAAATAAATGGCATTTCAACCCTTTGTTTCTGCTTTTTAAATTAGTCTTTGCTTTCATTTTGAATGACTTGATTTAAGCATTTTTAAATGTCCTCCTTTGATGAGTTTCTTCTGCTCTTTGTCATGATGTTCTGATGTTTTCTATGAAGCACTTTGAACCGCCTTGTTGCTAAAATGTGCAATATAAATAAAACTGTCTCTTTGAGTTCATTCAGTTTGATCCTACTTTGCAGTGTAAAAGTTATTAACAGTGTTGTTCAGAGTTTGAATCAGTAGTTGTAGAAACTGAAATAAAAAGAGACTTTATAAAAGTGGATTTCTCGTTGCAGTTTATCCTCGTACAGTTTAAACTAGATTTTCTTATCTGCATTGAAGATATTGACTATGAAGATGGTTTAATGGTAGAATATAAATAGTGATATCTATTTGAAGGAGAAGTGTGTCCTTATTTTTGTTCATGTTTACATGCTTCAGTAAATTAATGTGAATGTCAGTCAGGGTCACTCTTGTATAAAAATAATAAATTATTTGCATGCAATAAGTTATATTTGGCGACATGGCTCTGTTCTGGGAGCTCCCTGCCCTTCCACGTGTCTACGTGGAATGCAAAAGCCTGAGGTGGGGAGAACACACCTCTCCTCTCTTTCAATGTGTATACATGAAAAGCAAAAGGCAGGGAGAGCAGCAGCAAAGACCCCTGGGGAACAGAGCAGAGCGAGCATCAGTGGCAATACATTGGTGTTATCAGACACAGTTTAACAAAGGTGCTTGAGTGTAGGAGGGTTGCAAAGTGGTTTGCAGGGGAAGCATGAAGAGAAGGCAGGATAAAACAATAGAACGCTCATTTTGTTATTTTCGTATCAAATGCATAGATGAGATCAGCTGAGCTGCCAGTAGGTCGGGGCGGGTGTTAAGAGCAGCTGATGTTCTGTGGGTCGAACTTGACTTTGTGGCCTGAATGAGTGAACGCTGTGCTCAGTGTCTGAAACATAAAAATGGATCAAGTTTGAAAGCTGATGTCTCAATAACTAAAAGGGTTCAAACTTAATATGTTGCCCCCCTTCATAAAATGGATAAAATGTACAAATTGATATCCATAGTGCCACCATGTGGTCAGTTGTTAAAGGTTATTTATTGTGGCTAATTATTTGTTAACTGTTAGATGGAGGAAAACAAAAGTGTTGTCACAGTGGGTCTTTAGGATGACACTTGTTGTTTGCGGCAACCTCGGACAACATCTGGTTAATTCAAGAGGTCATCACTCTGTGTGGTGTCACTGTCTGTGGTGAAAAAGTGTGTCTGACAGGAAGTTTCTCGCACAGAGCTGAAACATTTAAGTGTCAGAATCATTTGTATTCAGTCATAAAGCAGCAGGAGGAAGAAGTCACTGGTGAGTTTTAAAATATCTATCTATCTATCTATCTATCTATCTATCTATCTATCTATCTATCTATCTATCTATCTATCCATCTATCCATCTATCTATCTATCTTACAAAATATCTGCTTCTCTGTTTTTTGCGACAGACAAAGTTTCTCCATCCTCAGACTCAACTTACTCTGAACCAAGAACCTGAAACATCAAATGTCTTGTCCACAGGACCACAGAGAGGGTGAGAACATGTTGTCTAATGTGACTGAATTCATTTAAGCCACTAAAGCTACTGTCCATGCATCTTCTTATAAATGCGTTTGAATGCTCTTTTTAGCTTCCCAATCATCGACTTGTAAAGAAGTTGAAGCTGCAGCAGGGCTTTTATGTCAGAAGTTTGTCACAATGTGTTGCTGTTATTTTTAAAGGCTGATTGACTAAAGCAATGTTTCATACAAGCAAGCATCTTTGAAATGCATTCAGCCTCTTGATAATGTTTGGATTTGATTTGATTTGTTTTTCCAGTCCCAGATGTTTGAAGATTTGTGTATTACATTTTTGATTTGCATTTACGGTCAAAACGCTGCTGGCTACAAGAAACAAACTTTGTGAAGGTGAAAATTATGATGATGTTTCTCACTTCTGTCAGAAACTAAGCAAAGCAAACGATCGATTAATGGAGTGAATAATGAGTAGATCGATCTATAACAGGAATATTTTACCAGGTGTGGACAAAAAATGATTTTCATTTATGTCTGCATCAAAAGAAACTGCAGCGGTGTGATTCTGCTTTTACATAAATGCATAAGTTATAAACTCTCATCTCCAAGAAAAAGAAATAAATGTAATGGTAGAGCGGTCAGAGGAGACATTTTTCTGTCTTTAGCACTTTAACACTCAAAGCTTCTGTGGGGAGTTTTTGTCTGTTATAAAACAGACTGACTTTTTCTTCAGTGAACTTTGATGCTTCTTTATAGCCTCTGACTTTAATCATAGTTATTTTAATGTTTGAACGTTGCTTTGAGTAAGATGAAGTTGCGAACAGCACATTAACACCTTTTTAAATATATCTTTCACTGCTAAATGTATTGCTGAGTGATACATTTGACTGTTAAAAGAAATGCAGAAAAGACTACTACAACACAGTTGACACATGCACAGGACAAAATCAGCAAAGAGATAAGATCAAGCTGGGACGCCAGTCTTGAGAAAGGAACCTGCAGTTTGTCAAATGTCTGCTTGAGGCTGGCCAAAGAAGCACTGGAAACATCAGACACAGAAAAAAGAAACATGTTGACAGCCTTGTTCAAAACACTATTTCTCTATTGGCGCACACTGTAAAAATTACAACTTTTGCATATTCAGGAACACGGCCGACTTGACTGACAGTCGGACACACTTTAGCTGTTAGCGAAGAGGCTAAAGGCCGGTCTCAACTCCACCTCTTTGCCTGTAGCATAGTCAACAACATTGCCTCATAACCCTCAGCTCCTCTCATGCTACATCTTTTTATTTGAATGCGATCACTTGCTTCCACTTTCAAACAAATAAACAAAGTGCCAGTGGTGGAGCCAGACTTTTTTGACTGGGGCAGCCAAACTGAGGCACAGCCTTCAGTAGGGAAGGCCAGGCGTGGTAAACGTTAGGGGCTTACCTTAAACTCAGGAGGGTTATCTCCTGTCTATGGATTAAAGTGTTTCAAACTGTGTGTGGTCTGTATGGATGTCTCAGTTTATTGTGTCCACTCTCTGTTAAACAGATGACAACATACAGCACTCAGTGTCCACCAGAGGGTCAAAGGTCACCTCAGAGAGAGTGGCCCTGCTGGTTATCAGCGCTCTTCTGGCAGCTGCTGTTATTGCTGTTTGTCGCCTCGGTAAGTTTGTCATGAAGATCAACTTGAAATCATCTCATCACTCAAACATTTAAAAGCAAACTCAAGACCTACCTTTGTAGTCTTGCTTTAAACTGAGTCTCAGTCTTATATTAGTCTTAGTCCATCTTACTTTATTTATTCATTATTCAGTTCAAATTTTTTGACACATTTTTAGTATATTGTGAATTATTTTAAATTTTTATAGACATATATTATCTTTTCACTTTTTATTTTGTTGCAGATTATTTTATGATTTATTTAGTTATTAATTTGATCGTATCATCTTATAATTTTTACAGGTTACCTCTCTGCATCATAATATTTTATTCTGTTTTACATTGCTGTATTTACTTTTAGTGTATCATGTTAGTTTATTTTTTGTGTTTAATCTTTAGTGTTTTATTATCGTGTTAATCTATTTTACTTTGGCGAGTTTCATTTCCTGTCTTGAGTTTAAACATCTTTTTTTTTACCTCCAGTGTTTCCTCATCAAGATATCATGACAGTGTTGCCTCAGTTTGTTCAGCATCATCTTTTTTATTTCTCATTCATATTTATTTAGTATTATTATTATTGTTATTTTCTTAAAGGCACTGTGAGGAGTTTTTAACCAGCTGAGAAACAGACTGAAATCGACACTTATAACTCTTTGACCTTCAAAAGCAAACAAGACCATGAACAACAACACCGATACCTTCTCTGTTGTCATTTTGAATGCCTTAAACCACTCAGAGGGGGTAGGTGTCAGACCACATGATTGACATTTGGCTTTAGAAACACGGTTTTTTTGGCTGAAAATAATCACATTGAGTGATAAATCTGGCTGTTAAAAGACATTAGGGTGAGTTTTTGTTGAAAACACTACTTTTGCATGTACAGAACAAGAGATAAGAGGTATCACTTTGTCCACAAGGGGGTGCCAAAATTTTTATAAATCAAAAGTTCCTTACAACAACTTTAATTATCATTATCATTATCATTATTATTATTATTATTATTATTATTATTATTATTATTTGCATATATCATGTTCTTAACCTAACATAAGGATTGTGGGATGGGTTCGAGGGTTGGGACTTTGGTTGGGATTGGGAGGGGGGGGGGGGTTTCTTATTTTTCTAACAGGTTTGAAGAGTCTTACAATGAGACTTTCATTATCTGTGAATACAAAAAGATTAGGACTCTGGTTTGAAGATGATGAAGATGGATGATGAATTTATTGGGAGATATTTAAAAAAATGTTGTTTATGTGAAAAAGTGTTTTTATGTTGACTGACCTGAGGAGTCTTCAACCTCAGAGCTGAAATAAAAAAATACTGGAATGATTTAAAAAGTTGAGGAAACAGATTACAAAGTATTTGAGTTCAATGATTTCACTGACCTTGACTTCCTGATTTTCATTCAGCTGATGCTAACATCATGACCGAGCACGGTTTCCAGAGACTGAAAGACGAGCATGAAGCTTTGAAGAGAAACCTCTCAGGTAATTCAGACAGCTTCATAATTAGCTGTACATTAAAATATTAAAATTCAGCTCTAACTTTCCATGCAAATTAAACTTTGTAACGGTTTAAAATCTTGTGAACCTTGATATGCCCAAGAGTAGCAAACTTTGCCTTTTCACAGACAACACATGTCTTAAATGTGGAGCAGGCTGGGAGCCATTTGGAGAAAAGTGTTATTATTTCTCCACACTAAAATCATCCTGGAGTCAGAGCAGAGATGAGTGCCAAAATCAAGGAGCAGACCTGGTGAAGATAGACAGCAGAGACGAACAGGTCAAACACACTGCTGCTGGTTCATGTAACTCACCGGCTTCATTTGTTTTATCACAATATTTTGAATTTTAATCATTTAAATTGTGTTTTTCTGTTCAGGTATTCCTTGATAAGGAACTAATAGACAAAATGGAGGAAGCTGAAGACAAGTTCTGGATTGGACTTACCGACTCAGAGGAAGAGGGAGAGTGGAAGTGGGTAGATGGATCTCCACTGGACCAAAGGTTTGACTGTTTTTAACACATTTCCTGTTCATTTTCAAAATAAAAGTTATCAGTTTCATGGAGGCATTTTTCTCTTCTCTGTCTCGTAGTTTGACATTTTGGAGCAGAAATGAGCCAGACAACTGGAGAGGTAATGATGAGAAAGGGGAGGACTGTGCGAGGATGGGGGAGAGAGGAGGAGCTGAAGAACACAAGATCTGGTTTGATCAAGGCTGTGAGAATTCTAACAAACACATTTGTGAGAAATCATCAGTAAAAGGAAAACATAAGTGTGAATGAACTTCAGTCCAGAGCCGCTCAGCTCTTTAAACCAGCTCAGGAAAACATGCAGAGTATGGAGCAATGTTTATATTTTATACAGCTTTATGTATCAGGTAACCAGAACTGACAGAATTATAATAGGATCATGTATTTACAATATTAAAATTTCTCAACTCATTTTGAGCTTTTCTCTTTAACTGCAGCTTTTCAATGATTTATTTTGGATTAAATGTCTTATTTTTTCACTTTTTTTCTTTATTAGTCTATAAATGTATAAATTGATTGTGGATTAAAAAAATATTAAACAGTTCAAGTTGGTCCCACTGATTGATCCACTTTATCCATTTATTTACACAAGTTATTCATGTGGGTTGAAGATTTCAAAATTTGGAGAGTTGCTTTCTAAAGTTGTGAAATACTGAACTGAGTTAAAAATATGATTTTATCTGAAATGTGGTTCAGTTGAAGAGCAAAGTATAACCACTCAAATTAGTACTTACAGTATTTAACTTTTTTTAACACTTTTTTTTCACTGAGTGAATAAAATGTTCAGAGATAGTGCAGATTTTTTTTTTTACTTTCTCCCTCTTTTGTCAATTTGTGCTGTAACCACAAAATGTAAAGTGTGCTGTGTCTTCTTTGTGCTCTGAACACCTTCAAACAACATCTACAAGTAACAACAAAAAAGGCTAACTCCTGCTAAACTATGGTTTGTAAGTTGAACAGTTTCATGCAGATTTGTTACACAGTGTTAATCAAACAGTTTTAAGAAACACACACAGCTTTGGGAATAAAAAAACACTCACGGTGAAAAGCCACAAGCATGAATAAGTGTCTGTCAGAGGCAGTGCTGTGGGGAGTTCCAAGAAGGCGCTACCCACTCGGGCCTGACGTGTAAAAGTTATCTCAACTAGTGATCTCCAGTCGGGTCCTTACAGAGGAGGAGAAGGGTCACTGAAAAAAAGGTTTTAGAAAGGATGGGGGAGCAAAAGCATTTTTCAGGTGTTTTTCTTATTTTTTATTCTGAGATTAAAGTCAGAATTCAGACTTTTTCTTATATTATAAGCTCAAACCCCAACAGTAACAAGTTCTCCTGACTATCAACACAGGAATTAAAGTATCTTAAGTGTTATGAAATCTCATTGAAGCAATGCAAAGCAAAATATATAGCTCTATTGCACCCACAGGGGGCGCTATAATAACATAATATCTTGATAAATTAAAATTCTGTTGAAATGTTCAGAAGAACTTTGTTAAGTTCCCCCTCATCATGTGCATGACATGTTAAAGCTTGGTGCCAACAGCGCCACCTTGAAGCTGAAGTAAATACTTTTTGATACAATATTTCACAGGGAGAAATCTCTACAAATATTTGGGATGGGAATGCTCAACAAGTCTGCAGCAGTTGTTTAAGTTTCTCTGGTTACTGGCTCTCAAGGACAGAATGTAGAAGTTGCATCTTTGCCACAGCGGATGCCGCAGTCACCACAACTTCCAGTTATCACACTGTTATCATTTCAGAAACTTCCATCCTGGTTATTTATAAAAAAATGTCCAAACATCACGTGACTTCTTATCAGATCAAGCAACTTCTCATCTGTGCATGTAGGCTCAGTGTGATGAAATAAAAACCCTCATTTATACGCAGATTCAAAGAAAGCAGCAACTGTGTTTCAAACAAGATTTTGAGGAACTATGAGACAAGATTTTTAACCATTAGTGTCTCATTTCAACTTAAAGGTGATGACCTGTTTGTACATATGTTATCTGATCTCTCTGTCAGTCTGTCCACCTGTTTCAAAGCTTTGCCAAAACATCTGGTTCCTCTGCTTCGATTATAGTAAGAACGTTTCTTCATCAATCAACTCAAACCTGAACAAAGAAGATGGAAAACTTCCAAATGTCTCGTCGTCAGGAGTGCAGAGAGGGTAAGAACAAGATGTTCAATGTAACTGAGTACCAACAGTCTGTTGTGGTGTCTCAGGGCGATGTGAATCTTTTAAATAATTGTGTCAGGTTGCTACTTCTATGCCCCAGTGATGTTTTATATGCAAACACTTATTTTAACATATCTCAGTTACTGTGCTGAGGCTTAAGGAAACACATAAAAACTCACTTCAAGAGCTTTCAGTACTGCAAAACAGGGTCAATGATGATTTCTGTGAACACACAAATGTATTATTCCTCAAGTCCAAAACCTTAACATGTTTTGACCTGCTTTGACATATTCAAAGAATGATCTTTGAAAGGGAGCGGGTTATAACTTAGGAAAGAAGTTACATTTAAAGATTATGAGTGTTCGGACAACAAGGAAAGGTTTTTGTATCAGAACAGACTCAATACGGAGCTACAGCAATGACGAAACATAATACAGTTTAGGACGAAGTATAAAGGGATTATTTTCATGAGTAACGGAGGAAGAAGGGCATAGATAACCAGGAGGGGTTTACTTTGAATGTGTTTGAACATGAAGATAAAATATGAAGATTTGTTTTGTTTTAATGCATTCAAGTATTAAGAGAATAAGTAGTGAATAAAGGAGAGGATTAAATGTGTTTTTTACTTCTTCCTACTTTTCAAACACGTAAATTAAAATGATTCAGTGCTTGATGATGGAATTTGTTTTAATCTTTATTTTACATGTGTGTGATTTACAGACTAAATCCCTGGCCTATTCTGTTTTTTAAGGCAAGTCTTAAGTTGCTTCCCTCTTATTTATTTGTTTAATTCAACTCACTTAAACATGCTGGACACTCCAGTTTTTGCTCTGTGAGATTAAGGCAGGCTGCAGGAGGGTTTGGGTCTGAGGGAGCTCGTCTCTTTAAACCTTTTACAAGGTAGACAGAAGGTTTTGGAGTGAGATGAATCAGGTTGAAGATACGTAGACGACTTTCGGACACTTTTGTAGAGGTGATTTTCTTTTGGGGGGGGGGGGGGGGGGTTATGCCTTTATTTGATAGGATAGCTGAAGAGAGACAGGAAATGTGGGGAGCAGAGAGCGGGGGAAGACATGCAGGAAATGGTCGCTGCTGGGAGTCAAACCAGTGACCTCTGCGATGAGAACTGCAGCCTCTATACGTGGGTCGCTAAGACCACTAGGCCACCAGTTAATGTCAACAAGGATTTTTATGGTTACAAATAATATTACTTGAGTGTTTCTTCTTGATGACACTTTTTGTCCACCAAGACTTGGTGCTTTAAAGAATTGTCTAAAATGAAGGGATTCAAACTGTCTGTGGTCTGCATGGATGCTTCAGTTTACTGTGTCCACTCTCTGTTAAACAGATGAAACTTATGCCAACATACAGCACTCAGTGTCCACCAGAGGGTCAAAGGTCACCTCAGCGATAGTGGCCCTGCTGGTTGTCAGCGCTCTCCTGGCAGCTGCTGTTATTGTCGTTTGTCGCCTCGGTAAGTTTGTCATGACAATCAACTTAAAATCATCTCATCACTCAAACATTTTTAAAAGCAAACTCAAGACCTACTTTGATAGTCTTGCTATTAACAGAGTCCGCATCTTTATGTAGTTATTTTCAAGTTCAAATTTTTGACACTTTCTAAAGTATATGTGAAAAAGTGTTTTTATGTTGACTGACCTGAGGAGTCTTCAACCTCAGAGCTGAAAGAAAAAAAGTACTGGAATTAATTCAAATGTTGAGTAAACAGATTACAAAGTATTTGAGTTCAATGATTTCACTGACTTTTACTCCCTGATTTTCATTCAGCTCATGCTAACATCATGACCGAGGACGGTTTCCAGAGACTGAAAGACGAGAATGACGCTTTGAAAAGAAACTTCACAGGTAAAAAAAGATATTCTCTATTCAGGTCCTAAGAGATCTTAAGTTGAGAATGGAAAGGGAATTATTCTTAACCCTTTTGATAACAGAGAGAAACTGTGAAGAGAAAACATGCCCAACAGTGAAGCCAACATGTCCAATCATGAGGCATACATGCCCAACATGTCCAATCGTGAGGCATACATGCCCAATAGTGAAGCCAACATGCCCAACAGGTGAGTGAAGGATTTTCCCCTTCTCTAATAATCTCTACATGTCTCTGATTAAAACTGCCTCCAGATCACACATATTATAACAGCTGACTGAAGTCTTTGCTGTGATCTCTTCAGAGACATATCTGAAATGTCAAGCAGGCTGGGAGCGATTGGGAGGAAACTGTTATTATTTCTCCATTATCAAATCAACCTGGAGTGAGAGCAGAGCTGAATGCCAGCTCAAAGGAGCAGACCTGGTGAAGATTGACAGCAGAGACGAGCAGGTCAAACACACTGCTGCTGGCTCAATCAATTTGTTGTCATTAGTTTTTATCCTGCGTGTTACTGAGTCTCTCCCATGTTTGTTTTCTTGCAGGAATTCCTGAGTCTGAAACTGAGAGACAGAATGACTGGTTCTGAGGACATGTTCTGGATCGGACTGACCGACTCAGAGGAAGAGGGCCGGTGGATGTGGGTGGATGGATCACGTCTGAGCACAGGGTCTGACTGTTTTTGACACGTTTCCTGTCAATTTCCAAAATAAAAGTCATCCGTTTTATGGAGGCATCTCTCTCTCTCTCTGTTTCTCTCTCTATATAGGTTTTGGAACAAAGGTGAGCCGGACAACTCGTTGGTTAACAACACAGATGGGCAGGACTGCGTGAGGATGGGGGGAGGGGGTGTATTTAAGCGTTGGTATGATAGATCCTGCAAAGACCCTCAGAAAATTGTTTGTGAGAAACCAGCAGAAACATGACATATGAAGCATATCTGACGTGTTTAGTCTCATTCAGCTTTATGTCTCACTCAGCCTGATAAAACAAATCTCAGTGCAGGATACAGAATGTATCCAATTAATCAACCAGTCAATCTTTATTTATATAGCGCCAAATCACAACAAATGTTATCCAAAGATGCTCTACAAACAGAGCAGGTCTAGATCGTACTCTGTTAAATTATTAACAAAGACCCAACATCAAGACAGGATAAGATCCAGTCCAATCTTACAGACAGGTCTCAGTACGACCTCATCTTAATCCATCATGAGCAGAGCACAAGTTACAGTAGCAAGGACAAACTTCCTTTAACAGGCAGAAACCTCCAGCAGGACCAGACTCATGTTAGACACACATCTTCTGAGACCATGTTGGAGAGAGGGATAGAGGGAGATGAAGAGAGAGAGATGATATTGGTGAGATGGATAGTAGTAGTTGTAGCAGCTGGCACATCCACAGCAGCAGGCCTGCAATAGCAGCGCTGTGGAGCAATGTGATTTTACTACAGCCTATATGTATCAAAGGTAGAAATGTGCAAACAGAAACTTATCCCCTGACTGTTCAAATGTCAAATATCATTATCTTTATTTCCACTCATGAATAAATGCAAAAAGCTTAAATAAAGAACTGGTCCTAGTGTGTTGTTTGTATTATGGATAAAACAAAGTGATCCAATGTATTCGTCCAAACGTGAGCTCTTCTCTAAAGTTGGTGATCAGTTTTTGAAGTCTGATCTCAAGTACTTCTAGCCTGTGCACTCTACCCCTGCAGGATTTCAGGATGGGTTGTGTCTTCCAAAGATAAAGCTAGTGAGCTTGTTCAGAGGCGGAGCCAGACTTTTTGGACTGGGGCGGCCAAACTGGGGCAATGACTTCTGTACAGGTGGCCAGGTGTGGTAAAAAATTAGAGGCCTATCCCAAATGAGTCCATTAATCAAATCTACTTTAGCCTTTGATATAACTAATAAATAATAACAATAATGCATTTCATTTATTGACGCCTTTCTTGACACTCAAGGTCACCTTACATCATTAAAACAAAAGTAAACAACTCTGGAGTTGTGGTCAGATAGAGTAAGTCAGTCTAAACAGATGAGTTTTGAGTTTGGATTTAAAATGTGGGAGTGAGTCAGTGTTACAGAGGTCAGGTGGGAGAGAGTTCCAGATGGTAACAAGGCGAGCAGGGGGGGACAGTGAGATGGATGGAGGAGGAGGATCTGGGGGTGCGGACTGGTGTGGCAGTATGATGGAGGTCAGAGAGATATGGAGGGGTGAGGTTGTGTATGGCTTTGAAGGTGAGGAGAAGTAGGCTAGAACGGGGTTGGTTGTCACACTTTTTACGGTTTTTATGATTGCTCATCATTAAAACATCTTTCAGTAGTCTTTCCTTCATTAAATTGAAGCTTAAGGTGTTGGCGTGAAATGTGTATCCCTCTCATTTTCCAACTCAACTAGGCTACATGCAGTCACTGTCTGAGTTACAGTAATGGCAAATGTAGGGTCTGCACACTCCAACTAATTTCACACATATGATAACCAACCCCAAAGAGAATGTGACGACCAACCCCAACTGAAATTTTTTGCTAGCATCAAGGCTAACAACCATCTAACAACTAGTTAGCTAGCTAATAAGAATCTAAACTGTAGCTTTCCCCTCACACTTTGTAAGGTAACACTTGTTTTGTTATAAACCCATCGTTTAAAAGCCTAGAAGAAAAAAACTGAGGAGCTGAATATTTACAATTTGACATGAAAAAAACAAAAAGTCCTCTCACCTCAAGTTCAGCTGTCTTACTCCAGAGAAGACTATGTAGGTGAGCTCTGATCCTAATTCTGGAAATGTCCATACCCCAATTTGAGAGACAGCGCCCTCTGGTGGTGAGATATAACGAGTGTGACAACCAACCCGTGTGACAACCAACCCTGTTCTCCCCTATTTTGTAGTTGTTCCGGCATGTGATGAGAGCCAGTGGAGCTGTTGCAGGATGGGTGTGATGTAGTGGATGGAGGCGGTGCGTGTGATGATACGGGCGGCTGAATTTTGAACCAGTTGTAGTTTATGGAGTGTTTTGTGTGGGAGGCCAAACAGAAGGGAGTTGCAATAGTCCAAATGGGAGGTGACAAGGCTGTGAACAAGAATGGCAGTGGAGTGGGGAGTGAGTGAAGGACGGCGACGGTTAATATTATGTAGGTGGAAGTAGGCGGACCAGGTGACGTGGTTGATATGGGAGGTGAAGGAGAGGGTGGTGTCGAGGATGACACCCAGACTCTTAACCTGAGGGGAGGGGAAGAGGGGCAATTTGTCGATGGGAATAGAGAAGTTATGGAGTTTGTTTAATGTAGATTTTGTGCCAATTAAAAGAAGTTCAGTCTTATTTCTGTTTAATTTGTGGAAGTTTGTAAAGATGTAATATTCTTGTATATCATATTTGACTTTGAAAGGTAGCTCAACAGAGCACAACATTTAAATCTGCTGAAGTGAACTCGTTAAGAACTCAAAAGAAGACGTTTGTCCAAAGTCACCTTTTAAAGCACCAAAAAACCCTGATACTTATTGAAATGCAAAGAAGCTCCCAGCAGCCTCTTTAAACAACGCCAATGTAGATTTTAAAGCAGTGTTGAAATGGTTTTGCTACTTGCACTTGTCTCCTTCCAAGTATTGATTCAGTGAATCCATTTGCAATGCAATACAGCACCATCTAAAACAGCACGAGCTGAGTCTCCTCCATGCTTACAGGCTAACTGTTGTGTTGCTCATAATGATGCTGGCCTGTCTGTCTGCTTTTATGGTGACATCTTTGTTGACTGGTCTTCGTCTTACTGCCCTCTACTGGTCAGGCAGTGTAGTGAAATTACATTTTTTTGTCCATAAGTCACTGGATTGATTTCCACAATCTTCCTGAGACTTTGAAACACATACAACAATGGGGCCACAGGAACCATTCAGTTCCTGGAAGAGTACTTCTGGGGGCTAAATGTCCCCCAAACTCTTGGTCCAAATGCACCTCCAATAGTTCATTTGAATATATGTGCTGCCTCTAACAAGGCAAATAGCCAATCATGGTTTAGGCCCTGGTCCCCATTGACTGCCAATGAGCTTGTTGCAAAACGACGACAGAGAAAGACAGTTTGATATGCGCAGGGATAGCAAAAGTAAGCTGAACTCTGTAATGCACATTCATGTGTTTGGGATGACTTTCAAAGTCCATGTAATCACGTAAATGCAGCAACATTTCACAACCTGATTTGAAGACCACTCCACATCCACACCGAGCTGGAAACACCTGAGCAGTTGTTTTGACTGACAGTATGGACATTAAGGTAAGCCAAAGTAAAACAAGGATTACTTTTTTGTTCCTTTTATTTTGCAAAAGTAGACAAACAGAATCTCAAGTCACAACTGAGAGCATCGATTCAAGGAGAACAACACACCAAACAAAGACTGTGCAAACAGCAGAAAACAGATAACTTTTCTTTCATTGTTTTTTTTTTAAACAGCCGGCTTCATTGAAACATTTTACACTGCCCTGTAGTGTCTTAGACAAATTTACTGTAAACAGACTGCTGCAAACAAAAAACAACTGAGTGATGTTCGTGAAGTGTGAGTGATGAGAGGGGAAAGAGGTGGAAACTCCAAAATGAAGCTCAGCAGCTCTGTTCTGCTGCAGGTCTCCAACCTGTGGAGATGTGACCTTTAGAGATGTGAAGTCTTAAGTCTGATTGTTGGTTTGATTAAAGCTACAAGTGTCTCCACAGCAAAAGTCTTCTATCCCTAGTCCAAATGGTTTAAAATAAAAGTACAGTATGTATTCAGGGTGTAAATCTGTGAATGAAATGATGACAGGTGTCTTTTTTTATTCTTCTGACTCCGTGAGTCCGAGAGGATTCATTTTTTAAAACTGGTTTGATGAAATGTGTTTTTACGACATTTTTACACCACTCAAGTATTTCTCAAATGCAACCTGATATCAGAGTAGATAAAAAGTTCTCTATAAACAGTATAAAAAGGTCTCTCACTGCCCTTCCTCAGTCTGAATCATCCTCCTCTTCCTTCTCCTGAGGTAGAGTTGTTTTATCTCCTGGTGTCTGCTCATCTGAACCTTCCCTATCTTCCACCCGCACGGCGAGGTTTCGAACAAGCATGGCCTCCATCATGCTGTCATCCAGAGGGCTGCAGGAGAACCACACAGGGCTGCTGGGAACACAACTGCGATTTGGCTGAAGGTAAAACAAGTCAGGGTGATGCCTCACCGACTCCGAGCTGTGAGAGAAGAGACACAAAATTAAGACATAACCTTTGTGACACAGGACTACCCCCAGATCCGTGTCCGGTTCACCTCTGATCCACTGCGGTCCCGCTCTGTGCTCTCTCGTCCGTCAACACCCACTGGTTGCGTTTTCGGAATCCAGCACGGAGCAGGGCCGCAGGACAGCTGGAGTCATGTGACCGAGGTTTTCCAGAGGAAAATACTGAATCAAGAATTCTCCTCCTCCTCCTCTCCTAATCCATGTTGTCTTTATCAGCCTGTGAAAACCTGTGACTTAATGACTCCAGGCGTGCCTCCGCTCAAACTGACATTTTGAGCAGTCGGAATGCAACGGAGCGGATCCAGTGGAAGTTAACACATTGACTAGAGTAGAAACCTATCAGATCCGGTGCTGTGACGGATCAGAGACAGACCGGACATGGATCTTGGGCGTGACTGACTTCTGTAGCGAGCCTTTGCATGCCTAAAGTATAAAAAGTCAGAGCTACAAACCACTTGGAGAGGTAGAACTCGTAGAGTCTGACTGGACAGCGGAGAGGATTCTCTGTGTTCTCCGTCATTGTGGTGATACTGTCGTTTTTCTTGCGCTTCTGAGATGGGACGCCATCTTCATCTGAAAACACAAAAACACACAACTTCGGTAACTATTATAAAAACACAGACAAGCATAAGGCAGATATGTTTCCACACCGCCGCCTGTAAAACTGAATGTGTGGTGAAAAGGGACAAAAGGTGTAAGATGTTGACAACAATCAGCTGTTTCACTTCGGCTGTCGATCATTCTGGTACCTGACTCTGCTTCCTTTGTGGATTTTGGGAGACAGAAAAGCAGAAATCTGGTCTTGGTATTGTTCGGGTTGGTTTTTATGCGGCGCACGGCGTAGGCAAAGGACAGCTGGCGGTGCTGCTCCACCGTGGTGAAACCCAAGTACTTGCAGCAGAAGAAGAGCATAGTGTTGAGAAGGACGATAGGGGAGTACGCCCCCAGCTGCTTACACTCCCACAGAAACTCCTCCTCTACGTAGGAATGGGTGTAACCTGCAGAAGGGGGAGGAGTCATCTGTTATCAAGGATTAAAGGACTTCTGTCTCAGCAGGATGCAGAAAAACTGGTCCATGCATTTATCTTTAGCAGACTAGACTACTGTAACGGGGTCTTTACAGGACTCCCTAAAAAGTCCATCAGACGGCTGCAGCTCATACAGAATGCTGCTGCTCGAGTCCTAACAAGGACCAAGAAAGTAGTCCACATCACTCCAGTTCTTAGATCTCTACACTGGCTTCCTGTCTGTCAGAGAATAGACTTTAAAATCCTGCTGATGGTTTATAAAGCACTGAATGGTTTAGGCCCAAAATACAAAGATTAAATCAAAGATTAAGACTCTTATTTGCCACTGCCTTCCTATCTTAGCTCATTTTAACTCACTTTAAATGCTACTTTTAAATGTACTTTTAATATATTTCTAATTTTTCCTTTTCTTTTCTATGTTTCATTATATTTTTCATTTTAATTATGTTCTTTTATGCCTGTCTGAATGTTACCAATGCTTTTAATGTTTTAATGTAAAGCACATTGAGTTGCCCTCATGTATGAAATGCGCTTTACAAATAAAGCTGCCTTGCCTTGTTATACATCTGATCAAAGTGCATCGATCCCAGAGAGAAGCAATGACTCACCGCTAGCTGTGATTGAGGGTTTGAAACCTCTCAGGATCTTGGTGAACGCAGAGGAGAACTTGTTGTAGACTGAGTCACTGAATATGTTCTCCACACGACCGTTTTCAAACAGGTACTACAGACAAACAACAAAAAGCCATCAGACAAAAAACACTGTGAGCAAACACACTGCTGTCTTACATGATTTTGACTTCACTTTTGTGGAGCTGGCATGTCATCCATGTTTTATAAGAACTTGATGTATTAGCATGTGTTTAGTTTTTTCAGGTATTGTAGCTTAAGTATGTGTGTCTCATCTTGCCTGTTGTATGCAGAGACAGAGGTAGAACAGATTGTCAGGGGAATACGGCTCTCCATCCAGCTGCTTCAGCCCCTTAATGAAGCCACAGAGGCTGTTATTGAGCTCAGCCGCAGAGCAGAGAAGGATTTCCTCCTTTAATGCCGAAGCGGGAACTAACAGAGGAGAGAGTGAGAGGGTTTACTAGATGCTAGTTGCTAGATTCAGAAATTAGTAATCTGCGCTCAAAACTAACTAACTAATCGACTGTTTTTAAAGCTTTTACTCAACAACCAATCTACTCTTTTTATTCGTTTCACTTAAAGGTAAAAAAGTAAACATCTTCAATTCGTAACATGTTTAAATCTAAAATATCTCATTCTGGTCACACCAAACGATGAAGATAAGCTTGTTTCTAAATCAACAGAAAATTATTCTTTACAAAATACATGTCCTAAAAAGAAAGACATAGTTACATACAAGAAAGAAGTTTTGCTTGTGATCTCCTCTGCTGGATCCATCTATTCCAGGCGATGATCCCACACTGACTCTCCACTCTGCTATACCTCCTGTGCACAGCTTTAGAAAAGTCTCTATGAGGTGTCTCCTCTTCAGCCTCCTTAGAAAAATGCTGCAGCTTACGACCCTTCAAAAGGAGAGAGGAGACAAGGTTACCCCACAGAGAGATGATTCAATAACCTTGTTTTTGAAGTAGTAAGTTACCTTGTTCTTGTTGTGGACTTTCTCTGCAGTATGTGATGATGGAGCCGGTACAGGGACCTGGGAGTTCTGGTGATGCTCTCTTGTTTCAAGAGCAGAAGGAAGAGACTGATTGGTGAGCTCCCGCTGACGCTCACAGGTCGCATCCTTTTCTAGAACTGAAGATGGCTCCTCTGGTGGTTGAGTGAGCGACCCAAAGCTGGTATTAGCCCAAGTTTGTTCCAGGTTGTTGAAAGCGGCCCGTTGATCTGGATCCCAATCATCAGTGCGGTTATAGGAGTGCTCTGAAAGTAATAAGGAAAAGTTAACAATGAATAAATATTAAGTCAGAGAGTTTGAGTGTTCTTCTCTTTGTTTCATCAAAAGATTAAAACAGAGAGACAGCTGATCAATGAATCTGGATTTATTTTGTTGTTTCCAAATTTGTGATATTTACCTTGCATCATGGAAACTTCTTTATTAAAATCAGGTCTCAAATCAAGTCTCAACCTTTCAAAAAGATCTGATCCACTTTATGGTCGTTCAATTATGAGCCTTTATTTTTGTGTGGCTTTAAAATCTTAAGGAGCTTACATACTGCTAGGTCGTAACACAGGCAGAATAGTGGGAGGAAGATGGTGATGTGGAAGGAACAACCCTTTGTGTACGTGCATGTCTGAGTGTGTGCGCATGTGGTGCTCCAGCTGTGTGTTTACAAGCTGTACCTCTCGCACTTCTGCAATGCTCGTGTAATCAGTCACACAGCTTCTACCAACAGACCATACAGTGAAACAAGGCTCAGGTGCAACAGTATTATCACTTTACTCTCATCTAATGTCTTACCTGTTGGAATGAGGATTTCTTGTTGTTGTCCCTCTTCTGTTGCCACTCTGTCCTTTGTGAGGTAGAGCTCCTCCTTCAAAGAGTCAGGCTGGATCTCCTTCTTTGTGGGATTCACAACTTCGTCGAGGCTGTATGGTTTCCCAGGCAGAAACACGGGTACAGGCAGCTGTGGAAGGAACAGTTTGAGGAAAGGCTGTGAAATCTGACGCCAATAGCTGGAGGCGGTGCTGCTGGATCAATGCAACCAGACGAACATGCAGTTCATGCAGCTTTTCAGGACATTTAAAATTCACTGGAGAGGAGTCTAACATGAAACAATAACAGGAAATAAAGTGATGGGAGAAATGGGGGCAGGACAGGTTCCAGGTCAGGCTCAAACTTCAGCGTCTTTCACAAACATTTTATTTCATTTTTAGGAGCTCTTTCCCAGATTTGCTTGTTTAAGTTTCCCCTGTTGGAAGAAGGGGATGCTGAGTGGGGTTAGTCTTTGTAGGCAGAATATGACATTAAATCAAGCAGCAAAAGCCACAGTGTAATGTTGGATGACAGAGACCTACGCTATGATGACAGTTTTTATGTTTATATCAATGCTGCGTGCAAACAGAGGAATGTGCCGACTGTTCTCATCATGAAATAATTCTCCTTATACAAATTTGGGTGTTTTATTCCCTCTGTTTCTTATTACTCTTCCCGGTTTGTACTGATTGCATGATATAAACGTCATCAACGCACGCCCACTTGCTTTATTTATCACAAATATTTCCACTCTGTTGAGGGCTAGCAGGAAAAAGTCTGTTTCACTGTTTCAATTCTGCAGAAGCTACATTTTAAGTTTCACAAAGAATATCATAACTTGTTCAAAACGTGAAAAGAGGAGGGCTTATAGTTGTTTCTTTGATATGAGAGCATCAGGAAAGATGAACTACTTGAGAAATCTGGACAGAAGCGTACAACTTCAGTCTCAAATAGTTTCCTTGACAGGCATAGATCATTTGAAAGCATTACCTGTTCCAGCTACTGCATCATTTGATAAAACCAATTAATGTCAAGTCTGAGAGCTGTTTTCCTACAGTGTGAAGCTCTGATATTTATGCGACTCCCAAGCCTCGTCTTACATACCGGTATGGGCAGGCCTACAGGCGTGGGTGTGTACTGGCTGTACATGTTCAGTGGCAGAGGAACGTAAACCGGCACTGGAACAGGCAGGACTCTGGGTATTGTTTCAAAGTTGTCTGCAAACAACAGAGAAAACAACAGATATATATATTCATTGGCTCATATAATTCAGAATTAACCACATGATGCATTTGGCTGATAATGAAAGATCCCTCAGGGGAGATGTTACCTGTCTGTGCCCCGGTGCTAACGGTCTGTGTCGTACAGGAGACTCCTTTGTTATGGACTAACGGTGTGCAGAGCGTGGACTTGTTCTTCAGGTCTTTAGAAACAGTTTGAACACTGGCCTGAAGAATAAATAAATCATAACTTTTAAACTTCTACAACAAATAAAGTAATCTCTCTCTCTCTCTCTCTCTCTCTCTCTCTCTCTCTCTCTCTCTCTCTCTCTCTCTCTCTCTCTCTCTCTCTCTCTCTCTCTCTCTCTCTCTCTCTCTCTCTCTCTCTCTCTCTCTCTCTCTCTCTCTCTCTCTCTCTCTCTCTCTCTCTCTCTCTCTCTCTCTCTCTCTCTCTCTCTCTCTCTCTCTGTGTACGGTCTAGACCTTCTCTGTTTGTAAAAGCATCTTCAGATAATGTTTGTTGTGATTTGGCGCTGCACAAATAAAGATTGATTAACTTACATGTCCAACAACCTGTGTTTGAAAGTCAAGGGGGGGCACTGTGGAGAAATGAAACAGAGTTTGAATCAAACAAACAGCAGCTGACACAAAGAGAAGAAGCCACGTTTGCCTCTCACAGGTAAACACTGTTCTACCGTTCATACGTACGTGATGTCTGTGTGCTTGAATCACACTGTGTAGAGCTGGCTGAGACACTGTTCTGTTTAGCTCCAGCAAGTGAAACGACATTAGCGATGACCGGGGAGGACTCTGCTGTGCGGACAGGAAACAAAGAGGGACTCCGAGTGATCTATTTATTTAACCCTTTATACAACAAGCAACAACAAAAGTCAAACTGATGATTCACAGACTGATCTGATTCCCTGAAAAACACACAACATGGCTTACAACTGCTAAAGGTTTAATCAAGCTTAACCTCAGGTATTTGTCATTTGTTAATTACTAATGTTCATATGGGATAACAATGAAGTAGCAATAACTTGGACATAACTGCAGTCTTTCTAAAATGCATTGATCCAGAATAGAACAAAAAACTTTTTCATCGTTTTTGGACTTTTCAGAACTTTGTCAGGGAAATAAATAGAGCATTGGGGGAGTCTGCTAAAACTTTAAAGGCTGATATTTACACCTCTGTATCATCTTGTCTTTGATATAAACATCACAGATTATGGGAAAAGTCATCCCACCGCTGTGCCAATTTAGGATGTAGTAACAGAGGCGTTACTACATGGCAAGGTGGGATCCCTGTGAAGGACTGAGTGTGTGTATGTGTGGCCCAATCTCAATGTCCTTCCTAAGCTCTGAGCCCTGAGCCCTTCTTGACTTAATTGACGTCAGCTGGAAAGTGATTGAGGGCTGGAGGCTGTAAGGGCTCAAACTGTAGAACTATTACACAATTTTTACTTTCTACAAATTCAAGGTGCTTGAGGAATCACTGACTGTCATGTGATCCAGGCTCTTACCGTACAGACTGCTTAACCATACAATTTAAAATGCATAAATAGGCTATATAACATAAGTACATTAATTATACTGTATACAGACATGTGTGAAGATGAATAGATTAAGGCTGTATCTATATTTATACTTACATGCAAACTATTTTGCCTGTATATTTCATTGCAACTTTCATGCTTCTTTTTTACTGTCGTTTACCTTTCCATGCTCGCAGGTTTCCCCTGGGAATCCCGTGTTTCACGTCCCAATGCTATGAACTATGGGTAATTCCCTTACGCTAAGTCTGCAAAAATGCCCACTTACGGAAAGGGGGCATAAAGGGCTCAAAAAGTCTGAGAGAGATCCCTCACACACTTGAAGATTTGACAGTGGGACAGCCCTAAGCCCTCACGGACTTAGCGGGAACGCGCCTCAAAGTCAGTGAGCGCTTGAGGGTGGACATTGAGATTGAGCCTGTGTGTGGAGCTCCTGCCCAAGTGCTTCCATAACCCCCATACTGTGATGTGAAATCACTCACTAGGAAACCAATACTAATCTGTCGCAGGACTGATGTGAAAGTACAAAGGCAGGATGATGGCAGAACTGTGTTAAAAAGACATCAATATCTTCCTCTGGTCCTTTAGGGTTTTCTTTGAGCTCAAACAAAAGTGAAATCTGGAGATTCTCATCTCTCACATCCCTGTGTCTGTCTAATCATAAGAACACAGAACAACAACACGGCAAAGACAGCGACAGTTCATACCTGTGGGGGCCACCAGGATCTTTCCATTGCAGAAATGTTGGACACAGGTAAGGTCACAGAAGTATTTGACCTCTCCAACAAGGGGAAGACTCTGGCTCAGTTTACCTTGCTGACCACAGAAGTCGCACTCGGAAAGCTGAAGGAGAGCAGAGGATAACAGACTCAGAACTTTGAAAGGTACAACTTTAAGACGTACTTTATACATTCAAGACTGAAGCTTATGATCATTTATATTTATAATCTGAGTAATGATTTTTTGTTCTACAAAATGCTTAATTTTCCAGAGCTCATGATGGCCTCTACAACTTCCAACAGTCAGAAACACTCAGTGATCTTTCCTGGAAAAAGATGAGAAAAGCAGCAAGTGTTCATACTAAATATTGATGTCTCAACTACTTGTCAAATTTAAGAATAATTTAACTCTAATGTTTTTAAATGATATTGCTCTTTTGTATTTGTTCTGTCTGTTTACCCCTTGTTAATGTCAGTATGGATGTGAGGTGTGTGTGAAGTGATCAATGTTCTGGGGTGGGTGGGATCTTAAGGGTGTTTTTGTTATTGTGTTTTATAACATCATCCACAGAGCTATGCTCCAACTACTACAGACGTACCTCAAAACCTACTGTGTTTGTCTGTGCATAAAAAAACAATAAAGAAACTTTGGAATAAGAAAAATGTATCTAAATAATAATTGTATGTCTACATCAAGAACATCAGAAGAAGCAGGAAGAATAGCTTAATGAAAAGCTGAATCAAATTAAACTCTGTGTGTTTTATGATCCCAAAGAACAAGTAAAAACCAAAAAGTTAATTCAGACGGACAAACTCTTTTTAGTTTTTCCCTTCAAGTTCTTTATTGGCTTTGTTCTGCCTTCATTGAGAGGACAGGACAGAACGTATGCTGCCTGCTTGGAGGACCACAGCCCCTGTAAGCAGGATGCGTGATTTCACAGCTCAACCAATCCTTTGTAAAATGTGACGTACCTCGTGAAAATCCAAAGACAACAATCATTTCTAATACTTAAGAGATCGGACACGAATACATTCAGTTCCCTCTCTTGAAAGAAGAACAAACTTACACTTTCCAATCCCAGTTTTGACTGATCCAGTCTGACTTCTACATTACTCGCCCTGAGCTCATTAAAAATGAATACTACAAAAAAGAACCCACATATCACGGCTGATACCTACATGTCTGAAGAGCAAACCGTATTTCAGCTTGCAGTTTTCAGAGCAGAACCTTTCCACGACGCGTCTGTACCGCTCCTTCACAACCGTCTTAGAGATGGAGAGGCAGTAAGCACACGACTGACAGTAGTTACCCCACTGTTTCTTCAGGTCCTGGTGGAAATGCATCTTGCATCCTGGTAGGAGAGACAGGAGAATGTCCACAGTGTGATTTTATTATTTTCTTAATATAGCAGCAGTTTAAGTCGCAGCTCAAATGGGAACAAAGCCGCAGAAAATGTTCACATCAGTCAAACTATGAGGCGAAGGTGGTTCTTTAAACATGAGTCTGCATGATCTTGAATTTACAGGAGTTATCTTATAAATTAAATCATGATAAAACGATAAAATGAGCTCCCTTGTGTCTATCAGAGTTCCTGTCTTTTTTTTTGTCTTTCAAAGCACTTTGTAGACCTCCGTCAATAAAGGTGCTGAATGGATAAAGTTACAGTTATTAGTATGATCTCTCTACAGCTGAAGCAAGGCCAAGTTATGCTGCTTTAGACGTACCATCGCTGCAGAAGAAGCATTCTTTTCCATTGACCCTCTTCGTGATTTTGACGATCCTTTCATTCTTACACTGCTCACACTCTCCAAAGAGGTTGTACAGCCTCTTGAACTCTTCAGAACAGGACGGGCTGCACACAAAACTAATTTTACCCTGTGTGCACACAAACATATGTCAGAGAGTAAACCTTGAAATAACATGTAACTCAATTAGTTTACAGGCGTAACTCGAGGACACTTCCTCAGTAGAGGTCACAGAGAAGACTAACACATCTTAACAGCTAGTAAACAAACCTGCTTCTTCACATGAAGTATCAATTTAAAAAAAAAAAGATCAAGCACACCTTCTCCTGGATGACTTTGGGTGTAGTTCTTATCATTCGTACACAATATGCACAAACAAGTTTCTCAGGTGGTTTGAGGATATCTCTCTGGGTTTGTTCAGAAGCTTCAGCCACGTTAATGTTAACAGTTTTGTTTTTGGTGGCCTGTTTAAAGAAAACAAACAGCAAAGGTTAAAAGCAGAGGGTTTTAACAGCACATGTGGTCATAAAGTCATAATTCTAATGATATTAACACGTATTCATAAAACCCTGATCTTAATGCAGTCACAGAGAGCTTCACAAAAGAGAAGACTGGACACCTAAAACTCCCTATTCCGATTCACAGACTCCACCACAAACTTTAACAGGATAATAAGCGATGACTGAGAGAGACTGTGTCTAAACATTTGTCCTTAAAGGAAAATAATTGTATGTACGTTTTCTTCTTTACAAACAGCTAAGGGTTATTTTACCTTAAAATCTATGGCGCAGCTTTGAGAGCAAAAGCTTCTGACGGAGGCATCCGACATGGAGAAATGGCAGGCTGGTAATCCGTTCTTTCCACAGTTGCTACAATTTATAGGATCGCCTGTGGAGAAAAAGATGTTCAATGAAAGAAAATTGGCAAGCTGGTTTAAGTTTATACTAATCCAGTAAGTATTAATATCACATGAATTCAACAAACAACCACGGATGAAAGCAGGGATTTGGATTTTTTTTGGAAGTAGACGTTTCTTGGTGGGGCAGCTTCAAGCTTCAAGGTGCAGCTTCATGTTCTATGTCATGTTGTTCCAAGTGACTTAAGAATCTTTATTTTTCTCCTTTCACTTTTTGAAATTTCTTTTTGGACAGTGGTTTATACTACAGAGCATTTAGACCAAAACAGGTTCCTTTCCTCAGCCGTCCTCAGGTCTTTCAAAATTATCAAAACTAGGAAACAATCCGGGAGAGATTAAGACAACAGAGCAGTTCAAATCACGCCTATAGAAAGAAAGTAAAACAAAGTAAACATGTTATTTTTTTTCTAAATAAGACTGCATTACAGGGTCCTTGGGTTGGTCACTTCTAAGGTGCAGTGTGGGTCGTATTAATAGTATAAATTCATAAGTATGTTTAAATCAGTGTAAAATCACCTGACAATAATAATGATTTTGTGAGTTATTTCATTCCTCGGTGCACCTTATCTGTAAATGTACATTTCCTGGGACTAGTGTAATAATATTTTATTCAATGAGACATGGGGCACTGTAAGGCTCAGATTGTACAGCAGGCGACCCGTGTACGGAGGCTACAGTCCTCATCACACTAGTCATACAACCGATTTCCGGTCCCAACAATATTTGGTGCATGCCACCCCCGTAACTCTCCCCACATAATAAATAAATAAATAATATATTTTTTAAAAAGCTGAAACCTTATTACAGAACAAGAGACCAAGAGAGAGAGAGGAGAAAAGCGGCAGCCATCTATTAAGACTCAGAGTCCAGTACCTGATGCGTTGACAGCCATGATCTTGGATGCCACCACACAGTTGCTGCTGCAGAAGAGCTCAACCTCACCGTCACTGTTTTGACATTCAACCATTTCTGACACCAGAAGGGAGTTGCAGCACATGGCACATGGCTGGAGTGTCTTGACTTTCTGCAAAATGATAAGGACAGCAGAATAAAAGAGAGGATAAGAAGTCCACTCACTAGTCTGAGAGACTCTAAACAAAATTTAAGTCTAAACAGAAGCATTTCTTATTTTATCAAGGAATTTTTATGTTGCTGTTGATTTACTAAATATATATGTCGACATCACAAAAACAAAACTGACTCCATCTGACCACAACTCCACTGTCCATTCACTTAAAACTTTTTAAATTGTGTTTTATTTACTGTTTGTTATTTAAACTCTGTTTGTTTTTAATGTTGTAAGGTGACCTTGAGTGCCAAGAAAGGCGCCTATAAATAAAATGCATTATTATTATTATTATTATTATTAACTAAAAAAAATGTCTATAGACAAACATTTTTAAAAGCAAACTCAAGACCTACCTTTTTAATCTTGCTTTTAACTAAGTTCTATTTGTATTCTTAACAGTTTTATCTATTTATTTATTTATTTATTTATTATCTATTTCAAATGTAGTCACATTTATTCTACTTTATTTATTTATTTACTTATTTATTTATTTTAAGTCTCACATCTTATTTTCTTTTAATGGTTTAATATTTTAGTCTTTTATTATCTTAGAAATGTATTTTAATTTGGTGATTTTAATTTCCTGTTTTGAATTTTAACATCTTATTTTACCTCCAGTGTTTCCTCATTAAGATAACATGAGAGCGTTTCCTCAGTTCGTTCAGCAAATTATTTAGATTTTTTTTATTTATTTATTTATTATTTGTTTATTTTTTATTGTTTTTATTACTTTTGTTGTTTTTATTACTTTTGTTGCATATTGTATTTTTAACCTTAGGATTGTGGGGTGGGTTTGGGGTCGGGGCTGGGGCTGGGATCTTTTTCTTAATTTATTCTATTTTAAGTTGTTTTTCTTGTACAGCACTTTGTGTTACAATGTCATTGTATGAAAAGCGCTTTATAAATAAAGTCTGATTGATTGATATAGCCTAAAAAATAACTCCAAATTAGACGTCATCTTTAGATCATTTCTGAAAAATTAGGGCCTGTTTCCACTGACGGCTTCTTTTGCACTAGCAACATCCACAACCTCGGTTTTATAACTGTTCACACCAGCGCTTACTAATACAAGGTTACAAAAGTTGTCCTGAAGCACCTCTGCTTCTCTTAGTAAGCGAAAAAAAAATTACAAGTGTCATTTTTTTCTCTTCTGTAGGGGCCTCTGCCATTGTTGTTGACAAAGTTGATATCACAAGTCCTGTCTCTTCTTGGTTTGAATGGTCGGAGTGGAGAAGTGACACTGAAGAGCACCAGGGATTATTGTGCTTTGTCAGCCGAGTGCTGAAAATGGTTTACTACATTGGTTTAGTTTAGAAAGTAGGCATTACCAGCATTGTGTTAGTTGAGACAGGCCCTTATGTATGTCATTTATGTATTGTATGCTTTCCTACCTGTTTGTACTGGGCCAGACACTCTGCACTGCACAGATTTTTGCTGCAATCCTCCATCCTGACTGTAAGAGTTGTCTCGCAGTTCAGATAACAGTTCACACAGATCAAGAGTTTGTTTAAATTACAAAAGCGGAGAAAACAGGGATCACTGCAGATCTTGCGAACGGAGGACTCCTGTATGACTTCGTGTTTACTCTGCACGAGGAAAAACAAAAGGAGAGTGTGTCAGCTGAAACAGGAATAAATAAAGGGCAGTGAGTTAAAGATTTTATTCTCCTACTATGCAATATCGGTTGCACATGTTGCACTGTGAATGTGAAGCCACAGGCACGATGGCCACTTTGGTTGACATCATTCTCTTGTAGTTGAAGGAGGACATGCAGGTCTGGCTGCAGAAATCCTTCATTGTCCCTTCATCATCCACTGGAGCCTGGAGGACCCTCTTGGTTCTCTTTGTTATTGGCCTGAAGGGATGAGGAAGGATGACATCACTTAAAAGTCTAACACTTTGAGAAAGCTATGTATTGTAAATTAAACTTTTGTATGACTCACTGAAGACAGTAGGTGCAGCTCATCTTAGCTTGTTTCAATTGGTAAAAATTGAAAAGGCAGGGAGAGGAGCAGAAGATTTTTGTGTGGTTCTTTTTCTGATAAACTGTTTGTCCGTCCACCAGGATCTTTTTGCAGTTGAAGCATGGCACAGCTGTGTTTACACGGGTCACAGTGGGCGCTGTAGAAGTGGAGTCTCCCGACAAGTAGAGACCTGAAGCATCTTCGATCTTTAAGTCCTGCTGTCAAAAACAGAACAGTGGGTTTGCTTACAGACTGCCAGTTCACAGCTGCATATTTATGCCCGCTACACCAAGTCTGCAAGGTATCACCCTGACGCACAGAGCTATCAGGCATGCAAAGTAACCTGCTGGACATTTAGAGACATTTCTACTACTGTGGCTCATCTTGTCTCCCTCCAAACGTCCCCTCTACAAAGACACGTTAAACACAGGCTATATTGTCATTCTTAAAAAAGGTTTTTCATCCCCTTGCGTACGAACAGAATCATGCGTCCTACCTTTGCCACATTAGGCTCATTTTTGATGTCCTCAGTAGACATGGAGCACAGGAGATCCGGCTTGCACTCCTCCTCAATGGGCTCCTGTTTAACCTTGAAGAGGAGTACAGAGTGGAGAAGCAGATTAGCAACTTTTCTAAAAGAGGAGCCTGTTTGATTCTACCTATCCTACCACATCCATCACTAAAAAGAATTGTAGATGTCATATTCTTGCAGGAGCTGCTCAAAACAAGGGATGCGGTTAAAAGTCATCCTGGGACTCTGTTCTTAAACTGGTGAATTCAACATCCCTTTGTGCCCGCCACTGTCTATTGCAGTTCAAGGTTGTGCACAGGGCCCATATATGTAAAGCCAAGCTGTCCCGTTTTTAACTGAATGTCAGCCCCTATTGTGACAAATGTAAGATAGGTGAGGCCTCCGTTATCCACATGTTCTGGACATGTCCTAGTCTGGAAAAATTCTGGAGAGAGGTGTTTCAGATCTTGCCTCAAATTCTTGACATCAACTTAGAGCTGAACCCTCTGGTGGCCATTTTTGGTACTACTGGAGAGGATGCTGTGCGTCTGACTCCATTTGAAAGTCGCACTCTGGCTTTTACATCGCTCTTGGCCAGACGTGAAGTTTTGCTGAGGGATGCTGCCCCGCCCACCCACAGTCAGTGGCTGAGGGACATCATGTCCTGCTTAAACCTTGAAAAGATCCACTTTTCAGTCACTGGCTGCAGTAAAAAGTTTATTCAAATGTGGGGACCTTTTATGGAGCACTTTTAGCAACTTCAGTCAATTTAAGAAGCACCCTCCTTCTTTGTCTTTGTCTTTGACCTTAGAATTTTAGTATAGTAAAGTATTGTTTTGTCTAGTACCATAGTAATCCTCAAAAATAAATGACAACCTGACTTCCAGCACTGGAACGCTGTTTACTCCAGGACTGTTGTACTAAATGTTTGCACTATGGAGCCCCTATACGGACATTGGGACTGTTGGGTTATGAGGGATGGGTTTTGTGTTATAACCAGCTGATCTCATCGTGCAGTTTTCTGTGTACATTTTGTTTATTTGTTTATGTGTGAAAATCAATAAAAAAGTTATTGATGTATAAAAAAAAAAAAGTCATCCTATGAATTATTGTGTAGCAGCTGTAGCAGAAGACTTTTAACACTCACTAAATCCACATCTGGTAGAATTTTCACTTCTTTAATGTCCTCCTCCTCCTCCACTTCCTCTTCCTCTTCCTTGGGAGTTGTTGAGTTTTTGCTTCCTGTAGAGACATGGAAAAAATGACTTTAAAAAGCTGAGGACTTAATTTGAACATGAAGATTTCTGGCAGACGCGCTACAAACACAATCCCACCATTGAGGTGATAAAACATGTAAAACAGAGCTCTCTCATTAAGAGAGATGGTGTATTTCCTGTGTTTGTGTTGTGGTTATCAGTACTGAAGCAGGAACAGCAGAAGTGTGATAGATTGGTAGAGATGCTATTTTGATTGATTCGTACCTGACGCCGTGACAGGTTGAGCTTTGTGCACCATCATACATCGGCTGCTGCAGAAGAAGTCCAACGTGCCCTCATCATTTTTACTTTCGACCATGTCTGCCATCTGATGGAACATCTGGCACATGGGGCACAGCTGAGGTTCTGTAATACTCTGAAACAAAATGACAGAGGAGAAAAACTGTGAGGCGCAATGAATATTCCTAAACATATCTTCTTTAATTTAATTTATTCTTTATTCGGATCCCCATTAGCTTCCACAACGTGGTCGCTAGTCTTCCTTGGGTCCACCGTCCACACATAACAATGTGTTATGTGTCACCATGATCTGCACGACTGAGAATCTGCAAGATCAAAACTTTGATTTTGATTTCCTCACCTCTTTGAGCTGGACCAGACATTCAATGCTGCAGACAGATTTGCTTCCTTGCTCCATCTTCAGCGTGAACAAATTTAGGGAGGGGGATCTGCAGATGTGACAGGTAACCAGAGGCAAGTTGTTGACTTTGTGGTAGTTGGTGAAGCAGGCGTCGCTGCAAACTGTGTACTTCAAGTCATCCAGGGTCCGCCTGAAGCCGCTCTTAGAATGGAAAGAGAGAGGGTGCAAATGTTAATACCGGGTATTCAGATCTGTTTGTGGTCTGTGTTTGTATCATTGTTGTGTTTGGTCCTCTCTAGATTTTTCTTTTACTAGAATACAACATAAAACTTAAAACCCACTCAAATATACTGAAGCAATGGGAAATTAAAAACCAATATGTGTTTTTTTCTCTTACAGTGCAACATTTGTTGCACATCTTGCACCGCGTTTGTGACCACTTGGAGCTGACAGAAGCGAGGCATTTGTTGCTGCAAAGTTCCTTCTTGGTTCCTTCATCGTCCACAGGAGCCAGGATGATGCTGTGAGGTCGTAATATCACCCTGAGGGAAGGAGAACATGGTTATTTGTTGGTCTTTTTCTGCTTTTATTGAAAGTAAAGGTGATGAGAGACTGGGAAAGTTGGACAGGAGAGGGTAGGGATGACATACATTAAAGGGAACCGATCTGATCCTGGTGTCGGATATCGGCTAGATCGGACTCAAAAAGCTAGATCGCTTCTTTTGCTAACAACTCCGCCGGAAACTTGCAACATGTGCAGCGGCAATGTTTGGACGGATGGCCTTTTTTTTTTAAACATTAACACAACTTAACATTTTATTGGCATTATGGATTGATTTGCATATCATTCACTCTTCTATTTATCTGTTTTAATCGATGATACCAACAATAATAAGAGGTGTGGATCCACCTATAACACAATTATAAATTAAAACGTGATGCTGCAAAAACAAGCCATACGTATTATCTACAAGGCTGATTACTACGCTCACACTGACCCACTATTTCTAAACTCCCATGTCATGAAATCCAATTAATTATTCTATCACAAACAAGTAAATCAAAATCACTTCCATACTCTTTTTTCGGGAGAGTCAACGTGATTAGATAGGTGCTTAAAAAGGTATTAAAAGGAGATGTGTTCTTGTTGTTGGGGTGATATTGTTGAATAATGCCAGTATAGATTTAAAACTTGTGAGTCACTTTTTGGCAAAGCAGTGAAGGTTACAAGTGTTCATGATTTACCTACCTCTTTTTTTCTTGATACTTTGGAAGCTGGTAGCTTAATTTGATTTAAAAAATGTAGGCTAGGTTTAAATAAGCTTCTGCCTAGTCATCACTTATTACATGACTGCTGCTTTGCTGAAAGTGTCTGTACTGGGGAAATTATTGTATTATGTGTAATGACTGAATAAATACTACTACTAAAGATGGAAAATTCATCCATAGGAAAGTGTCCATGTGTCACAGAAACATAAAGACAAATGTTCTGATCTTACTCAGCGCAGATGTAGCATCTTTTCCTGTGTTGATCCTCTACAGAGACGCAGGAGCGAGAGCAAACCGTCTGTCCTTTTGGCACTTTCTTTCCACAAATGGTGCAGTAGAGCATGTCTGCCACCTCGACTGTCGGTGCGTTCCTCATTTCAGCAGCTGGAGTCGAGCCTGAAGTGATCCTTTCACTCTCCTGCAGGACAATGAGCAGTGATTACATGAACCCAGAACTCATCTGTAACCCTGCTAGACCCCTGCTTTCACTTCTCAGGCTGTGGTTTAACCTTTATGTTTTCATTTTCACACAGTTACATGTTTTTATTGCATGGAATACACACACAATATTCATTACCTCTTCTGATTGCTTGCCGCAAGTTTTCTTCTTCAACTGAGCTTTTATTTCTAGAAGGAGAGTCACAATGTGATACAGTCAACCACAAACATAGATACTGAAGCCTGTTAACATTTCAATCACATCAGAAACATTAAAAAAATGTTAACCCTCCTGTTATGTTGCGGGTCAAATTGACCCATTTTAAAGTTCAAAAATCTAAAAATAAATAAATAAAATGAAATAAATTCAAAATGTGAAATAAAATAAACAAAAATATCAGTCATTTAAAACTATTGTATTTCTATTAAGGGCTTTCCAATGTACATTAGAAAAAGTTTTAACATGAATTTTCATAAAAAATGAGTGAGTTATCCTCATTGAACTTGGATCTCTGAGAATCAAAGAACACCATTGCACTTAATATTGATTAAAATTGTTAGTAATGGAGTTAATAATGAGATCAAAAGAATGTTTATTGGGATTGTTTTGAGTTCTGACACTTAAATAATTAAACTTATGATGATTAAATATGCCCCGGGTCAAGTTGACCCAGGAACATTATTGCTGTTCCTAGGAAATGAACATAACAGGATGGTTAACAATTCTCTGTCAAGAGTTACCAGCAGATAAAATTACATTTTAAATGACAAACAATGAATAAGAGCAACATTTTCTTTTATAAAAACATACTCAATAAGATCATAACTGTGTTAAGTTACATTATAATATATTGCAGTCTAGTCATGGCTGCCAACAGGAGTTACAGCTGCTATGTGGGCTTTATTCTTTTACTGTAACTCAAACATCCTGAGATAGAGGACAAAACATCTAACCTTAATTATTATAAAATCATCAAAACTTAAAGATTGCATCTTTAGTACCTTTAGCAACCTGTTTATTAGATTAAATATACTTTATTGATCCCCCATTGGTGGAAAATATTTAGTTCCAGCAGCCTACAACACGGGACAGGGGAATACAACATTGTACTTGCTTAGTTAAAATATAATAATAATGATAATAATGAAAGAAGGTAAAAATGTAATTAAATTAAATTAAATTAAATCAAAAATTAAATTAAATTAAATCAAAATTAATTAAATTAATTAAATAAAATAAATAAAATAAATAAAATAAATAAAATAAAATAAATTAAATAAATTAAATAAATTAAATAAATTAAATAAATGTTTGATAAACAGTGCTATTCAAATATGGGATGTTTACAATCAGCAGGGCCCCTTGATTTTGATAAATGTAGTCAAAATATGTGCTTGAAGGAGGGGTTAAGTAATTAATGATAGATGGAGGGACAAAATCTGTCAAAATACTCCAATCATGAGGAGTGCATCGCCCTTTACCTTCAAGGTTTGCAGGTCGTAGCTTGTATGATATCACACAGCCATAAGCGCAGAAAAGCTCCATCATGTTCTCGCCGATGTTGTGAGTAACCATGTCTGACACTAGGAGAAGATTACGGCACATGGTGCATCGATGGTGTCCCTTGGCTTCCTGCAGGAAAAGAAAAAATAAATACAAGAAATTTAAATTCTTGCAGATTTAAGTTCAATTCAGAGACAGTGAGACAGCATTTGTTCCAGTTAAAGGAAACAATGCTGTCATACTCCTACAATGGGGTTTTGTGAGAATGAAGCTGAAGATACTGTGTATTTTTGTTGTGCAGCTAACCATCAACAATCAAATATTTAGAATGGAGCAACAAACGTGACTGACGCTGCGTCCTGAAAGCCAATCAGAGTTTTGATTTGTAGACAAACGCAGTCTAGAAGTGATCGTAACTTCAGTACTGCTGTACCTTTTTAAACTCATCGATACAGTTCTGGCTGCACATGGTTTTGATTTCCCCCTTCAGGTTCAGCTTGAGCGGTTTGTAGCAGGTAGACTTGCATTTCTCACAGACTGCCAGGTTGTCTCTGCGGAAATCTTCGAAGCAGTTTTCACTGCAGAACTTGTAGAAAACACCCTTCAACATCAGGCCACATTTAGTCTGTGGAGGATATTGATAACAGGGCAGTGAGTATTATGAAGAGATTATAGTGAAACAGTTGTTTAAATAATGATTCAAATATACTTACAGTGCCTGATTTGTTGCACATGCCGCAGACTGGCTGCTGCTGCGTTTCGGAGGGCGCTGTGTTCGACTTATAGGAGATGAGGCATGTCATGCTGCAGAAGTCCTTCATGGTTCCCTTAACGTCCACAGCAGCCATGATGAGGTCCACAGGGTGTGTTATCGCCCTGAAACATGATAAAGAGCTTGTAACACATCTGCCTTTAAAGTGGTTAATAACATAAACACAGAGATCCTGGTAAGACATTCAGGGAAAAGAAGGGGTAAAGATTTGTAGATTAGGGGTTTTATTGTGGTAGTAACAATACTGATACTGTGGAAATTTGAACACACACAGAGATCCTGTCTTTATTAGAATTAAAGCAGTGACAGGAGAGTCCCTTCTGCTCTTCAAACAGAGGCCCAGAAGGAAAATCTGTTTACAGATTTTACATATTAATACAGACATGGATCTGTTTTGGTAAAGGAAGTATTCTGCTTTCTGTTTCTAGTCTGAGAGGAAAGAGAAGGAAAATGTGACACAATCAAGAAACCAACGCGGATGTTGAAAAATAAGGAAGTGTCAAAAACTGATTTGCACATTTGCTACATTTCATGTATTTGTAAGTGACTTTAGAGAAGTAAAAACTCTTATAGTGACGTTTGTTAAAGACTCACTTGGAGCAGTGAAAGCAGGGTCTGGCCGCAGGTTTGTTGATGGGAAACATTTCAAACAGGCAGTCTTTGGAGCAGAAGACCTCTGTGAACCCTTTTTTCTGGTAGGCTGTTTGGCCCTTCATCATGGTCTTCTTGCAGTGGGAGCAGATCATCTGGATCTCCTTAAATGCAGAAGAGAAGGCAGAGAACATGGATTACTACGGAGATATTTTATAATTGTATTTAAATTAATTATTTTTATTCAGGGTTCCCACTCTTTTCCAGAGAACATTTTCCAGGACATTTCCAGGACATTTTCAGGGATGATCAAGCTGGTATGACAGTCCAAATTTAGTTCCTAATTTAGTTCCTAAATAGTCTAATATGTTCCTCTCAGTGGAAGTCTACATTGAAAGACATGTAGTCTATGGCTATCAATGAAATCATCTCTTACTTACTTAAAAATTATGGCAAATTGATAATAGAATAACGCAGCCACAGATGTACAGCACTTCACTTTATTCGTGCAACCAAGTAACAATGATGGGCAACATCTCAGCTTTCTCTTTTCTCAAAAACCGGGCAAATACTCACTGAGAGGAGAAATCGGATCAGCCCATCCAAGCAGAGGCATCGGATTTTTCTCAATGCCAACCTGAGGACATTAATAATGTTTGCTCCAGTCTGGTTCTGGTTCTGTTTGCTTGAGTTGGTTCTGGTTCTGTTTGCTTGAGTTTGTTTCTGGTTCTGTTTGCTTGAGTTTGGTTCTAGTTCAGTTCTGGTTCGGTTCTGGTTCGGTTCTGGTTCGGTTCTGGTTCGGTTCTGGTACGGTTCGGTTCTGGTTCGGTTCTGGTTCAGTTCTGGTACGGTTCTGGTTCGGTTCTGGTTCGGTTCTGATTCGGGTCTGGTTCGGTTCTGGTTCGGTTCTGGTTGGGATTGCTTGAGTTTGGTTCTGGTTCTGTTTGCTTGAGTTTGGTTCTGGTTCGTTTCAGGTTCGGTTCTGGTTCTGTTTTAGTCCGGTTCTGGTTCGGTTCTGGTTCGGTTCTGGTTCTGGTACGGTTCGGTTCTGGTACGGTTCGGTTCTGGTTCGGTTCCGGTTCAGTTCTGGTACGGTTCTGGTTCGGTTCTGGTTCGGGTCTAGTCTGGGTCATGTTCGGTTGGTTCTGGTTCGGTTCTGGTTTGGATTGCTTGAGTTTGGTTCTGGTTCTCTTTGCTTGAGTTCGGTGCTGGTTCGTTTCAGGTTCGGTTCTGGTTCTGTTTTAGTTCGGTTCTGGTTCGGTTCTGGTACGGTTCTGGTTCTAGTACGATTCGGTTCTGGTACGGTTCGGTTCTGGTTCGGTTCTGGTACGGTTCGGTTCTAGTACGATTCGGTTCTGGTACGGTTCGGTTCTGGTTCGGTTCTGGTTCAGTTCTGGTACGGTTCTGGTTCGGTTCTGGTTCGGTTCTGGTTCGGGTCTGGTTCGGGTCTGGTTCGGTTCTGGTTGGGATTGCTTGAGTTTGGTTCTGGTTCTGTTAGCATGAGTTTGGTTCTGGTTCTGTTAGCATGGGTTTGGTTCTGGTTCTGTTTGCTTAAGTTAAGTTGTGGTTCTAATCCTAACCCTAATCCTAATCCTAACCCTAACCCTAACCCTAACCCTAATCCTAACCCTAACCCTAACCCTTATCCTAACCCTAACCCTAACCCTAATCCTAATCCTAACCCTAACCCTAACCCTAATCCTAACCCTAACCCTAACCCTAATCCTAACCCTAACCCTAATCCTAACTCTAACCCTAACCCTAACCCTAACCCTAATCCTAACCCTAACCCTAATCCTAACCCTAACCCTAATCCTAACCCTAACCCTAATCCTAACCCTAATCCTAACCCTAACCCTTATCCTAACCCTAATCATAACCCTAACCCTAACCCTAACCCTAATCCTAACCCTAACCCTAATCCTAACCCTAATCCTAACCCTAATCCTAACCCTAACCCTAACCCTAGTCCTAACCCTAACCCTAACCCTAATCCTAACCCTAACCCTAATCATAACCCTAATCATAACCCTAACCCTAACCCTAACCCTAATCCTAACCCTAACCCTAATCTTAACCCTAACCCTAATCCTAACCCTAATCTTAACCCTAACCCTAACCCTAATCCTAACCCTAACCCTAATCCTAACCCTAACCCTAACCCTAATCCTAACCCTAACCCTAATCCTAACCCTAACCCTAGTCCTAACCCTAACCCTAATCCTAACCCTAACCCTAATCATAACCCTAATCATAACCCTAACCCTAACCCTAACCCTAACCCTAATCCTAACCCTAATCCTAACCCTAACCCTAATCCTAACCCTAACCCTAATCCTAATCCTAACCCTAACCCTAATCCTAACCCTAATCCTAACCCTAACCCTAATCCTAACCCTAATCCTAACCCTAATCCTAACCCTAACCCTAATCATAACCCTAATCATAACCCTAACCCTAACCCTAACCCTAATCCTAACCCTAACCCTAATCCTAACCCTAATCCTAACCCTAACCCTAATCCTAACCCTAACCCTAATCATAACCCTAATCATAACCCTAACCCTAATCCTAACCCTAATCCTAACCCTAATCCTAACCCTAACCCTAACCCTAATCCTAACCCTAACCCTAACCCTAACCCTAATCCTAACCCTAACCCTAATCCTAACCCTAACCCTAACCCTAATCCTAACCCTAATCCTAACCCTAATACTAACCCTAACCCTAACCCTAATCCTAACCCTAACCCTTACCCTAATCCTAACCCTAACCCTAATCATAACCCTAATCCTAACCCTAACCCTAACCCTAATCATAACCCTAATCATAACCCTGATCCTAACCCTAACCCTAACCCTAATCCTAACCCTAACCCCAACCCTTACCCTAATCCTAACCCTAACCCTAATCCTAACCCTAACCCTAATCCTAACCCTAAACCTTATCATAACCTTAACCCTAATCCTAACCTTAACCCTAACCCTATATGTGATTTTCCACGACATTTTACTTTTTCTCCCATTTTCCAGGTGATTTCCAGGACTGGAAAACTGGTCAACAGGTTTTCGAGGTTTTTCCAGGACGCGTGGGAACTCTGTTTATTAATGTATTATTTAATCATGTTCATTAATTTAGTTAATTTTACAATTTTTTTATTGTATAATTTATTTATTTTTTATTTTAGAATTTTAAACCTTGCATAAAACAAGCTTTAAGAACAAAAATAAAATGAGCTAAAGCAAAACAAAAGCACATATTCAAAATGAATCTGCATCATGGTACTACAAGGAATAAGGCAAGAGGAGCATTATCAGTCTTCGAGTGTCATTGAATCATTTGTCCTACGTTGCACAGAGTCAGGTCAGGTGTTTTTTGTGTCTTAGTTTTTAACTTTTTGGTTCCAGTAGATCCAAAATTCAACATATTTTCACTTAATACAAAACAATAGTGAGTTCCGATTTCACTGCTCTCTTACCTTTTCAGTGCTTGGCTTGTTTGAGGTATCAGAGGATGTGGAGGATTTTTGACCCTGATTGTTGTCAGCATGGACGGGCTGATCTTTCAATGCTGATTTAACTGCAGGTGACAGCTCGGAGAGGTGAATTGAAGTCTTCGACTTTTCCTAGACCAAAGAAAATGAAAGAAAGGCTTAAAAACCCTTTAACCTCGGCTTAGCATATGATCACAATTCCTCAGAAAATGCAAGGACTGTTGAAACTTGGATGTGCTTATCATTTCATGCAGTGATAATCAATAAAAGAGTCAGTAGAAACAAAAAAGCTGAAGAAAAATGATCAACAGAGGAGCCTTTAGGGCAGGGGTCTCAAACTCAAATTACCTGAGCATCCAGCCTTGTCACGAGGGGGCAAAAAGTATTCCCCAAAAATCAAAATAAAAAAAACTGTTTGAAAAACTGTATTTTTCAACATGAACTATTTTACAGTCATTTTAGGCTTTTCCTGCCTAATGCTTGCTGCCAGAAACCCCAGAGCGCTTCTTCTCAGACAGCTCGGCCACATGTGCTCAGAGGGAGGCGGCAGTTGAAACCCTCAGTATGGCTTGAAGATGGTCATCACTAACCCCAGTCAAATTGAATATATATAACAGCAATATACCTGACAGTTGCTTTAAATGTAATGATGCTCAAGGAACCTTTATACATTGCATTTGGGAGTGTGAAAAAATTAGGAACTTCTGGAGGGAGATGATCAATAAAGTCAGTACTATTTTGTCAGTTAACATTCCAGTAGACTCCAAGATGATCTTGTTACACGTATATCCGAGTGGTCTTAATTTGAGAACCAAGCAATGCAAGTTTATTGATTTTGCTATACTGCAAGCAAAACGAACATTGGCCTTTAAATGGAAGAAAACTGATGCACCTACAATCGGTGCTTGGATTAGAAATATGGCACAATGTATGTCATGAGAGAATAACATATACCTTAAAGAACCAATTAACAGTTTATGAGGGAATCTGGAAACCCTTTAATGATTATATTAAGAGTGGAGATATAGGAGGGCTGTTACAGGCTGAAAACCAAGACTGAGATACTTATATGGACTTGTGGTAGATCCCAGAAAAAAAGACAAAGACACTGAGAACCGGTGTAACTTACATTTTTTGTATATGTGGATGTATTTTTTACTTTATTCAAGGTACCGTTAAATATAATAGAGATTCTGTCTTGTGTGTTTAACACACTTTGAGAGAGAGATGAATGTGGGTGGGACGGGGTGTTTTGTTTGTAAAATAACAAAAAATGACTTTTGTATTGTACAAAATGTTAATGTAATATTTATGTCTGTGTAATGCACATTGTCAATGGAAAAGTCAATAAAGATATTGTTAAAAAAAAAGATGGTCATCACTAAGTCTGGACCTATTCTTTAATTTATTAAAGTTCATTAGCTGTGCAGCTCGTTGTGTCCGCTCATCTCCCTGGAACTTTGCAAACTGCTCTGCATGTTTAGTTAAATAATGCCGCTTGAGGTTATAATCCTTAAGCACAGCAATTTTCTCTTTGCAGACGAGACAGGTGGCATTCCCCTTAAACTCCACAAAGAAATAATCATTCTCCCACTTCTTCTGAAACACTCTGCGCTCGGCATCTTCCTTTCTGTCTGCGTTTGGAAGTGATATAAAACACGAACGCATCACCCCAGTATTCAGCACACTTCACTGGCTTCCCGCCAAAGTCGCTCTCATCACCCATCAATGCATCAATGGAAACGCCCCACTCTACCTCAAAGAACTCCTCACCCAGCAAACCCCAACCCGGAACTCACGCATTCCACACAGAACCTCCTCCACCCTCCCAGAACCAAGCTCTGGACCATGGGAGATTGGGCCTTTTGTGCTGCTGCACCACGTCTGTGGAACTCCCTGCCCAGCCACCTCAGGACCCCACAGACTGTGGATGCTTTTAAAAAACATTTAAATACCTTCCTCTTTAAAGAGGCTTTTAACTTATCTTAAGTACTGCTTTTAAGAAATGTTCAAGTTTGTTTTTACTGTGTGTCTGAAGCACTTTAAGATTTATGTAAATGAAAAGTGCATTATAAATAAAATGTATTATCATTATTGTTATTATTGATATCTCGATTAAACAACGCTGAAAACGTAAGAAGCATGCTACATTTTTGTTTTTCATCCGCTCACTAGTGTTGCTCATGCTGCATTCATGGTCATCTCGGAAATCTGAAATTTCTTTTCGCATCGGGTTGGATTTCACCATAAATTGAAATCATTCGGGGGCCGGGAGTTTGAGACCCCTGCATTAGGGCCTGTGTCCAATGACAGCGTTTCTCTTACTGTTGCTTACAAAAGTTGTCCCACTTCCCTTCATAGTAACTTTAAAGTGTGTTTTAAAATGCTCTGTATGCTAAATATAAACCCAACGCTTAACTGCATTGGTTTTGTGTAAGTAGGTACTGCTCGTGCAAAAAACACAGTTAGTGAACACAGGCCCTTACACAACCAAAAATGTTGGAATTCATCTCATCCCTTTTTGATCATTATATTCTTGAAAAAAAAACACATTGAATACTTACCAAGTACAGTTTTGGGATTACTACCCTCACTTGTGCCATCCCAGCCACTGCATTTGATACCTTTCTCCTATTTTCTATTAAAGAAAATCAAATATTGTTGTTAAACAAATGTATGTGAGGGAGTTCAAATTGGAGGTGACATGGAGGATGAAGTCAAATGGGGAGTTTAAGTAAGACAGATCTTCTCAAGCAACTAGAAGATAAAAGTTCAAACTTGTTCTCTTAACTCATTCGATACAGACTAGAGGGTTTTAGTTTCCCTCTCAAGCCACCAGACTTATCCTACCTTTATCTGAAACAGGAGATGAACTCCTGCTGTCCACATCCATCAAGTTACTTTGTTCCTCCTCTTCTTGATCTTCTTCTTCTTCCATGTGGTCCTCTGAATCAGTGTATATGTCTTCAACAGCGATGCGCTTCTTTGATGAGCGTTCGTTCTTCGAAGTATCACGCCTAGCCTTTTCTTGCGTCTCCACATCCTCTTCACTTGATAACTGTCGCGTTGCTGCCAAGTCATGCGAGTCATCATCTCCATCGTTATCCTCATTTCTGGGAATGTCCTCATCAGTGTCCATGTCAAAGTCCACATTCATGTCATCATCGCTGTCAATACGAGACATGTTTGTTGTGTCCTTATTTCCACAGGACGATGTTCTCTGCGGCGTCTTTCTAGCCAAACTCGCCGGCCTTTCCTCTGAACAGTCATCCTGCTCCGTGTTCGCATCTTCCTTTCTCTCATCCTCCAGCTCAGAGGCCTCGTCCTCACTCTGCTGCCCCCTGCCCCTCCCTCCTCCTCCTCCTCCTTCCCCGCTGCCTTGTCCAGGTTGCTTTGATGGACATTTTCTGGAGAACCTTCTGGGTGTTTTCTTTCTTGAAGAGGATCTTCTTGAAGACACACATCCTGGATGAGATAGATGATGAAGATGTTTGAAATGTTACAGACACTTTACTTGTGAGTACTGACTGTTTATCAATAGATTCTCACTCTGCAAAATGAGTCAAACCTTTTCATAACATCTTGTTCCAGAACAAAATCTGCACCACTCAATCAAAACATTACTCTTCTATAGTAGCAAGAAAAACAACAGGACAAGTTTTCTGGTATCATCAAAATCACTGGGAATGAGGAAAAGTAAGGCTTAAGTTTGCTCTGCATTTCTGTGAGGTTCTCAGTCATCCAGATCATGGTAGTTCAAAGCTTGATCCGAAAAGGCAACTTGAATTGGTTGAAATTAATTTGGCCATACTCACACCAGAGATCATGTGACCCTAACGACCCACAGACGACCCATGACCTGAACGTCTGTCCGGAACTAGGCTAACAACCCTACTTACTCCGGTCTCAAAATATGAAGCCCATGCGGAAGTGTTATAAACTGCAATTCATGGAGAATCTGCTTGAGGCTGGCTGCAGAAACACCAGAAACCACATACACACCCATTCAAAAAAGACGATCTTTACAGCAGAAATAAACATGTTTACAGCCTGGTTCAAAAAACGGCTTGAGTCTATATCGCTAATTTCTTCCCTCAGTATGAGTTAGTTAGTTCAACTTTAAGAACGCCGTCACGCCCGTCTTCTTCCTCCCCGACATCAAACTAATCTCTGTCAGAAATGACAGTAGAGGTGAAACTATGCATGGTTTATCTCATGCACCCAGACTTTATTATTTTCCAAGGGTACAATCTCCAGGTCGAGTGTTTCTGCTGGTGCCAGGACACGTTTCCTTTCCATCATCTCTATGTCATCTTTTTACAACATTCTTAAATTAAAGTAAATCCTAAACAAAGGCAAATTTTAAAAATATAATTATTCATGGGGAAGTGACCTCACGTGGTCCACCAACACAACCAGCACCATAAAGAAGGCCCACCAACGCCTGAACTTTCTGAGCGGGGCTGAAGGGGGCTGGCCTCAGCCCTGCTGTCCTGACATCTTTTTACTAGAGTATGGTGGAGACAGAGCACACTGACAGAATCCATCACTGTCTGGTATGGGAGCTGCTCTGTGGCTGACAGGAAGGCGCTGCAGCAAGTGAGTGAGTGAACAGCAGCCTCCCTTTCCTGGAGGACATATATGTCAGCAGGTGCAGATGCAGGGCGTCGCACATCATGGAGGACTCTACCTATCCAGCACACGGACTGTTCACCTTCCTCCCCTCAGGCAGAAGGCTGCGCAGCCTAAAAGCCAGAACAACAAGGCTAAGGTGTAGTTTCTTTCCAGAAGCTGAGACTTGTGAACTCTCTTTAGGTCTGTTCTCTGCACTTTACCGCTGTGACTGCATGCACACATTACTGCACTTTCTCGCTGGTTTTAAACTATGTTTTTATATTGACTTACTGTAGGCTTTAGGTTATGTATTTATTTCTTATTTGTAGAGTCTACTTTTAGCTTGTTATCGATTCTGTATGCTGCTGGACCTGAGTAATGTGTTTCGTTCCTTCATGCTTTTTAAATGTGACTGAATGACAATAAGATGAACCTTGAACCTTGGAGGTTCCCTGAGACAACTTTCGCAACCTTGAAACAGTAAACGGCAATGAGAGGTTATGGATGTGGCCAGCTCAAAAAACACTGCGGCATGGTCTCTTTATACCAAAACACAGGTGGAAATAAGTACAGAGAAATGTGAGCGGCTATTTAGATCACTGAGTATTAGGAGGAGGAGGAGGAGAGGTACTATCCATCACATACCCTTCATCTGAAATGAGCTTCCTGATTCTTCATTGTCTCCCACAGTGTCCCTTTTTTCAGGGTTGACAGGCTCCATATGTGGCTCCATCTCATCTTCAAACACAAACAAGGTAAACAGGACTGGGTGAACGTATTGCAATCACACACCTTAAAATAAAGCACTCTGTCTACTGAAAAACACACTTGTATAGGTACAATGTATATTCTTTCAGAGGTACCCCATGGAGTTTATGTGAAACTTGTCTGTGCTTGTAGTAACTTAGTTCATATTTCATGGTATACTTTTTAGATATGAAATCATGTTTTCTAGAATAACAGAACATAGCAGAATGTTCACCCATGTATTCTTGACTGCACTCGTGCTTTGAGAAAATACGTTTGGAGATATTTTAAAAAGTACTTTGAAAACTTCAGTATTTTTAAAAGCAAGTGCTCCAGGGCTTTAACTCAAGTCATACTCTGACTGAACAACTTTCACTTGTAATGGAGTAATGTTTGACCAGGAGGAGCTAAACTTTGATTTAAGTAATGAAGATGTGTACTTTGATCCTCCACTGATTAGAACACATACCTGCAATCTCAACCTCTTCAAAGGATTTTCCTTCGAATCTGTGAAGAGTTCCAGTCTCTACGGCTGATAGCAGCTCCAAGATTCTTCCAATGTCCTGTGCTGCCTCTGGCTTCTGATAATACTCTCTGTCGGTTTGAATGTCACGTCCCAGCAGCTTGGCAAGCTGATCGAGCTGGTCGCTTGAGAGGCTGAGAATCTGGACAACCCTGGTAAGATGCTCACGGAAAGAAGTGGACCTGAGGTTGACTTTGTCCTCTGCGCTGCACCGAGACACAATAGTGTTGAAGCATCTGTTTCCTTGGAAGAGACATTTGATGACAGGTTGTGCAAATAAGAAGAGATTATCCGAGTTGACACCACATGCTTCCCTTTTGCTCACTAGCAGTTCCAATGCAGCGAGCAGCGCAGGGGTCAAAGTCATGACGATTTTTTTGCCCCACTTTCCCATCACACTGATCCGCACTAAGTGCATGGAAAGGATCTGCTCCAGCTGTGAAAGGCCGTCTGCAGCTTCAGCCTCCTCTCTTTCCTGGAATGACTTGAGTGTTATTTCAAAAACATCCAGGTTTTGGTTTAAGAGCGACAGGTGAGCAGCCGTCACTCTGAAAAGCGCAGTGTAGACCGGAGCGCATTCATACTTTGTCAGACTTTCAAATCCAGAAGCCGCCGTCTTCTCCATGCACTCATAGAGCAGCTGCACGTCGTGGATGAAGGGTATAGTTGGTGTTGATTTTGGTTTGTTGAGGTCAGCCCATTCATTCGAACACAACCTCATAAATGTTTGTGCTTCATCAATCTTCTGTTTATCACTGCCTTCCTTCATCACCCTTGCATAGTTGATTTCAGCGATACACTTCAGTGAATATCCAACGGTGTGCAGAACAGAAGGTTTCTCACAGAACTTCCTCTCTTCATTGAAACCAGCCAGCTCTCGGACAGCTTCAATCACTCTGCTGAAGTTTTCAGGCTTCATGATGTCTTCAAGGCTCGATACTGTTGTTTTTTTTAATGCTAGAAGAAGTCTTCCCATTGCCCTCAGCTTCTGTACGAGTCTGTCTTTTTTCCCCTCATTTCTCTCATTCATGATCCAAAAGTACTTCGCCATGAGCAAAAGGTGGGAATCCTTCATAACTGCAGCGGTGATCTCATCTTGCTTCAGACTGTTTAGTAAATAACTCACGTTTGATGAGGTTTGCGGGTAGTCTATTAACTCTGTGGAAGCAACAGCAGACAGGATTTTGTTCTTGCAGCTTCGAGGTTGTAAGGACTTCCTCACTGAACATCTAACGACATGTTTCTTCATCTCCTTACAGGTATATATGTCTTTACAAAATAGGCACGGTTTAGTAGCAGGGGGCTTGACTGGTTTCTTATATTTCACTTTCAGTTCTCCGCAGCCAGTCTTCAAAACCATTTCGTTATGTTTTGCATTTCCTTTTTCTCGTAGCTCATCTAGTCGCTGAAATCGTGCCTTGGAGTTTTTGCGCAGTGTAAACAGTTCAGCTATCTCAGGATCGTCACGCCTATGCGTGAAAAAGTGACGAGAAAGTTTAGTCTGAGCTTTCTCGCAGACGAAACAATAATTTGGGTTTCTGTCATACCGCCTTTTGGGCTTGAGATCGGAGCTAGAATCAGAATCAGACTCATCCTCATCAAATGACTGCTCCTCATTACTTGCTCCACCGTCAGGCTCATACTCTTCCTCATTGTCATCGCCACCAACAACTCCTTCAGGCAAGTGCTCGTCTTCATTGCAGGATTCTGCAGAGCTGGAAGGTCCTCCTGAGTCTTCAACCTGGAATTAGGAACATGACATTTCCTCACTTTTACAGAACCAAACACAAAACAATTTGAATTCAGGCAATTTGTCTCTGCATACCTCTGGGGCATCTTTCTCAGGAGTCGGCTGTCTATCCTTCCTCTCTTTGATCCTTTGTTTCTCCACGACAGCTTTTTGTTCCACAGCATCTGAGAGGTTTGCCAAAATATTACAATATAAGGGATATACAAGACATGCACTGATTTGAGAATAAAACCATGTATATTTTAGTTTAAGTTGTTTTATTGAGGTAAAAATGATTAAACATTCAATATCAAATATAAAATATTTGCCTTTGTTATATTAAATTTAGAAGACCCCCTAGCCCTACAGTTTTGGGGTGCCGGTTTGGCGCAGCGGTGAAATTGTGAACTCCATGTACCGAAGTTATTATCCCAAAAGGAGACAGCCCAGGTTTAATTCAGACCTGCAACCCTTTTTCCCCATGCAATTTTTAAAAACTGTTCAAGGATATGCCAGATTCTACAAATTTAAAGATGTTCTCATAAAATGTACATGCAGGGGAGACATGCAGCTAAAAAAGTTGTGGTTGGGAATCCCACCAGCAACCACTGCGAGAAGGACTAAAGCCTCTATAATGGCGATTTCACTTAAACTGCTAGGACAACAAGCACCCCATAGAAAATGATTCTTAAGATCAGAAATATGCCGGTGTTGGAGGTCATCTTCTCAACATACAGTATCTCACAAAAGTGAGTACAACCCTCACCCGCCCAGGTGAGGAGTACAAAGACAGGTGTGTCTTGCCTACAGTCAAGCATGGTGGTGGGAGTGTCATGGTCTGGGTCTGCATGAGTGCTGCCGGCACTGGGGAGCTACGGTTCATTGAGGGAACCATAAATGCCAACATGTACTGTGACATACTGAAGCAGAGCACGATCCCCTCCCTTCGGAAACTGGGCCGCAGGGCAGTACTCCAACATGATAACGACCCCAAACACACCTCCAAGACGGCCACTGCCTTGCTAAAGAGGCTGAGGGTAAAGGTGATGGAGTGGCCAAGCATGTCTCCAGACCTAAACCCTATTGAGCATCTGTGGGGCATCCTCAAACGGAAGGTGGAGGAGCGCAAGGTCTCTAACATCCACCAGCTCCATGATGTCATCATGGAGGAGTGGAAGAGGATTCTAGTGGCAACCTGTGAAGCTCTGGTGAACTCCATGCCCAAGAGGGTTCAGGCAGTGCTGGAAAATAATGGCACTTTGGGCCCAATTTGGACATTTTCACTTAGGGGTGTACTCACTTTTGTTGCCGGTGGTTTAGACATTAATGGCTGTATGTTAAGTTATTTTGAGGGGACAGTAAAGTTACAATGTTATACAAGCTGCACACTGACTACTTTACATTGTATCTAAGTGTCATTTCTTCAGTGTTGTCCCATGAAAAGATATAAATAAATATTTGCAGAAATGTGAGGGGTGTACTCACTTTTGTGAGATACTGTACTTCTCTCCTGAAGATCTACATTTTCCTCCTCAGCATCACTGAGCTGCTCCACATCCGGCTCCAGTTCATCTTGAGAAAAAAAGAAAAACAAGACACCGTCAGTAACCATTCACCGTTGAAGAAATTAAATGTTTCAATTTAATAAGCACGAGCATCGCTTGATACAAACCTTCAATCTCAACTTCCTCCAGAGACCTCCCCTGGCGTTTTTCAAGAGAGCCCTTTTCCATTTCCAGAATAAGTTTTGCTATCTTTGCGAGGTCCACAGCTGCCTCTGGTAACCGATAGTAGTCCTTGTCCGCCGGGATGTTGTGACCCAGCAGTTTGGCAAGATGCTCCAGCTCGTCATTCTCCAGGGTGAGAATCTGGAAGACTCTTGCTATGTGCTTGTGACAATGCAGCGCTCTGAGATGCTCTGGGTTCTTTGCGCGACACAGAATTGAAAAGGCCCCGATGGTCTGTCTTCCATGGTAAAGGCTTGTAGGAGAAGAGTTAGGCTTTGCAAACAAGAACGGGTTGTCTTTGTGAACGCCGCATGCATGTCTCTTGCTCTCAAGCAGTGTTATTGTGCTGACAAGGTCAGAGGTCAGCAGGACAGCAGTGTCCTGACCTTTTCCATTCTCTATATTTATTCTGATGAAGTGCCTGGACAACACTTGGTCAGCTTCTTCTCTCTCCTGGAATGCCTTCAGTGTCAGTTTTGAAACCTCAGGGGCACACTTGTTTAAGACTGACAGTTTAGCGAGAGTCACTCTGCAAAGTGCGGCGTAGACCTGCTGGCCTTCTGTAGTCTTCAGGCCGTCAACAGCAGATGCTGATGCTGATTCCAGGTATCTGTAGAAAAGCTGCAAATCACTGGTGAATGATATTGTGGGAGGCTTTTTGAACTTCTTTCCTCGCAACGAAGCAAGGGCCGAGTGGGAGACGAGTTGAGTCCATTCTTCAGTACACAACTTCACAAATGTTCTGGTGTCTCTTTTCGTCTGCTCGTTGTTGTCTTCTATTTGGAGGATAATGGCGCCTATTTTCTTGAGTGAATGTCCCAGCCTCAAAGCGAGAGATGGACTTTTGTAGATCCTCCTCTTCACATTGTAACCAGCGATTTTCTTGACAATCTCGACAACTCTGTAGAAGTTGTTGGGTTTGATTGCGTCCTGGAGGCTAGTTATTGACTTTTCCTGGAGTGCTACCAAAAGCCTTCCCATTTCTCGTAGCCTGCTTCTGATATAATCAAATTTTCTTTTTTTATTTTCATGCTTGTCAGACAAATGCTCTGCCAGCTTAAGTAGAAGGAAATCGTTTTGGACTGCAAATGAAACCCTGTCTTGTTTCATTTCTGAGAGCATCTTCCACACAGCAGCTGGAAGTTTTTGGGCTAATGGGGACTCTGCAAGAGCGATCTCACCTAGGACTTTGTTCCTGCCACCTGTTGATGAGATTGATGTTGGCTTAGCAGGACACCTTCTCACATGCCTCCACATTTCTTTACTGCTATACATGCCTTTACAGTACAGGCAGTGCACAAAAGATCCAGCACCCGTTCTTGTTGGACGTCTTTTCAGTTTTAACTCTCCGTGGTTGTGCTTCAACACTGTCTGATTATGCTTGTAATTTCCCTTGGTCCGAAATTCACCAAGTATCCTTTTTCGCTCCTGGGAGTGTGTGGGTAATGAAAAAGCTTTAGCCAGATCAGGGTCTTCACCAATATGCCTTAAAAGATGCCGTGACAATTTAATAACACCAAGACAACAAAAATAACAATAGTTTTTCGTGGCGTAAGAAGCCCCCTTAGGCTTTTGTGAAGCCCTGCTGCTGGCCCTGGTCCTGCTGGGTCTGTGGTCGTCATCAGAGTCAGGCTCACTGGAGCTGAGAGCAGCCTTACTGTCCTGCAGGGAGCAGGAAGCACCGCCTGCTTGCTGCATTGAGGTCCCGGACATCTCTTCAGAGTAATTTGAATCTCTTGAAGTTGAATTTTCTCCCAAGTCCTGCTGATTGGTGTTTGGAAAACTGTTCCTTTCAGGACTTGCTCCACTTTCAATAAGCTCGTCGATATCATCGTCATCGTAGTATTCATCCTCAGAGCAGGACTGATCAAAACTAGAGGCTGGATTCGAGTCCTGAAGCTGGAGAACACAATACAAAGAGATTATCAGAGATAGCTCAGCACAGCCACATTACATAACACAGAACCCACACTGAAACCACAACGTTAACACTTGTGTGAGTGAGGTTCAGAGTTGTGAAAGAATGGTGCAGAAGTCTTATTCACTGTAGTCATGAGGAAGTAAATAAAACAGCTTGTGAAAGATTTTAAACATAGCTACTTACCCCTTCAACTCTTGGTGTTGATGAAGTAGCACAAAAGTCAGAGTGGGGAAGACTCAATCCATCAAACGACTTCTGTAAAGATTTGATGGAAAGCGATGAGGAAATTTCAAACTGGATTTATGCACACTGCAAAATGTGAGTAATTAGTTTCCTGTTCTTGCTGAAATACCCTTCTTGGTTAACCTGGTGTATGCAGACAGTAAGTTATCATTATTTATAGTGATAGACCGATTATCGGCGCCGATATTGGGCATTTTTGACGCATATCAGCATCTGCCTTTTTTTTTTTTTTTATCTTAAAGGCCCTGTGAGGAGTTTTGAACTGGCTGAGAAACAGACTGAAAATGACACTGATGCCTCTTTATAACCTTCAATAGCAAACAAGTCCATCAGCCACAACACTGACACTCTGTTGTCATTTTTAATGCCTGAAACCGCCCTGAGGGGGTAGGTTTCAGACCAGATGATGGACATCTCGCTTTAGAAACAGCCTTTATTTGACTGTTTTCATGGAAAATAATCACATTGCCTGATGAAGTTGACTGTTGAACACAACAGGATGAGGTTTTTGTTGAAAACACTACTTTTGCATGTACAGGACAAGAGATAAGAGGTATCACTTTTTCCACAAGGGGGCGCAAGAACCTATAAAAAAACAAAAGTTCCTCACAGCAGCTTTCAGTAATATTTTTGGGCTTTTTTGCCTTTATTGGATAGGACAGCTGAAGATAGACAGGAAATGTGGGGAGTAGAGAGCGAGGAAAGACATGCAGGAAATGGTCGACCAGCCGGGAACTGAACCGGCGACCCCTGCGACGAGGACTGTAGCCTCTGTATGTGGGGCGCTTAGACCGTCAGACCACCAGCGCCCCGGCATCGGCCTTCTTCAAAAATCCGACGGCCGATAAGAGATCAATTTAAAACTGTGTTATTTTGGCTCTGATGCAGCCACACCTCTCTGTCTGCTGTCACTACTCTGTCTCCAGCATTGTCCCACTCACAACACCATTGGTTAGACACAGAGCCACGGCACAGGTAACAGCCAATCAGCCAATGAGAAACAGCAGGGAGAAATGGATCACAAGCTAGCCTACCGTTTTTGCAGACGGTGTCATTTCTACCAAGTGATTTAGCGAATTTTGAAAGATTCCAACCCGAGCACTCACTTCTGATTAGCTGCACGCTCTACTTGGATTTTATCAGCACTTTACTTTGCCGCCAGAAAGTCGGTTTGTTTTTGCAAATCTGAAAAGCTGTTTAATAAACATATGCTTAAAGGCATTTAAACCAAGTTAAGTGTTGGAGTTTGTATTATTCAAAATTTTGACGACAATATTTTCCCTTTTACTGTAAATGAATATCGGCTCCAAATATCGGTTATCGGCCTCCATGACTACTAATAATCGGTATCGGCCCTGAAAAAACCATATCGGTCTATCTCTAATTATTTACATAAAGTTGCTTCCTATCTTATTATTGACTTCCGAAAAGACTGCCCCAAACCCAAAGCCAGCATTATCAACGGAGGCGAAGTCCACATTGCGGTCTCTTACAAGTACTTAGGCACAGTGTTTGACTCCAATTAAAATTAAAATTCACAGAAAACACAGAGCTGATTTTAAAACGTGGACAACAGAGGATGAACCTGATGCGTAATCTGAACTCTTTTAGAGTCTCAGAAAACATTTTATTCAGTTTTTAATCACTCTTTTATTGAAAGTCTCTTAACGTTTTCTTTTATCTGCTGGTTTCATGGTCTCTCTTTGAAAGACAAAAATAGCCTAAACATCATTGTTAAAGTCTGTTCCAAAATTATTGGCATACAGCAGCAGGATCTGGGTTCCCTTTGGAAGACCTGCATCACTAATAAAGGCCAGAGGGATAATTAGCCAACCTGGAAACATCCTAGCCAAGGAGTTCTCTTTAATGCCCTCAGGGCGGCGCTATCTCGCTCCTCACAGGAAAACAAACAGATTCACAAATTCTTTTATTCCTTCTGCCATCGGACTTCTGAATGCTGATAGCAGTTTTTAACAGTTTGTTATAGACTGTCCTGTGAGATGTGTAGTTGTGTATTTATAAGATGTTTTTTTAGTTTTTTTTGGTATCTAATCCTGGCTATTTTGTTTTTAAAAAAAAGAAAAAAAGTAATTTTAGTCTACTTTTAACATTATTTTACTCTTTATGACAAGCCCCATCTTGCACTGATGCTGTCACCGATATGTTGACTGTTGTTTGTCTGTTTGTTAGTGTTTGTGTTGTTTATGGACAAGCTGGTACACTGCAAACCAAATAAATAAAGTTCTCTGAATCTGAATCTGAATCTGAAGCTCAACAGAATTTGCACTTAATTTTACAATAACATGAATAACAACAGACAAATCATAAGATAAGTGAACTGTGAAACACGTTTTGCACACCATTGCCAATACATCCCCAGCCATTTAGATCATGAACAACCATGAAACACTTTTTTTTTAACACTCATATAAGTACATGCTGATGTCGTTAGGGAGGCTTAACAACCCTAAACCTCAGCAGATGAAAACATCACATTAAAAATAAAACTGTGGTTAAATTAGGAATGTTGAATTGGGCAGTGACTAACTCTAAAACAGAAATCAAACTAATTCTGGTTTTATAACCTACCTTTGAGCGCCATGGGTAAGACAAGTCCCCATAACTGAAGGTTATCTCCTCGCCTGGAGATATTTTCTTCACTGCGAACAAGCACAAGTGTGGCTTTCCCTCACAGACTATTTTCTTCATCTCACAGTTGGGAGTGATGTGGTCATCGTTCACAAGCCTACCAAGGGTCCCGTCTTCTGATGAAGCATCAATGCTGCAAGTGAAATACTCTTCGTGAAATTCAAATCACACTTCAGATGACTGCACTTACACATGTTGCTCTTTAGACAAAGTTGATTAAGGAGTTGATAACTTACCACCAGTGAGCTCCGTTCCATGAAAACTGAAATATGTAATTGATGAGGGAATCATCGCATGTCTTTTGGGGTGTTGTGGTTTGGATCTCCCCCCGATATTCAACCACAAACATGGACGGCTCAACGGCTTTGTGAGTGAACAGTCCTCTCCCTGGGTAAAATAAATATCACCATTAAATTATTCATTCAGTATAATCTCATTTAAAAGGTATGGTCATGATCAATTCTAATATCCTCAAATAAACATAAACATACTGACAGAAAGGGAAACAAATATCCAGTTTGAACTAACTAAATCATCTCACTGCTGCTGGAACAGCATACATTTTTATCTTTTTGACAATGAAACTATCTATATATTTTTTAAATGTTTTACCATAACCTTAAAATAATTCCTACTGAACAGAAAAAAACTATTACAATTGGAGGTGTACTGTGCTTGGACACACAACTATTATGGGTCTCACCCCGGGACACATTGCAGAAATGCTGATAAATTATGAGCCATCTCGCGGCCTTAGATCCTCGGGTGGAGTATTTTTGGTCGTTCCAAAGTCGAGGCTCAAATCCAAAAGGGATCGTGCTTTCTCCGTCAGAGCTCCTCGACTTTGGAACGACCTCCCTGAGGAGATAAAGGGCTCGCAGAGTCGGTGACATCTTTTAAATCTCTCCTTAAAACCCATTTTTACAGACTAGCTTTTATGTAAACGCTATTACTTCTATTTTATTATTAATTTTAGTTTTTATCCAACTAATTCATTGTCTTAAATCTTTTTGGATTATTTTATTTGATTGTTTTAATTTATTATTATTTTTCTTTTATTATTTTAATGTTCCTAATTCATCCTTGGCACTTTTTCCAATTTTCCCTATGTGATGTCGTCCTTTTACTCTGAAAAACCTCTTTTATTGCCCTTTTAATGCTTTTATTTACTTCTCCATTTTTATTTTTATTTTTTTATTTATATCTTTTTACCCTGAAAAACCTCTCAACAATGATTTTCTGGTTCATTGTCACACCACTCCATACTGATTAATTGACGTGTATTCCCTTTAACCTCTTGCCTTGCATTTTGTTTTGCATTGATCAAATTTTCTCCTCCCTGTCTGTCAAATTGTTTACTCTGCTATTGAACTACACTTTGTTTGTCAAAGCACTTTGTAAACATTTGTTTTTAAAGGTGCTATAAAAATAAAGTTATTATTATTATTATTATTATTATTATTATTATTATTATTATTATTATTATTATTAACTAAAATCATGGCCACACTGCTGTTAAATCTGTTAAAGGAAAACATGATGCACCTGTGTTAATCTTTGTGAATCTCTCCTAGTGGACACTTTATTCATTCAAACTACCTCACTTTCATAGAGATGTTCTAAATGATTTACATCTACAGAACAAAAACTAAGTTCAGAAGGAGCAATTATTTAATTTAATATAATAACCAATATAGGGACTGCCATTAGAAAAGTGACACCTACCTTTAAAGGCATCAATATAGATCCCCTCCAGGAAGGGTTTGTCTCTACAAGCAGCGATGTGCTCCAGAGCATCTTGCTCAGGAGTCAGTTGCCGTCTCTCAGCCTCCATGACAGCTAGAACATTTTCAAGAGATACTCATTTTCATTTGATTTGTAAAGACATAGAAAAACAATATGTGGATTTAGATGAACATTCAAAGTACATAAAATATACTTCATGCTCTTGTTCAATAAATACATCACTGCTGTAAAGAAACAGGTTAGCTAAGCAGCCAGATAATGAAAAATAAATTCAAGCATTACAACTTTGTATATTAGGTTTGTGATGCCCATCTTGATTCATTCAACAAAACATGCAAGAGAGAGTAAAGTACATATGCATTCATTTAAACTAACTCATGACATGCTACTCTTCTATGGGGTTCCGTTTGTGCCAAAAATCTGTCGTCATGCGCAATGTCTATGTCTACTGAACATGTGAGAAGACATTCGTCTATGTCCATGGAACGTTGAACTGTCCTTGGGTCATTTCACTTCCACATTACATCGTGTCGTCATGATGTGCCATTTGACAAAGTGTCATTATGATGTGTGTTATGGTTTGTTGTCTTGATGTGTAGTTTGGCAATGTCTAATAACGTCTTGTTTGACAGCATCTTTACGTCGTCAATATGTGTTACTACGTGTCATCTTGATGTGTTGTTGCTATGCGTTGTTGCTGTGCGTTGTTGCTATTGGTCGTCTTGATGTGTAGTTACTATGTGTCCTTGACAACGTCGTCTTGATGTGTGGTTTCACAGCATCGTTGCTATGTGTCGTCTTGATGTGTATTGTCCCCTAACACTAATTTATTTTTCATGCATCATAGCCTACTAACAAGAACAATCGGAATAAAAGTCAAAATATAGAAGTATATACTTTATATAAAAATATTATATAAACAATAATACCAGCAAAGATTAGTCAGAGTGATCAGAATTAATTTAAATGTTACAATACATAATGAAACGACGTTGTCAAAGACACGTAGTAACTACACATCAAGACTGTTGAATGTTTTCATTATCTGTAAGGTGACCTTGGGTGATTTGAAAGGCCCCCAAAATAAAATGTATTATTATTATTATTAAGACGACTAATAGCAACAACACATAGCAACGACACATCAAGACGACACGTAGTAACAACATATAGTGACGACGTAAAGAGGCTGTCAAACAAGACGTTATTAGACATTGCCAAACTACACATCAAAACAACAAACTATAACACACATCATAATGACACTTTGTCAAACGACACATCATAATGACACTTTGTCAAACTACACATCATAATGACACTTTGTCAAACGACACATCATAATGACACTTTGTCAAACTACACATCATAATGACACTTTGTCAAACGACACATCATAATGACACTTTGTCAAACTACACATCATAATGACACTTTGTCAAACGACACATCATAATGACACTTTGTCAAACTACACATCATAATGACACTTTGTCAAACGACACATCATAATGACACTTTGTCAAACGACACATCATAATGACACTTTGTCAAACTACACATCATAATGACACTTTGTCAAATGACACATCATAATGACACTTTGTCAAACGACACATCATAATGACACTTTGTCAAACTACACATCATAATGACACTTTGTCAAATGACACATCATAATGACACTTTGTCAAACAACACATCATAATGACACTTTGTCAAATGACACATCATAATGACACTTTGTCAAACAACACATCATAATGACACTTTGTCAAATGACACATCATAATGACACTTTGTCAAACAACACATCATAATGACACTTTGTCAAACAACACATCATAATGACACTTTGTCAAATGACACATCATGACGACACGATGTAATGACAAAGTCAAATGACACAAGGACAGTTCAACGTTCCATGGACATAGACAAATGTCTTCTCATATGTTCAGTAGACATACACAGTGCGCATGACAACATATTTTTGGCACAAACGGAACCCCATATCATTTAAACTAACTCATGACATGCTACTCTTCTATGGGGTATGTTAATTATGACTCTTTTATCAAAGGAGCAAGATGGCATCTTATTTTTAGCCAGCAGTAACATAAGTAGATATTTTGTTCAGGGCTAAAAACAAATTGATAAATTCAGAGGCATTTCAAAATGTACATAAAATATAACCTATCACTTATTAGTTGTCAACAGGAGTACATTTAGCTTCAAATTCCAAAAGTCTCACTTTCTCAAAAGAGGTGCATTTAAGAATGAAAACTGCAAAAAATTAGCTGCCTAGCTAAGTTGGCTGATGAGTTCACAGTGCTGTTTCTCGATGTTGTTACCATGTAGCCTCTGCACCTCTATGCTCTGCACATGCCTTGCTAGCTTTCCAACATTAACCAGCAGTAATGAAGCTAAAGGCTAGTAAACACTTTGGCCATTGCTTTTTTTTAGTTAAATACAATCAGATAAATATTTCTGTTAAAAAGCAACTGGTACCTTTGCTTTAATATCCCACAGTAAAAGTTGTAAGAGCAACAACTGCAGCAGCAAACACATTGCCAGCCATCTTTCTTCCGGTCTCTTTCTCTCCGAGAACCCGACGTTACAATCTCTACAGCCCGCCGGGGCAATTCTAGCCAATCAGTGACTGCGACGTCACAGGCAGACTCTGGGAGCAACCAATCAGCATGCGCGTTTTGCACGGGCATGAGGAGCAGCAGTTGTGGACTGTTACAACCACACGAAATAACTGGTTTGTGTGGTTTACGAGGACATAGACACATTCATAGGAGAACAATGTTTTGAAATGTTTTTATTGAAAAATGAACAAGCCATAGAAAATATTCAGATCCTTGGCAGCCATGTTCATGGAACTGGGGTTAATATAAACAAGATATACATGTAGGGACACTTTTTCCTATATTTTCATAGAATAACAGGGTTGTGTATATGAAAAACAGTTTATGTTACTTTGGATGATTTTGATGTGATGCTCAAGTTGCACTCAACAGACACACGTCAAAACTTTTCCATGTGTGTCACCATTTTAGTGATAGCTCTACAATTGAATACATACTTTTTTTGTAAGGTGATCATATTAATTTGAAGTTTTTATCTCAAACTGTGTCATGGAGGGCTTTAAGAAGATGACCCACATGAAGTGATAACACCTTTTAAAGTAAGAGATATCAAAAGTTTTTGCTATTACTTAGTATGGCAAGCTGGAACTGCCTGAAACAGTCTATTACACCAGATGAGGAAGAATCCACCGTCATTTTTCTGATTGTCTAAGAAAAAAAACCGCAAAGAATGACTTTCTCAATTTGCAGAGCAGAAATTCACGATGTTGGGTCTGGAAATATGTAAATGCTCTTTTACTAACTGACTTGCAGCAAATAATGGCATTGTTCAATTGTTGAAAAAATAAACTACTTGTAGTTTTAAAACTGAACACGGTTCACAAAGAGATGTTTTCAGTTTGTCTCCTGGATTGGATTCCGATTCACACAGGACTTAACATTTTTCATTGTGGATCTTTTTAACAAGGACAACAAACTCAGATTTTTACAGGAATTTCAGGAATCATAACATGTGTAAGGAAAAAGTAGTGTTTTACATAATAAACAACCATACAGCAGACAAAACACAAGAAGGACAGCTATGTCTCCTGCCAAACAGTAGTCAACAGTCTAAATGCTGAGCCGAGTGATGCATTTCAGTTCCAAAGTCCAAACTACACAGACAATGTGCATTTTGTAAATTGTATTTATGTGAGTGTGTATTTACATGTTCATTCTGTTTATTTATTCATTGGTTCTTTTTTGAATGAATGTTTCAGTTATTCTAAAAAAAAACATTTACACCACTTTAGCTGCTGCACCAGTAAAAAGGTCACTTCTGTTCTCATCGCCCTTAATCACTCTGAATCTCCTTCCTCCTCCTCATCAGGTATATATGGTGGGTCATCAGGTTTCTCTTTTCTTGTCCTGAGATGGAGCTCTCTGACGGTTAGGATGCGGATGAGCATGGCCTCCATGGTGCTGTCATCGAGAGGGATGGAGGAGAACCACAGGGGGCTGTTTGGGACGCAGCAGCGCTCGGGGTGAAGGTAGAACAGGTTGGTGCGCTGTTTGACTGACTCTGAGCTGAGTGGCAAAAATGATGACATGGGAATTAAAGAAATTCATGTGCACAACTAAATCTCATTTTTTATTATATCTTGTAAATAAATATAAAGGAACTAGTATGGACACACACCACTTGGAAAGATAGAATTCATAGAGTCTGACTGGACAGCGGAGAGGGTTCTCAGTGTTCTCCATCATCTCCAGAATATCCTCTTTATTCTCCTCCTCCTTTCGCTTCTTTGCCGGAACTTCTGGTTCTTAAAAGACACAGCACACAAACAAATTTACATCATTTCTTCAGCAAGAACTATTTATGGTTGGCAAAGTAGTGGAACAATTTCACAAATAAAACAAAAGCTGTGTTAACACCTGACTCAGCCTCGTTTATTGATATTGGAGGGTAGAAGCGCAGGAAAGTGGTCTTGGTGTTGTCCGGGTTGGTTTTAGTGCAGCGCATGACGTGAGCAAAGGACAGCTGCCGGTGTTGCTCCACCGAGGTGAAGCCGAAGAATTTACAGCAGAAAAAAAGCAGAGTGTTGAGGAGGACGATGGGGGAGTACGCCCCCAACTGTTTACAGTCCCACAGAAACTCCTCCTCCACGCGAGAATGGATATAACCTGCAGAGGGAGAGAGAGAGGTATCCGTCAAACATCCGATCAAATGTCAAAATACTGTAAAAGTATCCTGTAAACCAGGAACAGTTTGCAAAAATGTATGATGCTCACCGTTTGCTGTGATTGAGGGTTTGAAACCTCTCAGCATTGCAGTGAATTCAGTAGAGAACTTGTTGTAGAAACGATCCATGAATATGTTCTCCACACGACCGTTATCAAACAGATGCTAAACAGATACAAAAGGGTAGCAGAGTCTTAATGACACACGCTGAAAGAGGACTGTAGCTCTGTTCTGTTACATGTGAAGTGTTTCTGAAAGCATCTTGCCTGTTGAATGCCGAGGCAGAGGTAGAACAGGCTGTCAGAGGAATACCGCTCTCCGCTCGGTCGTTTCACCTCCCTGATGAAGCAACAGAGGCCGTAGCTCAGCTCAGCAGTGGTGCTCCGTAGAACATCCTCCTTTAGCTCTATGGGACGAGCTGAGATCAAGGGTTAAAGAAACAGATTAAATGAGTGAAAGACAGTTTCCAGAACAACAAGAGAACACCAACACATAACTTGACTCATGCTATTTGTGATTGTGCTACAACCACAACTGGTCAAATATCCTAGGAGACAGACGAACACAGTTCATGTTCTATTTGCTCTGGCAGAAACTTCTGGTTCCCGATAACTCAGGCAGATTCCTCCCACTTTGAGTCTGGTCAGGTCAGTCATGACAATTTAACCAATACATAGTAACAGTAGACTCCATCTGCTGCAACTACTACTATCCGTCTAACATGAGTCTGGTTCTGCTCGAGGTTTCTGCCTGTTAAAGGAAGTGTGTCCTTGTTGCTGTCCGCTTTTTATCATCATTAGGTTCTACTCAAGGTAATAAAAACGTAATAACCAGAAACTTGTCTGATAGTGCCGTAGCTAAGTTCAAAGAGGCTATCCCTGCTGCTTTAAATTCAGTATTTTGTCCAACCTTAGCTCAAAGCTTGTATACTAGCTCCAGTCCCCCTCAGCTGGATCAGTTTGTAGATGATACTACAGGTTCTCTGCAGCTTACCCTAGACCTAATCGCTCCCCTTAAACAGAAGACTATTAGACGACAGAGGCTAGCTCCGTGGTATAATACTCAAACCCGTGAACTGAAACAAAATTCTAGAAAGATTATGGCGCTCCAATAAAGCAACTGAAACCTGCTCACTTTGGAAAGATAGTCTTAATAAATGTAGGAAGGCCCTGCAGCATGCTCAAGCTGCCTATTACTCCTCTCTAATAGAAGAGAATAAAAACAACCCTAGGTTTCTCTTAAGCACTGTAGCCAGGCTGACAGACAGCCATAGCTCCACTGAGCCATGTATTCCTTTAGCCCTCAGCAGCAATGACTTTATGAGCTTCTTTAATGATAAATCTTAAAGCTTAGAGATCAAATTAGAGTGGTCTAGACCTCCTATGTTTGTAAAAGCATCTTGAGATAGCGTTTGTTGTGATTTGGCGCTATACAAATAAAGATTGATTGATTGATTGCTGTAACTTGCTAAATGCTGCAAAGTGCTCTGCTCATGGTGGATTAAGATGAGACAAGACTGAGTCCTGTCTGTAAGATGGGACTGGATCTGATCCTGTCTTGATGTTGGGTCTTTGTTAATAATAGAACATAGAGTACGGTCTAGACCTGCTCTGTTTGTAAAAGCGTCTTGAGATAACCTTTGTTGTAATTTGGGGCTATATAACTACAGACTGATTGATATTAGAATATTAGTATATAATCTTTGTATAAGTAGAGATCAGTTTATTTGTTGTAGATCCAGACTTACAGGAGAATCGTGGCTTCTCCAGGTCGGGTTGAGTTTGCCTCCACTGGATCCACCGCTTCCAGGCTTCCACTCCATACTGACTCTTCAGTTTTGGGATTTCTACAGCCGCGGCTTTTTGAGAGCCTTTTTTAACCGATGCCTCTGCTGCCTTAGATGACCGCTGTGGCTTACGACCCTTGGACAAAGAGGAGAGCATGATCCAGGTTAGACTATTTCATCTCCTTTATGGTGGGTGATTCCATGATCTTAACTACAAAGTCCTCTTTCTCAGCACAATCTGATCAGCCTGGTGACAGACACAGGATGATCCTGAACATTTACCCTTTTTTCTCTGGCTTTCCTCTGAGCTTGCCGTCTTCTTGAGGTTGCAGGAGGAGGGCTCGGGGATCGTTGGGCTTGCTCTCTCAGACGGGCCATCCTCTCCAGAGTTTCTAAGAATGAAAAAACAAACCAGCAACTCAGCTAGACCAGTTTTTCTGAGATAAGAAAACACTGTAGATTTTTTTCTGTGCTAGGATTGCTACACTTCAACTTCAGGTCATTGCTTTAAACTGAGCTTGAGATAAAGAAACACTTTTAACACCCTCTGTCCTCACCAACAGTAAAGTCAGCTTCAACATCCAAGGGAGGCGGTGCTGCAGGCGGGGGCTCGGAGTAAGGCTCACTGGGCATGCCCACAGGAATGTCGAGGATTGGGTTGAGCTTCTCGTTGGCATACGGTCGGCTGGGAGACCTAAAGCCTGCGTCGGAGGAGGTGTCCTCCCAGTTGTTGAGGAAGCTGGCCAAGTCCTCTGTGTCCAGGTCGTCGCTGTAGTTGCTGGTGTGGTCTGTGGGAAAAAACAGAGAGGGGCTTTTTTATCCTGCACACTAAGTTTCTCTGACATCAGAACATTCAACACAAGAAAGGGTGACCAGGGTTTCTCTGACCTTCTCTATGAAAACTTGGAACCTGTTTGCTGAAGTTATTGTCGACACATTGCCAGTATGTTATGGAAGTTACAAAATGTTGGTGGAATTTTGTTTCAAACTAGTTTCAGAAAATCTGTGTTCCTCCCCATATCCAGCCAGTAACTCAACACCTTCATATTTTACAGACTTTACTCGTGTCCACAGATAATTTAAAGAAGGGCTACATTTTTTTCTCTCACCTTCTGGCGCAGGTGCTTCTTGTCTCTCTTTTCCTTTTTCCACCACTTTCTCCTTTGGCCTCTCCTCCTTGTTGATGTTGTCCTTCTCAGTGTCTTCTGCGACCATCTCAGCCATGAGAATGAGCTCTGCCTCGAAGGGATCAGACGGGATCTTCTGCTTGATTTCCTGGATGGTTTCCACGATGCGTTCTGCGCTGTCCATGGTGACGGGAAGGAACATGGGCACAGGCAGCTGAGGAGACGAGGGAATAAAGCAACAGTCAGTGTGTAGTTGTTTGTGCAGATAAGGATGCTGACTATTTGTTGTTTTTTTACACATTTTATTCTCGACTAGTTTCAATAAAGTTTCATGCTTTGACCTGAGAATTTAAAATAAAACAACGCTGAAGAAGACGTACCGGTAATGGCAGGCCAAAGGGTTTGGGGGCAAACTGGCTGTACATGTTCATGGGTACAGGAATATACACGGGTACTGGGACAGGCACAACCATAAGCTTAGGCAAGACTTCGTCTAAACATGAACAAAAAAGATAAAGAAAACTATTAGAGAGCTGGAGAATTAAAAGATGTTAAGTTAGCAATTTAAGTTTGGTAATGCGTAGCCACAAGGCTATGCAGAAGTATAAACCAGGCTGTAAAGGTATCTGTTGAGGTGAATCATTGTGCGCCTGGGTGTTGATTTTACCCGTTTGTGCTTCGACGTCAGCTGTCTGTGTTTTACACGAGATCCCTTTGTTCTGCACCAGCGGCTTGCAGAGCAGCGCCTTGTTCTTCAGGATCTTTGGAGCAGGAGGAGGAATAGCTCTCACTCTTTCAGTCTGGATGCTGATCTGATGGACAGAAATATGACATAACTTTAGGGGGGGGAAAAACACAAAGAAAATGGACCCGAAATGAAGCTATGGAGGCCACAGCAGAGAATAAATGTCTGTGTCTCTGAAGGCGTAACCTCGCTCTGCCAACTGTGCCAAAGATACAGCTCTGAAACTCTGACAGTTTGATAGATTTATTGATGTGGATTTAATCTTCTTGATTAAATCTGGTCTTTTTGTGCCGTGTTCACCATGAACAATTTTCTTGTTGTAAAGTCTCAAAACGTTGAACCCTGTTATTTTCTGGCCTGCTTGACTGCAACATCCCTGATACTTATACAGTATCTCACAAAAGTGAGTACACCCTTCACATTTCTGCACATATCTAATTATATCTTCTCATGGGGCAACACTGAATAAATGACACTTTGATACAATGTAAAGTAGTCAGTGTACAGCTTGTTCAACAGTGTAAATTTACTGTCCCCTCAAAATAACTCAACACACAGCCATTAATGTCTAAACCACCAACAACCAAAGTGAGTACACCTCTAAGTGAAAATGTCCAAATTGGGCCCAAAGTGTCAATATTTTGTGTGGCCACCATTATTTTCTAGCACTGCCTTAACCCTCTTGGGCATGGAGTTCACCAGAGCTTCACAGGTCGCCACTGGAATCCTCTTCCACTCCTCCATGACGACATCACGGAGCTGGTGGATGTTTAGAGACCTTGCGCTCCTCCACCTTCTGTTTGAGGACGCCCCACAGATGCTCAATAGGGTGTAGGTCTGGAGACATGCTTGGCATCTCCATCACCTTCACCCTCAGCTTCTTTAGCAAGGCAGTGGCCATCTTGGAGGTGTGTTTGGGGTCGTTATCATGTCGGAGTACTGCCCTGCGGCCCAGTTTCTGAAGGGAGGGGATCATGTTCTGCTTCAGTATGTCACAGTACATGTTGGCATTCATGGTTCCCTCAATGAACTGTAGCTCCCCAGTGCCGGCAGCACTCATGCAGACCCAGACCATGACACTCCCACCACCATGCCTGACTGTAGACGAGACACACTTGTCTTTGTACTCCTCACCTGGTTGCCCCCACACACGCTAGACACCATCTGAACCAAATAAGTTTATCTTGGTCTCATCAGACCACAAGACATGGTTCCAGTAATCCATGTGAGGGGTGTACTTACTTTTGTGAGATACTGTATACATCTATATTCATTACTCATACATACTGTCACTGTACTGTAATACTGCCTGCGCATATCGTGTTGAATTTTACTGAATATAAAAAACAAATAACGTTATCATTTAATTCCAACTTACATTTCCAGAGTTCTTTGAGTTCGAGGGTTTTCCTGTGGAGACAAAAGTATGAAACTTTCACAGACCATACAGGAAATGACTGAATCAGCACACAGGATGTTTTACCGGTATGTACTAAAAGTCTGACATAAAGTAAATAAAGCAGGTGTGTTCAGTTAATTAAGTTTGTCTCATCACTACGCACAAATCAAGTGGATACAGTTTGATGATGGAGTTGCTCTGTTATGCTTCTAAATAAAATGTCTTGTAGCCTGTATGCAGCACTTTTTATATTTAATTCTAAGTAGAAAATAAACATCCTCTGATCCTTTCGCCTCGTCGATGTCTCTAAGAGTTTTTCTGTCCTTCTTAAAGTTGTCTCTCACCTCTCAGCTCTACACTGCTCTCTCTTTCTGCTACAACAGCGGCTGCACCAAGGACGACAGCAAAACACAAGAGGCCCTCAAACATGTCTCTAAATAAGGTGATAAATACAAGTTAACTGTCATAAGCTGTTCTGGTGTGTCGTTTGCGCTTCAGTCAGGGTTTCAAACATGCAGAAAAGGCTGAGCTGAGACCATGAGACATCAGAGAGTTGATGAATGCTGCACTCTGCACTTGGCTGCAGTGTTAATTTTGGCAGCTATTTTAGTCTTAGTCTTTCGACGAAAATGCCTGTTAGTTTTAGTCACATTTTAGTCTTTTCAGCTCTTTGTAGTTTTAGTCTAGTTTTAGTCGAAGAAAACTCAAAAAATGTTAGTCTTTGATTTTTTCCAAAACATCTTCACTCTTTAAATAATTCATGTAGTCGATCAGATGTCAGTATCAGGGTTATACCAAGTGTTAAAATCATCAACACTCCTTTAACACTTTTGCTTTTGTAATATCTTAAGTTAAATAATTCAGCCTGTCCCTGCTAAAAATCAAAAGAAAACATTCTTGATGTGACCACTGTGACTGTATTTTGATTCTCTTGACTCAGAAAAATGCCATGAAAGGACTGTATTGCATATTTACGACTGTCCCTGTATGCACCTGCAGTGACAGACAGTCAGTTCACGGCACTCTGAAATGCATCTGCATCTTTGATGACAAGGAGTTTATCAAAACTTACTAAATGTGTCTGATGTATCACCAAACTGGAATAAATCAAGCTCTACATGCTGAGCTTTTTACGGTAATGGCGGCAAAAACGTCAAACATCAAATATTAAACAGACGTCCCCCGGTTGTGTCTTTGTCACTAACGAACACCAGGGGTAAAAATCATCAATGAAGATGAGACAGATGCATGGAGGTGGGAGAGCTGGTTCATAAAGCACACTTGCTGCAGGTAGAGACCAAGCTAACACTGCTAACCCTCAGATAATAACTCAGCCTGTCACAGGAATGCATCACTTTTATCTTTAAAGACGCACAGCGGGGGAAACATGGATTCTGAATGTATCTTTGTGAATAAAGCGGCCTGTTTGACGACTGATTTTAAACAAAGCGAACAGATCAAGGTCAAAAAGTTGTCGGTGAAGAAATGCCCGTGTGTGTGTGCCTTTGTGTGTTTTTGCTAGGCAGAAGATTTACCCGATAGAGGACCTGCAAGAGACATGACGCTGGCGATGACAGGTGTGTCCTCCCCTGTAACACCAGAAAACACTGCATAAGGAAGAAGAGGTATTACTCCTGTATTTTAAAATGATGTCATGAGAAGTCAAACTATCAAAACCATGCACTGGTCACAACAACACTCATCTCACCTTGCCTGGCCACATAATCACAGCAGAACTGCAGCAGACATGTCAGGTCACAGAAGTGTTTGACCTCTCCGAGCATGGACAGACTCTGCTTTAGTTTCCCTTTACGGCCGCAGGTGTCACACTTTGCAACCTGCAAGGGGAGAACAGCAACATCATTAGACCCATCCTTTTAGAGTGACCCTGATTTTAATAACTGCTGGGGTTTACTCACATGGCAGAAGAGCATGGTGTATTTGGACCTGCACTCCTCTGAGCAGAACTCCTCCGTCGAGCCTCCGTACTGAGCCGTCACCAGCTTCTTGGACATGGAGTGGCAGTAGACGCAGGAGCCGCAGTGTTTCCCCCAGGCTTTGGCCAGATCGTGTCTGAAGAGGAGCTTACAACCTGAGAGGAGCAAAGGGGGAAGATCAGGGACAGGATGCATGAGTTCTTTTCAATTCAACACTTCTAACAGACACGAGTGACGCCTAAAGATTGTCAGTGTTGAAAAGGAACACTCTTGTCATAGTTCAACCATTTATTGCCAAATGGAAATACAGTTCAGTGGGGCTGCACGGTGATGCTGTTGCCGCACAGCTTTTTTTGAGTCCCCAGTCAGGAAGGTGCCTTTCTGTGTGGAGTTTGCATGTTCTCCCTGTGCATGCGCGGGTTCTCTCCGGGTAATCCTGCTTCCTCCCACGGTCCAAAAACATGCTCACCAGGTTAATTGGTCACTCTGAATTGCCCGTAGGTGTGAGTGTGAGTGTTAATGCTTGTCTGTCTTTCCATGTTTGCCCTGTGATGGGTTGACAACCTGTCCAGGGTGTACCCTGCCTTCTGCCTGAAGTCAGCTGGGATTGGCTCCAGCCCCCCCGTGACCCGAATGGCGGTCAAGATAATTAATGGATGGATGGATGGATGGATGGATGGATGGATGGATGGATGGATGGATGGATGGATGGATGGATGGATGGATGGATGGATGGATGGATGGATGGATGGATGGATGGATGGATGGATGGATGGATGGATGGATGGATGGATGGATGGATGGATGGATGGATGGATGGATGGATGGATGGAAATACAGTTATGCTTGGTGCTATAGGCTCTGCTTCCCAGAGTTAGCCCAGTAGCCTGCTTTGGCTTTCCATTGAGTGCATTGCAAAATCCCCCGCAAGTGTAAAACAGACATTTAGACTAAACAGGAGGCAAAGTTTAACCAACAGCAGCAGAGTGTGGGCAGCAAAAGTGTTGCAGGGATTAATGAGAGGGAAGAAGTGTTTGAGCTGTGATTGGCTGTATGGATAGGAAACAGCTGGGGTGCATGACTTCCTTGTCCTGCATGAACTAACATGAAGCTTCATTTGTGATCCTTCAAATGTAAAAAAAAAAATTCACTATTAAAGACGCACTGATGTCCTTACCGTCGCTGCAGAAGAAGCAGATTTTGTTGTTGATTTTCTTGGCGTCTCTGGTGATCTTTTCGATTTTACAGTACTCACAGAAGCCCGTCACAAAGTTGGCTTTCTTGAACTCTTGAGAACAGTCCGAGCTGCAAACAAACACCAGTTTATCCTGCAAACGAAAGAATGTCTGTGTCACATCATAGTTAAACTCTCAAAGCTGAGGCTGCCTTTGAGCTAATATATGCAGATATGACTTGAAGCTTGAACTATGTCATTAAACTCTAATCATGCATGCCACTACTGGCATCAGAGAAAAAAGTAGGACTCCCCTCTATGCATTCATTTAATGGTCAGTCTAATGGTTTGCTGGATCACAGAGTGACCTTCAAGTAAAATGCAGGACAGTGGCTGCAGCATATACCTCCCTCTTGTTGTACCAGTAGAATAACATTTTGATATTTACACTTCAATCTGCAGGGACTTTTTAAAAAGCATCATCAGTTCCTCTACTCAATGAAAGCTGAAGTTATTCCTGGAGGTGTAGTATAAAAAAGGTTACGTTAATGTGAGTTACCTTAATCTGGATGATTTCAGGTTTGAAAGTGATGATGCGGCTGCAGTGATTACAGCTCAGAGTCTGTCTCCCTCGTGGGACGTCTTGCTGAAGTTGTAAAGGTTCGACTTCCTGGATCTGCGTGGATCCGATCGGCAGCTTGGTGAAAACGTTCACCTGTTTCTGGGACTTCTTGAACTTTTCCTACGACAGCATAACAGGAGAGCTGATTGTGTGTGTGTGTGTGTACAGAGGGGGTGAAGAAGGACGGTGTGATTTGTGTCTGAAGCTGTCAGTTCAGAGAGGCTGGATAAACTGACTTTTAAAACAGAGGCTTGTTCAACCTCCTGCAATGCAGAAGAGGAATGTACCTGAAAAGCCATGACGCAGGGGAGAGTGCAGAAGTTCCTGATGGAGGTGTCTGACATGGCCAGGTGATAGGCTGGTACTGTGTTCTTCCCACAATTGTCACAATTCAACCGAGAACCTTTAGAGAAGAAAAACACATGAAGAAGAAACATATCTGACAGATTTTTGTAATGTCAGCTGAAATGAATCACGACAGCTCATTGTACCTGATGCACTGACAGTCTGGACCTTGTACGCCATCACACAGCTGCTGCTGCAGAAGAGGTTCACTGAGTCATCTTTGTTTTTGTTGTCTACCATCTCGCCAATCAGGCGGGTCATTCGACACATCGTACACGCCTGGCTTATCTTGGTTTTCTGTCATAAAAATAAGAAACACATCGCTGAAACGGACGGACACTGTGTGTAAATCATGTTTATTGAGTTATGTTGCACCTCTCCTTCAGACAGAAATGAAATCATGTGTTAAATTTCCATACCTCTTTGTACTTGACGAGACAGTCATGGTTGCACAAAGTTTTGTTGACGTCCTCCAGCTTCAGCATGAGGGGTTTGTTGTGGCAGTACGATCCGCAGTTGGCACAGCCGGCCATGGAGAGGTTGTTTACTGTGCGGAAACGGTTAAAGCAAGCGTCGCTGCAGATCTTGTGGACGGAGCCGCTCAGGACCACCTCATGTTTGCTCTGCAGGAGGAATCACAATCAAACAGGGAATTTTAGAATAAAGATCAATCCTGTTTTTTCAGCTTCTGTAATGGGAGGCCTTTCTGGTGTTAAGGTTTAAATCATCATACATGGAAACCAGAGACTTTAACTCTCATCCATAACTAAAAATCAGAGTTTCTTTTAGGGCTGTCAACGAATATTCTAAATTCGAATATATATTTGAATATTTAAAAAAAACGGAGATTCGACTGTGGAAAAAAAACACATCAGCGGCTGCTTTGCGAGAGGGCGCACTGCATGACGGGTCAGGGACAGCTCACAGGAGTCACACATGCACAGCGTGAAGCAGAGACTACAGAGAGAAATCTTTCTGTCCCCGGATCCTCAGTGTGCTCTGAACGCGTCTTTTCCTCTGCTGGGAACATAGTGAATAAAAAGAGATCGGCACTGGCCTCTTCACATGTGGACTGTCTGATCAGCACTGGCCTCTTCACATGTGGACTGTCTGATCAGCACTGGCCTCTTCACATGTGGACTGTCTGATCAGCATTGGCCTCTTCACATGTGGACTGTCTGATCAGCACTGGCCTCTTCACATGTGGACTGTCTGATCAGCATTGGCCTCTTCACATGTGGACTGTCTGATCAGCACTGGCCTCTTCACATGTGGACTGTCTGATCAGCACTGGCCTCTTCACATGTGGACTGTCTGATCAGCATTGGCCTCTTCACATGTGGACTGTCTGATCAGCACTGGCCTCTTCACATATGGACTGTCTGATCAGCACTGACCTCTTCACATGTGGACTGTCTGATCAGCACTGGCGTCTTCACATGTGGACTGTCTTGTGTTTTTGGCAAATAACCTGTCAGGCCTAAGACCCTACATTGACAGTGGACTAAAAGAGCCCGACAATCAGTGACACTGAGATAAAATCCAGTTTTTCCTCTTTTTTTTTTTATACAAGCGCCAAGAATGAAGTGGACTACTTAAATTAAATGTTAACAATGTTTACTTCAATCACTGAATGAAGCCTGCCTATATTAGGGACAAGAGTCAGGACCTTTAATTGCTCGCACAAGTCTTGCTCCGCACTCTCTCAGCACATTGCGCACAGAGAGGGAGGGGGGCGAGCGAGCATGAGGTCTACGGTCTTAAACGTGTTACTGTAAAGGCCATTAGGTCGTTTACTTGTTTTGTAATGTGTAGGTATGTTTTAGGCATGTTAAATCTGAAATAAAAATACATATACAAGTAGTTATGTCTCCTTGTATTAGTTTGTTCACCTGTTATTGACGTAATGTGCGAATGTAGATATTCAAATGGTTCAAACCTATGGGATTTTTTTTTTTAAAGGGAATATTTAAATGTCATTTTGGAGCAATTCTGACAGCCCTAGTTTCTTTCACTCATTTTTGTTTCATTATTTGCCCAAATTCTTTCAGTTAAATCATCCATCATTAGGACAGAAGATAACCTGCAGTCTAATCAGTACTGAACAATCATTAGTTGCATCTCTGTTCTGACTTACAACACAGAATCTGGTGCACATGCTGCAGAGTGACTGTGTCGTTGTGCTTTGTGTTGTCTCTTTGTTGTTGGCGAAGATCCTGTAGTTAGCCGGGTTCTTCTTATAGTTGAAGGCGGTCAGGCAGCTCTGACTGCAGAACTCCTTCATGGCTCCTTTAGTATCAGGAGCCAGGATGACGTCCTGAGGCCGAACTATCAACCTGACATTAAGAGAGGACACGATTCAGATCGGGTCAGATATATGAGGAGTAAACTTTGACACAGTGAATGTTATTTACAGGTATAGTGTTTGGTGTGACACTCACTTTTGACAGTTGTGGCAGACCTTGGTGTTCCCTCGGCCCGAGGGCAGAGACGTGGTGAGGCAGGAGGTGGAGCAGAAGAGCGATGGGTTGCCCTTCTTCTGGAAAGCGGTCTGTCCCTTAGTCAGGGACTTTTTACAGTTGGAGCAGTACATGAGTGATGATGGGGGGTTGATGACGGGCAGGGTGTGAGTTTCTGCTGTTGGGGTGACGGTGAACACTGAACCGATCTGCAAATCCTCCTGTTGGTGACAAGGATTAGGTCAGAGGTGGACCAGTGATTCTGGATTGATTACATTCTTACTGAGTCTATTTGAAATGTTAGGTTTGACATCATCACATCACAATCTACATATTCACATCAATCCATCATAACATTTTCTCATCAACCCCACCAAGAAAAAGCAATAGACATTTTTTTGTTTGCATTTCTTATTGCCTTGGGTGAGTAATAACCACAACAGACCCTTTAGTTTTCAAAATATTGACCTCTACTAAATGGTCGAGATGTCACTTAATGGTTAACGTATGAAATTTCATACAAATAACAGATCTGCATCTGAGTCTTGAGGATTTTCTGGTACGAGAGCCAGAGGAATGCGTGGTCTTGTGCCGTAGAATGTTTTAGTGTCCATCTAGTAGTTGTAAAACATGAAACTATAATTGACAACTTTAATTAATGGTCGTAATATTAGCATTGCAGATTGTGTCATTTAGTTTAAAAGGGAATTGGTTGTGATAATTATGATTTCCACATGTTTACTCTTGATTTTTACCACATTAACTAATATGATCTCAGAAACTGACAAAAATGACTCACTGAGGTTTATTTTAATGTGGAGATGTGCTAAACCATTTGCTCGAGGAGGCAGTCAAAGGGTTTTTAAGAAGAGTGTCTGACAGATTCATGACCCTGTTCTTATACTGCTTAATGTTTCCCCTATTTTCTTAAACTGAGGAGAACCTTGACCTCATGAGTTTGAAGCTTGTTGCCAGTGTTTCCAAACTAGCACAGAAAAATGCCCCTCTAACGACCATATAAGGGCATGAGACTGCAGGGCTGTTTGCACACACAGATACTACACAGGACTGAAAAGAGAAGCACAAATCAAAATCTAACAGTGATCACTGGACAGACTGGACTCCACAGAATGAGTGAAAATCAATCAGGCTGATTGATTTTAGTACATTTAGTAATCTTATCAGTGGATCTACGAGACCACGCCTGAGGTAATCATCTAGAAAAAGGTCATTATGCAACATGGAGCACCTTCTTAAAACAAGACTAGTCTCCAAAAATTGCAGTGTGACATGACTGGAGCAGGGGACCTATCGTGTGCACCAAGAAGGATGTGTTGTTGTTTTTTTTACTTGGTGCTATTTGTCCCGTTTTACATTTGACAACACAATTATGGAGAAACGGACGCACAGATTTTCATAGAACTTGCTAAAGGAGGGAGGAGCCACCAAAGAGCAGTGACCAACTTATCTGGGTAAATAAGTAAGACAAAGATAGAAGTCTTTATTTTTTATTGATGCTCTTTAGTCATTTTTATTTTTTGTATTTTGGACAGTGATGCACTTTTCAGGACTTAATTGCACTGAGACTTTTCTTAAAAACTTGAGTAAAGCACTTTATGTTTTGTATTGACTGAAGCATTCTAATGTTGACAGTGATGGGCTTCATTTTTGTTTTATAAAATATTTGTGTGTTTTCTTTAACTGTAATAAATGTTTACTTTTGGAGAGTCAGAACTGTTGTTGTTGTGATTACAGCTGTAGTAATGTCAGATACATTATTTGTTTAGGTCAAATGCAGAGCCATGATTTTGAATTCATCTTTGCACACTACATCCTAGCCTTTCTTACCATCAGCAGAGTATATAGACCAGGGGTGTCCAAAGTACGGCCCGGGGCCAATTGCGGCCCAAGGTCCATTTATTTGTGGCCCCAAGCTTCCATCTTAAAATGTGTTATTTATAGCAAAGAAATGAATCACATTCTGAATCATCTGTACATTTGCAGTTTCTTTCAAGCACACAAACAAAACTAAAGTCAATCCAGAAATGTCTCAAAAAGCTTCATATGGACTACTTTTATAAATTCAAAGTTCTGGATATTCTGCAGGAATATAATTATAGGAGGAAACACAAGAACTCTTAAAGTTGACAGGTTTTTTCAAATTAATGTTTTTATCATGATGTGAAAATGTTCTTGATGAACAATAAAAGTTCAGAAGACACAAGACAAGATCAAAATTATGAAATTGTGCAGAAAAGGCAAAATTTGGTGCATAAAAATTAGTTCAGAATGCAGGACAAGAATTATTTAGTTCTTAAAATGTTGTCTGCTGGTCAGAAAAGTCTTAAAAACAATATGAAATAGAAGTGTGATGAAATCCAGATCATGATCCTGTCATAGAAAAATAACGAGACAATATTTTTCCCCACATTGCCCGACCCGAATGAAAAACATTCTACAGAAGAAGAAGATAAAGTTTGCTAATGTTTACGTGGCTTGTGGAGAACTGAGGACTTCCTAGTTACTGATTTATTGAGAAAAAAATGTAAAATAATTGTTATTAAATAGAGATTTCATATATAACTTGTATGATTCCTAAGTCACCTAAGTCACAGTAGGAGCCACTGGCCCTGAAGTATTCTGACAACATCAAATGTGGCCCTCTTTGAAAAAAGTTTGGACACCCCTGATATAGACTATTAAAGAAATTATATCGGTTATTGGTATCGGTGGAAAAAAACAGTTATCGTGCATCCGTAGTAAATAGCATCTAAAATATTGTTTCTTGTAGCAGATGTTTTTGAAAACAAGCTGCTGTGCTCGTGAGGTTTTCTCTGTCCAAGCCGTACATGATGATGACGTCGACATGTTTCTGCTTTCAACAAATGCACGTTTAGGAAGTTAAATTATTTACAGTTAAATGCACAGCTGAGATCATGCCACTAAGGATTGGCACCATTTAAGAGTTCATTTGCAAAAACAGACAACTCCATTTTTATACATTTTCAAAAAACATATTTCTTTTTTATGTAGATTCCTAATAAAGTTACATTTTCAAGATATCTCTGATTAGTGAAGTCATTTTGACTTAGTCAAAGCCACCCAACCTCAGTTGATTGATCATACCAAAAGCTAGTATGAGAAAAAACTACATAAAAAAACTACATAAAAATGTAATTATTTCTTTTTACAGATATTTTTAGATGAATCAGTGAAGCGTCCCTTTTACATAATGAAAATATTAGTTGACGATGTGAAGTTTTGCACCATCTCAGACATCATGGATAATTTCAATATCCTATCTGTGTAACTGCCCTGCCATGAACTTTCTCCACCTCCTTTCAAACGAGTTGTATAAAGGCGCTGGGTGTCACCAGCTGAATCACACGTGCGGCATTTAACTGCTTCGACTTCATTGTTCACTGTAGGTTCATTGATTCCATTAGCAACACTTAGAGAACTACACTCATACATTTTTTAATTACCCCTCAAGATTAATTCAACTCTAATGCTGTTCTGTTAAACATGATGGTAAGTTATCGTTGAAAAAAAACCGAACTGTTTCTGCAAATGAACTCTTTTACACACTGAGCGAGGGTTGCTGTTTTATAGTTCCTTCGAGAGCTAAACTTTCAGGTTTAGTGGAGCTGTGCACTTTTTCGAGTACCCATCTAGTTCAAACATGAGATCAGGATGTAAAACTTCCACACAGCTGACGTGAATTGTTGCAACATTTGATGAGGAATTATTTTGAACCCTTATGTATGATCAGTGCTTCCCACCTTTGCAGTGTTGGGCTCATCCTTCACACTAGCCGTGGATGTGGAGGATATCTGAGCCTGTTCGTACTCTTCGTCTACAGGCTCATCCTTCACTTTGACCAGAGGGGGTGAAGGAGACGTCTGGCTTGGCTGAGTGGAAGTGCCCTGTTCCTACAACAAAGGAGGTCAAATGATGTAGTTAATATTGTTTTGTGTTATATCCTTAATTTTCTACAACTTTAACCATAAGTTTGTTTGGAATCACTTATTAAAGCACGTCTACTCACCTTGTCTTGACTCTGTGTTGCTATCTTTACTACTTTCATCCCGTTCATTACAGTCGCCGGTGATGAGCTGTCTCTTCCTACAAAAACAAGACAAAGGGAACAGGTAAACAAATAAACAAACATGTAAAGAGATAAAATAAGTGTTGGACTGAGAAAAACATCCAGTGTAACATCAACTCCACGCAGAAACAACTAAACAAAAATCAAAAGATCTGTGATCGGCCAGAGGTTTAACTGCATAGTTCCAATACAGTCAATAAACTGATTTGTTTTGCACCTATTGGTACCTAAAAATTAATTTGTAGCTTGATAACGTCAAGTATTAAGTATTTAATGTAAGGATTTTGAAGGTATTCTTGATGATATAGGCAGAGCTGCTCAGCATCCCCCACGAATAATACACTCACTATTCCCAGGTATCTCATACTTCATACAACCACACTTTAAAAATAACAGACTAACCCTTTAAGAGACTTCCTTATGAGAGTGCCATTGTTTCTAATGTTGCTTCTAAGTGAAAACACCAAGCGGTAGTTTTCTGAAGTGGCCCACCTGTACTGGCTGTGGCCTCCGATGACGGAGACGAGTCAGACTGCATCGAGTCTAAAGCTGTTTTTACGTCCTCCACTTGCTCCACAGTTGGTTTCACGTCGCTCTCCTCCTCCAAAGAGTTGCTCTCCTCTGCCACCAAGGCTGTGAGGGAATCAAGAGACGCAGACTTTAGTGGGGTGATGTGATATTTCTCCATCAGCCAGAAAAACATGTTCTTTAACTGAGAGTGTAGGATTCAGGTAACTTTGTTTCTGCCCTGCTGAGCTGTTTTCAGACCTCTTTGATCCCAGCTTTGCATTTCTGTGACTCAACCTGTGACTCAGCCGCTCTGTGAACTCTGCAGAGCTTTCCAAAGTGAGACTGAGAGGCGACAAATTAATAGTTCATATTGAAGCGAGCTTCTCGTCATTTTAGAGTCAGAGAAAGTGTTTGATTTCTTAGACAACGTTTCAGCTGTAATCAGCAGACTTATGAAACACACTGCTCTGTACTCTATGCAATCAACAGTAATGCTTTGAAACTGATTTCTCCTTAAGAGGAAATTAACCAGTTGTGGTACTTAAACATAACACCCCCCTACCCATGTATCAATTAAAATCAAATGATTTTAAAAAGAGTAACATATAAAGATTCTTCCGTCCCTTACCTGCATGGCTGTTCTCCACGTCCATCAAACTATTCTCTTCCTCCTCTTTCATCTGAGCTTCTTGTTCCACCTGATCCACCGTACCAATGTCCATCATTTCATCCAGGTCGTCAGCATTAGAAACCCTCAGACTGCCATGAGCCAGCTCTTCCTGCTCCGCGTCCACATCTTCATCCGTCTTCACATCTTTGCCTGCTATTTCCTTCCCACTGTCCGTATTCCTTTCCTTGCCGACATCAGCTCCTGCAGGACTTCTCTCCCAGTTTTCGGCCTTTATTCCGTCTTTCTCTTCTGTAGACTCAAAGTCTTCCTCAGTTTTTACCACGGCTGTCTCTTTTTCAGAGTCTGAGCAGCTATCTGGCTCGTCACCTTGAACCAAAACTTTAGTGACTGTATCTTCTGCAGACGACGGTGACAGGGATCGAGATCCAGCCTCAGCGTCTCTATGTTTGATTTCTTCACTAGTCATTCCTTCTCCATCATCGGGGAGTCGAGGTGAAGTTCTGTGAATCAGCTCTGGGTCTCCACCGCTCACTGATGCTCCTGACTCTGAAACAGCTTCCATGGACTCTGCATCTGCTCCCTCCATTACCTGAGTGAGACAGCAGACAATTAACCTCCTGTAACAGCCCTGAACCTGATTGTTATCTCCACGGTGTTTCCCACACAAAGACAATGTTTGTTTTTGTTGTTACTCAAGTTTAAAGCAGACCAATCTTACATTCTTCTTTTTCTATCTAGGTAAGAATACAACTCGTGGGGCGCTGGTGGCCTAGCAGTCTAGGCGCCCCACATACAGAGGCTATAGTCCTCGTCCCAGAGGTCGCCGGTTCGACTCCAGGCTGCAACCATTTGCTGCATGTCTTCCCCCACTCTCTGCTCCCCACATTTCCTCTCTCTCTTCAGCTGTCCTATCCATAAAGGCAAAAAAAAGCCCAAAAATATAACTTTAAAAAAAGAATACCAACACTATCAATGAACTAGACGATCCCTCGTCGCTCTCTGCCCCTCGCGTCTGATCACCTGCAGCGCCTGACCCATGCTCTGCTGCAGGTGATCAGAGTCCTTCAGTACGTCTCTTCTGTGAATGCCCTGATAGAAAAGCAACATCTCCTGATAAATACAAACCTTCTGGAACTGATGTCTTAAGTTAAGTGCAACTGGTTCGTCATACGCTTTTTAGTAACCAGCGTTGTGATAACAGAGTATTGAGAGCAAGGTAAGTTGTGTTACTTCATAGAACATGCTACTGATGATCAAAAGGTCAGACACACAGACACAGGCGGGGGTAGTGGGAGGCGTGGCAGGACACGCCACTTTAAGTATACAGAGACAAAAGCTGCAGTGTCAAGTGTGATTGTGTTTGAGTGTGAGGGGTGTGTGTGTGTTGGGTGGCTTTAAGGAAACTATACTAACGTGAGGTTTAGCATCATTCTGTGATAAACATTGCTTCAACTAATGAAAACAGAGTTTAATGAAAGAAAAAATGTAACTCATTAAGTTCAACAAAACACTTCAACAAAGCTTTCTTCAGATATTTTTCTGCATTTATATATAACCTATTTATTTTTGGTTATTTTCATCCTGTGTAATTTCTTTAAAGTCAGTTGTTTGCAATACTACAGTTATTGTTATACAAGAAAATGTGAAAGTGAAAAAATGAAGTTTTCAAAAAAAAAAAGAAGATATTCTTGTGCAGACAGTTTTCAGCATTTAATAAATGATGTGCGCATGTCTGTGTCAGAAGACCTGGCACTTTATTGAATTAAAACAATTCTGACATTCACTATTCAAAGTTACTGTTTTGGGATGTAAACAATAACTTGAGCACACTTTAAAACTGAACCAACTGCAGATCTGACTTTTTTTATATTAAAAAAAAAAGATCTGCTAAGCTGTACTCACAAATAATTATATGACATGAATATTACTATGTGAATTAGATCATATCAGCAACAACACCTGTATTTATATCTTATTAATTACTTCTTCTATTAATATTATTTGATATAACCAGAAGCAACACAGCTTCTGGTTCAGGCTCTTTTAATGTCACGCATTGACTCTCTACTGTCAGGCCTCCCTGCATTCACAGTTAAACCTCTGCAAATGATCCAGAACGCAGCAGCACGTCTGGTCTTCAACCAGCCTAAGACAGCTCATGTCACTCCCCTGCTCATTTCGCTACACTGGCTTCCAGTTGCAGCTCGCATCAGATACAAAACTCTAATCATGACTTACAAAGCAGGAACCAAAACCGCTCCAGATTACCTGGAACCCCTCATCCAGGTCTACTGCCCTTCTCGTCCGCTACGCTCAGCCTCTGAAAAGCGCCTAGTGCTTCCAGCACATATGGCCTCAAAATCACTAGCTCGACTCTTCTCTTCTGTTGTCCCTAAATGGTGGAATGAATTGGCCCACTCCATTAGATCTGCAGAGTCCCTCTCTACTTTCAAAAGACAGCTAAAGACCCAGCTCTTTAGGAAGCACTATGCACTTAGCTAGACTGTTCTCCACTGTTGTTCCCAGTAGTAGATCATGTCTTCCAGCTACAATTGACTCGCACTGTCCTGCTCTACTCTGGGAATCTGTGTTCAGGTCTCGAGTGACCCATACTTGGTACTTTGGTCATTATTGTGGTGATGTTAATTGTTGATGAAGATAATGGAAGGTATTAAATGGTTTGGTTGCTTCATTGTAGATGATCCTTATTTACTTTGTGCATTGCCTTTACACTGCTTGGCAGTACCTGCACCCAAATGGACTTGAAGCACTTTGTTACTCTTACTGATCTTGTTTCCTCTTGTCTAGATCTTTGCTTGTGTTGTTCTTGTTCTCATATGTACGTCGCTTTGGATAAAAGCGTATGCTAAATGACATTGTAACATTGTGTATAGGAGCAACGTTAATGACTGAATTTCCCCTGAATTAAGTATTTCTGATTCTGATTCTTCATAGCACTCATTTGGTGCCACTCTTCAAATGAGTCTTTTGAGGTTGATGCATACTCAATTACACAACCAGGTGTGAATGTTTAACTTTTACAGAAGCTCCCATGAGGTTAAGAAACTGTTCTGATCTGTTTGTTCACACCACAGCTTGCTAAACAAATCAATGATCCCTCCATCTTTGCTGTAATTTCAGCACATTAGCTACACAATACACACACATCACTGTAGTTTATTACTTTTGTGTTTTACATCTTCACAAAAAAACTCAACTATAGCCATAATCTGCCATGAACTGTGGATGTCTTCTCATTTATTCTAAAGTTACAACAGGAAATAACCCTAAACCTAAACAGTCACTTATATCTACAAGGACTACTTTAATGCATTAAGTTCACAGCACCATGCATACACAAAGCTGACATCTAAAGCACAATTAGGATTCTTAAAAGACAGATTTCTGCACAGACAGTCAGCTTTAGTCACACATGTTCTGTGTTTCGTGCAGCACAACAACATGGGACAACATAGGAAGTGAGCTTGTTGCTAGTTTAACACAAGCTGCACTAGCAATGCAAACAGAACAAGCACCTGTGTTAGTTTCAGTGTAGGGTTTGATGCCCCTTGTTAACGTCGTTTCCATTAATACAGTGGTGTAGTGATTGCATGTTGTACTCATAAACAGACCTGTACACACATAGCTGGCTAAGCTAATAGCGTGCTCACATATCTGCACACTCTGCTAAGGCTAAGCTAGCTTTTGTCATTCACTCCTAAATGTCCATGATATCTATCCACAATGCTAATAACCTAACTCCCCTGATTGGAACAGCTCTAAATGTTCCAGTGTGTTTTAATAAAAGCGTTATAAGTAATGAACAACAGCCTTAACAACGTGCAGACATTTACCGCGCCAGGGACTTGATTGGTGCTCGGGTGAAACTGTCCATCGCCACTTTCCGTAGCCGCCATGTTTGTTCCTAAACCCCAATCCTTGAGTGTCCAAGTGTGTTTGTAGTTTCGAAATAAGTCTTTAAATGCGTGAAATGCTGTTTTAATCAGTACCTTGTTGCATGATTTGCATCAACTCTCGTTTTCTACTGAGCGTGCCTCTTCTTCTTTTGTTTACCTTGGGTAGTTATCACACTCCATCAGGTCGCTGCTGCCCCTAGTGGTGTATCGTGCGTACTGCATCCTGGACGCTAAATATCCAAATGCAGCCCTGGACTGCATTATTATAATCATCGTTTTACAACATTTATTTATTCATTTATTTATTAATTCATTCATTCATTTGAATGAAGGAACAGATCCATACCATCCCTGCATTGTCTGTCACACTCCATCATCTCATCCTGAACTGATTCTCTTGACTGCTGCTGGCATTATAATGCATAATATACTGTATTATAATTATCTTTGCCATATTATATTATGGGGGCTGCACGGTGGTGCAGTGGGCAGCGCCGATGCCTCACAGCTAGAAGGCTCTTGGTTCAAATCCCCGGTCGGGCAGGTACCCCTCTGTGTGGAGTCTGCATGCTCTCCCTGTGCATGCGTGGGTTCTCTCCGGGTACTCCGTCTTCCTCCCACAGTCCATAAACATGCTCACCAGGTTAATTGGTCACTCTAAATTGCCCGCAGGTGTGAGTGTGTGCGTGAATGGTTGTCTGTCCTTCAGTGTTTGCTCTGTGATAGGTTGGCGACCTGTCCAGGGTGTACCCTGCCTTCCGCCCAAAGCCAGCTGGGATTGGCTCCAGCCCCCCGTGACCCCCAACGGGATAAGCGGTCGAGATAATGGAATGGAATATTATATTATCTTACATTACTTTATTATTGTAACTACAACTCATGGTCATATTACATACCCATATTTATTTTTATGTATTGCTTAATTTGTCATTACCAACTATAATCACACCATGTCAACCTGTCACTACTGAAACATTTTTAATACTGCCTGGAATTACTGCTATTTAATCTAAATTCCATTGTAACATTGGATATATCTAAATTGTATTCTAGCTTTATTTATCTATTTTTAGTTTTACTTATCTTATTTTATTTTATTTTAAATATTTTATTTTAAATATTTTATTTTACTAATTTAAACTTCTTTCTTGATTGTACTTATGTCTGGGTTGCTGAAACAACTGAATTCCCCCCCCCCATCAATAAAGTAATATCTTATCTTATCTTATCTTAATTATTTGTTTCTTTTTTATTGCATTAAAGCTGCTGTTGGTAGTCACAGAGTAAACATCTGTTCAGAGAGAAGGACTTCGAATGTCAACACTTTGCCTCCCAACAAGATTTCCTCTTACACACCCAACACATATCGGCGTGTGCAGTCATGATAGTGCTGGACTTATAACCAATCAGAGGAGCTATGATTGGTCCATCATAACGGGAACAAGGGGAATAATAACATTGCTTGATACAAAGGCATTTGAAAACGCAGAGATTTCGCAGGAGTCTCAAATTACTCCATTTACCGATGTGTACCGATGGGCGTTATGACCTTTTCTCCAAACCCAGCAGAAAAAAGTAAAATGTTTTACACCACCTTAATTAATTGATTCTTTTTGATTGTATTAATCTGATTTTTTTAACTTTAACTTATTTTTCACTTTTCTTTCTACTCTTACCCATTCATTACTATTACTGAATTTGATTTTATATTATTTACAAGTATTATATTCATGTATTTTATCATTTTACCATTTCTGTTGTTTTCTGTCTCTTTTGTGAAGCACTTTGGGCTGCATGCTTGTATGTATGAAAGGTTCCATATAAACTAAGTTGAGTTGAGATGTTAAAAAGTAGCTGATTTATTCATGGATCTTTAGCCTCTCAAGTTTTCATTCATTCTTTTCTGTTTCAAGTTTATTTCCTGGCAATGAGAAAGCCAGATGAAATGTATAAAACATCCTTTAGTTACCAAAGAACATGCTCTATAACTGAGACAATGGGTATTGACAAATCATGAACAAATACAATAAGTCCTGAATGTGAAATGAAATAATTTCTATGGGTTTGGGGTTGGAAGCTTTGATAAGTTTATTTGAGGATGTGAAACAAGACATTTTTCACCTCAGTGTGAGAGAGAGGTGAGTTCTGACATTAATACTGCAAGATTCATAAATAAGCTAACAAGTTTATTTACATAATACCATTCTAGTTTCATTAAGCAGCATTACATATGTTGCTTTATTTGTGTTCACAGCTGAAAGTCAGTTCCCAGTATTCAAACAATGGCAGTTTTATACAGACATGACACTCCTATGTCTTTATGTATGTATGGACCAAGAGCACTGTCATGTCAAGGTCAGAGGTAACTTCCCCAATATTCTGCCACAAAGTTAGAGGAACCCTATTGTCTAAAACAGTCCTGTCTGTTGCGTCAATAAGGTTTTCACAGTTTCAAAGAAGGAACCCAGCTTGAATCAGAAAAATACAAGCCTCAAATTTCACAAGCTGCTCATGAACACAGCTGTCTCTCTACTGTAAAGTAGCAAAAATGTTTCAAAGGGAAACTCTCTTTGGCGCCCCCTGCTGGAGCTTCTGGGAAGTTATTTTACTGTCCAACTCATCCATGAAGCCCTCATCCACAGATTCACTGTCCACCTCTTCTCCTTCAGCCTCTGTTGGCAGAAACACATGAAGCTGAGTGCGTGCCGGACCTGTGACAGTCCTCTGCGTGGAGCGTTCACTGCAACTCAGCAGACAAGGCTTCCCAACAACCGACAAAGGCTCTCCCTGAGAGAGAGGGTTGTGAGGCATCACTGAAGCTCTGAGGTCACCCTGTACTGTCTCTGTGCTTGGGGCCGACCTGTGTGAGGGACGCCTCGCTGGTCTCGGTTTGGAGCTGGGCTGAATGGCTTTGGAGAAGTGAAGATAGGCCGGTTTGTTGCAGTGATGGTTCTGCGGCTGATGGGGCTCGGTGGTCCTCAGTGGGAGGCAGGTCTTGCAGGGAAGCAGGATAGAGGACTTTGAAAATGGAGCAAGAGGTGGAGGTCGCTTTTGTAAGACTTTGGGGTGACGATTGCTGGAGAATCCTTCAAACAGGATGTTTTCATTTGCTGTGAGGAGGGATGGCTCACTGATGCTGTGGAGACAAACAGAATAGAAGAGACATTACAAAGAGTGAGTGCATTAAAACAAGTACCATGTCTGTGAAGCTGAACAGGCACAGTGGAGCTGAAACCTTTATGATTCAACATGCTATCATCTGTAATGACTTGCTGATGCTGTGACTTGATAGTTTTGTGGGTATTTGGATGAAAGAAAAAGTACTTGACAAATTAAAGTTTTCATCTGATGGAGCTAAAATGTCACCAACATGACTTGAGTTCATCCTGAGGAGCTGGACTACACTTTTTATTTAGTCCAGTTACATTTGAGCTGTGTCACCCTTTAGTGAGATTCTTTCATTGCAGTTCAAAAGTTTTCCAGGGCTTTCAAAAAGACCAAAAGATGAAGACGGGTGTGCAACCATGCTAACAGCTTTGTGGGCCTGTATTGTAAGGCAGGGGTTCCCAAACCTTTCAGCCTGGGACCTCCAAAATACAGGTGCAGAAGACTCACGCCCCCCACTGTCCCTCCAAGTGATTAAATGTTGCTTCATACTTCATTTAGCCAGTCTGCAGTAAATTAGCCTACCTTCATGCACATGTGGAGGTGTTTCCTGTGCTGTTATGAATGAACCTGCTTCTGATGCTAACTGTTAAATAACCCTAAAGCTCACCTTAAGAGTCAAAGGAAACAATTTAAGGCAGAACACTAATGAGACTTTTTTTATTTGCAAGGTTTAATTCAAATGTAACTGTTGTTTTTGTCTATATTTTTACAATAATGGGTAAAATATCCAATTTTAGATTACTTAAAAAAAAAAAAACATTCTGGAAGACATCTTGTGACCCCCCAATTAGTGTCCCACGACCCCTTAGGGGGGTCCTGACCTCCACTTTGGGAACCCCTGTTGTAAGGCACACTGCTGACTCTAATATGAATACTCTTAGTTTTTGCATTTTAATATAGAGAAAAGCACTTGAGGAGTTCGATTTTTTTGTTTCATGCAATTATGATAACCAATTAGCAATTTACAGAAGGTCCAGCTGCAAATAAAAATGTCATTAGCTTCTTCAGTATTTGGAAAATAAAAAGTACTCGTTCATTAAGAGACATTTTCCAGTGTCTTATATCAAATTTGATTAAAGCTTGTCCAGTTGTGTTAGGGCTGAACGACAACAGTCGAGGTTCTGGTGGCCATTAAGGATAAGTGAAGTTCATCATGAATGTATTTACAACTTTATTTTTACATCTATAAAAAAGAAGCATTCTGAGGCCTGACCAAAGTGGTGGACTCACTGACTGACAGACTGACCAGGACTCCCTCTTCATCTCATTTATCAGATGGTTATTCAAAACCTGCTCTGCTTGGGTGAGTGGAGGCCATCAAATCCTCGATGTGACGATGATGGACGTGTGTTTGTGTGTGTGTGGGTTTTAGAGCCTAAGCGTGTGAATGTGCAGCCTCACTCGGGTTTCTACCCCCTCTGAGTAAAGCCGCTGTGGGTGCTGCATCAGGCACCGGATCAGCTTTCACACCTGAGATTTATGACACACTGTTCTGTGGCTGGCTGTACTCAAAGCAAACCGGGGGGGGAGTGGAGAGAGGTGGCCTACTTTATGCCATCAAATAAGGGCACACCAGAGAGGAAACAATTACACTGTAATTCCAGTCAGGCGTTGAACCTGCCTCGTGACAGGCACTTTTGCTGAAATGAATAGTGCAGACAGAGGAGATTGGAGATGACAAACAGGCGATTAATCACATTCAAATACACAGTGATGATGCTGCAGGATATGTAATGAAGGCCACTAAGTCACCATGACAAGCTGCTGTCTTTATCGCTTGGGGACTCTGCGCTTTGTTTTGCATTAGAAATGTGCTTGTTTTAATACTGTCTAATAGAAGTGGATATTTTCTCATAGAGGCTCAGGGTGTATGGCGTGCAATGTCAATCCTTACACTGGCCATTAGATTGATATGAATATATTGTCAGAGTCTAAATTATGTCTTGCATCACACGACATAGAAGACAACATACGAGGATACACATCTTAGAAACAACATTTCAACTTATTCAGAGGCCTTGAACATACCAAAGAGTGTTTCAGTCTGACTTTACTAAAACGTTGGGACCCTGCATCTCAGATTTGGCAGTCATAGTTTGTAATCGCCAGTCATTGCTCTTCTGTTGTTAAGTCCAGCTTCTTCCAGCTGAGACTTATAGCTAAGGTAAAAGCCTATCTCCCTCCCAAAGATTTAGAGACAGTGGTACATGCCTTTATTACTTCTAGGCTTCATTACTGTAATTCCTTGTATGTGGGCTTAGACGTGTCGTCTATTCAGCGCCTGCAGCTTGCTCAAAATGCTGCTGCTCGCCTCCTGACTGGCAGGATAAAGAGGGAGCACATCACACCTGGGCTGCGTGCTCTCCACTGGCTCCCAGTCCGTCACAGGATTGATTTTAGAATTGCACTTTTAACATACAAGGCCCTCAATGGATTAGCACCATCCTACTTGGCCGATATCCTTTATGTTCACAACCCAGCTCGAGCACTGAGGTCAACAAACCAGCTGCTCCTGGATGTGCGTAAAACTCGGCTTAAAACCCGGGGAGTCTGAGCCTTTGCAGAAGCGGCCCCCAAGCTCTGGAATCACTTGCCACTCCAATTACGATCGGCCCCCACTGTTGAATGTTTTAAATCTTTGTTGAAGACCCATCTCTTCTCTTTGGCCTTCTCCTCGTGAAGAGGACATTAATATCCTGATACGTTGTGTTTTATATTGTTGTCTCCATGTACTTTTTACTTTTTACCTTGTAAAGCACTTTGGCCAACACTGGTTGTTTTTTTTATTTTATTTCATTTTTAATTTTTGGCCTTTTTGCCTTTATTTGATAGTACAGCTGAAGAGACAGGAAATGTGGGGAACAGAGAGTGTGGGAAGACATGCAGTGAATGGTCGACCAGCCGGGAATCGAACCGGCGACCCCTGTGACGAGGACTGTAGCCTCTGTATGTGGGGCTCTTAGACCACTAGGCCACCAGTGCCCCATGGTTGTTTTTAAATGTGCTGTAGAAAGAAAGTTGACTTGACTTGACTTGACTTGATTACATGTTTTTATTATATATACAATCCTACACCTAGCCAACTGGATTGTTGCTGGAGCTTTGATTCAACTCCTTTTTATTTATAAAGCACCGTTCATACATTCAAGCATGCAGCCCGAAGTGCTTGATTTGATTTGATTATTAAAACGTCCTAGCTTTGTCAAGGAACTTTGTCTCTGGCTGCTTTGGTTCCTATTAAATTAATCTTCGTTTCATTTTAAAATGTTCTTGCTCATCTTTACATTCATGTCAGAGAGGAAGGTGATGAGGGACTGAAGTGCATTTGGGTTGTTTGGTGAGACAGAAATGTACAGTTGGGTGTCGTCTGCATATAAATGGTAGTGGACATGGTGATGACCTGTTATGTGACCGAGTGGAAGCATGAACAGTGAAAATAAAATAGCTAATGTAACTACAGAATCAGGACTTTATGTGCAAACATGGAGGAGACAGAAATAGACAGAACCAAACTGTGTAGTGTTTTTCAAAATAAAAGATTTTGGAGCAGACTTTGTTTCAAATTTCCTTTAACAGATATGTCTGCTTAATCATTATGTTTTCACAGTATAATGTCAATATTACACAAACTTACTTCTTTAACTGTGCAGTTTTCAGAGTCTAAAAATAATGTGTGTGGTTTTCAAGAGTCAAAAATCCAAACCTGTGTTCACACATGCACAAAACTTAAAAAAAACAAAACTTAAATTTCTCAGGTGTGTTGCACGTGTGAACGCAGACAGAACTAAATTCAACCCAACTTTGAATTTTTACCTTTGCTGATTTAACTTTCAAAAAAACGCAAACAGCTAACACAGCTCACTGCTGACAGTGTAAACAACAGATTGAGTTCAGGCTCAAAACAAACATTTCCTTATTACTTAAAAATGAAAAGTGACATCACATTTTTATGATTGAGTATCAGGGCCACAAGAGGGGGAAAAAAATTAAGATTCTGAAAATAAATTTGTAGTGTTGTGAGAATTAAGTCATTTTGTTACAAGCTTTTTTGAGAGTTCTGATACTTATAACAATGGGTGAACTGTTGACCATAACTGCAACTTTATTACAACTTTATTCAAATAACATTATGATTTTATTCCAGTAATAATCAGACTTTTATTTTCCTAATGTGGCCCCTGATACTCTTTTGAACAGTCTGTCTGTTGCTTTCCTGAATTCTTCTTATTTCACCAAGTAGAGTAAAACCCCCTTTATTCAAAATACATATCTTATATTATTTATCCACTGTTCTATGGATATACTGTATATCCCTGAGGAACAAATAAGGGCCACGTATGCACATTAAAACCCCATTGGAAAGCTGAACCATCCTTTAAGCTCACCTGAGTCGAGCCATGCTGCTCCTCCCGTGGGATCCTTTGGTTGTAGCAGCCAGCGCCGGCAGCCTCAGAGGGTTCCTGCTCCCCCAGCCTCCTCCTCCTCCTCCTCTTGCTCCTGTGAGTGGTGTGTTCACAGAGCTGGTGAGCAGGAACGCCTGAGTGGATCTCTGGTGCCATGGTCCACCGAGGTCCAAACCCAAACCCAGCATGATGGTCGGGGGTGCAGCTCCAGCGGTGCCACTCATCTGTGTCTGAGTTTGTCACACCTAGAGGAGAACAGAAGAGCACCTGACTACAGGTGCATATATGATCCTAGTTTAAAGACTCCAATAGGAGATATCTAGCGTTACCTGTGCGGGTAAACTGGACTGAGACCTGGATCATGTGTGTCTTCAGTTGTAGGCCTTGGGGGGGTGAATGGAGAGGGGATTGTACCACTCCACCTGTAGCCAGCGGACGCCATCAATGATGCATGGACATTAATGATGCATGGTTGGAGCTGGTCAGGTGGACACCACCTAGTGTTTTACCTCCTCTCTCTCTCTCTCTGTCTCTCTCTTCCTTTCTCTCATCCCCAGGTCGGTTTACAGACGAGGGAGCAGGTGGTAAACGGACGAGGTCAAGTGACTGTTGGTTGAAAGTACAGACATTTCAGGCAGAAAGCTCCCCCACTTCATGGTTACAGACTTTAATCTGATAGATTGGATTGAACTGTTAAGGAGGAACAGCTGCTAATGGGTTTCACTTGTTTTTAAAGACATGTCTGAAACCACGTTTCAGACTCAGGACTGGAGTTTCATTGAACAGGTTTGAAGTAAACCTTCATTAAGACAGGTCTGCTATAGTTTCCAGAAAAACACTCCTGTAATTCGGTCCTCAGAAGGAATATTTGAACATTTTCTTGCATTATTTCATTATTAATTTACTTAAAAGATGTGCTCCTTTTCAAAACCAGGAAAACAAAAATGCACATTTCTGCATTCACAACTTTAAAATGACTCCAAAGTTACACTTCATAAAGAGTTAATTAAAAAAAAGTACATATTTGTTGCTGTTGTATTTGAAACTGAACCAGCACCTCTTCATCTACAGCCCACTTTCCTATCACGGTCTGTCCTGAGACATGAACCAGTGATCCTCCAGTTCCCAATACAAGTCCTTAAAGGCAGAGTTACCAATGCCCTCAGTACCGTGCCCCAGACTGCTTCATGGTACCTCGCATACCTTTGCTGATTTGTCCTGTACATGTTGCAGTCATATTTTCTGAAATCCTGCTTTTCTACAAGTCACTGAAGTTACAAACAAAGAGGCTATGCTCCTCACTTTGTCTGAAACCTATCCTCTCACAGTGCTTTAAGTGTTTGTTGTGTTTTTGTTGATTGTTACTGTTTTGATTTGTTTTTTTAACTCTGTAAAGAACTTTGAATCCCTCTTTGTATGAATGGAACTTTATAAGTACACTTGCCTTGCCTGATAGGAATTACAGATTATGATTATATTATCAGTCTCCTTGCTTTTGTAGGTCATAAAAGGCATCATGGTTAATTTAAGCCAGTCGCCAGTTAAAAACACTCTTCACAGGAGCTTTAACTAAACACAGTTTTAAGAAGGATTAGTCATCTTGTTGCCTCCAATTTTCTTCTTATTCTTTATTACAGCCTAATTTATCCACATCTTTCATATTGTAATATAGTTTGGGCTCGTACTTTTCCTACGGCTCTCCATAAAATGTTGCTCCTTCAGAAACGTTGAGTAAGGATGGAAACTCGGTCGAAGTCACACGTCTCCTCTGCTCCTTTGATTCAGATTCTTAATATTTATAACATCAATATCTCTCAAATGTGTTTTTTGTATAAAATACAACGTGAAGGGAATATCCCTGATTACTTCAAGTCTTACTTCAAATTAAATTCACAGGTCCACTCTTACTCAAATCATCAAACTTTATTTTTTACCTGTAGAAGTTAATTCTCGATACGTTTCAGGGGCACAAAACTCTGGAATATTTATTCCAATGTGGCTAAAACTGTTTGTCTTTAAAATGTTATAAAAGATGCTTGAAAAAACTTTGAACCATTGCTCTTTAATTATACTCATTATGCTCAACCGCATACTCATAGATAGGTATCCAAACACATCATATTCATGTTTTGTACTTTTGAATTCTGTTGATTTATAACTGCATTTCTATTAATTGTTAATTTAATATATTTTTGTGTTATTTTATTGTTAGTATCAACTATATTTATATAAGTCAGTTTAGTATTTTTTAATCAACTTGTGATATTTGGAAATTATTTGGGTGGAGGCTTCAAATAAGCTCTCTGAGGTTTCTCTTTGCTCTTTTTGTGTATTTTTTAAATTGTGCAAATAAATAAACAAATAATAAACAAAAAAAAACAGTGAAGTAAAATGTCGTTTTGATAAACTTTGCTGAGGCCGTGAACTGCTTTGTTGTTCTGCATTTTAAATGTGCCACTTGCTGCTGCCCTCCTCTTATATTACAGTCGAGTGAACGACTCGGAGGTGTGAGCTGTTGGTCTGAGAAAAAGACAAAGCTTGAAGTTTAAAGACAATTTTTCCTCCTTTCTGAGGGAAACATTGATCTGATTAATCCTGTTGGGTAAAGATGATTTTAAGTAAAATGAGGGAGTAATAGAGAATCATTACTTTTCTGACCTGGCTCATCTTTTCTGCATTTACAGCTTTTAATTTCTGATAACTTACAGTCCTGATGACGATTGCATGCTTTGACTTTTTTGACCTCTGTTCTATGGTGTATCAGCACAGTTCATGCAAAGTCATTCCTGTTGTGTCATACAATAGCCTGCCTCTTATCTGCCAGCTCCATCTCTGTGTATCTGTTGGTATTGTGTATGCATCTGTTGAGCTTATACAGTGTGGAAAAAAGTTTTCAGACACCCTTAAAATTTTTACACAATCACAAATATTGTCATGAAATTTTTGTGGAAAAATCTATTTTTGTTTCAAGCATTAGACATACATTAACAAATATTAATCTTTTTTTGTTAATTGTTTAAAAGAAAAACTAACAAAGCTAATTCTTGATAGTTTCAGTATGTCAGTTCTCAACATTGTCAGCATCAAAGTCAACAAATAACAGAGGATGTGTTCAAAACTGAACAACAAAAAATAAACCTGGCTGTTACTGTATTAAAAGAAATTGCACTTGAAGACTTAAAGAGTGATTCTCAATACAATATTTGGGGTGTCTTTCGCACTACTGTATGCATGGGTACGTGTCTTTTTGTAACCACTATTTTTATCAAGCTCTGCTAATGCATTGCAAAGCAACTTTATGGTATATCCCTTGTACAATGACAATAAACATTTTTTTATATTACAAAACATAGAGGCATTTGTATTCCTTCCAGTCACCGCTCTTGAATGTTTTGCCACTCAGGGCCTCTTAACAGATTCAGTGTACTTCAAGGATATAGCACAGGTCACATAAACCCGACTGACCCACATTAGACCTCATCTCAAGCCTCCTCCAGATCACCTTGCTCCCTCCCTCCAGGCTGGACCTCCTCCAGAGCTGACAGCCAACACTCAGGATACAAGTGTGACCCAGCAGCGGAAACATTGCACCTGTACCCTTAATTGTAACTGGACTGCATTCAGAGCAGGGTCACTGAGGCAGGACAGTGGGGAGGAAGACTGATGGGAAGTCTATCAATTACTTAGGAATCAGCTGGAGGGCTGACAAGTATGTATGAAAGGCATCAAACTGGCTAAATCAATAAATTTAAGGTATTTTATTACACCTGGTGAAACTCCTACAAACTTTTATTTGAACCTACACTAGTTTTAAAGGGAACCATAAAGAAATAATCTTTCAAACGAAGAAAAACAAACAACATAATTTCAGTTTGTGTCATTTATTAGAGCTTAAAAGCTTAACAAAGCAACAGTGCATCCTCTCTCCGGACTGCAGGCTGTTTGTCCTCTGCTGGATGCCTCCTGGTACTGCAGCAGCTTCATCATCTGCAGATCTGAAAGAGAGGAGAGCAGAGAGCTGCTTCTTAGTGGAGGGAATTCAACTGAACATGTCTTTACTGTTGGTGTAACTTTTAATCTTCAAAACACATGGATGTCTGAATACAGGACAGCAGAGGAGCTTACATGGCGGTCAAACCCGGGCGACACCACAGTGCAGTTGCTGGGTCTTGAGCAGCTCTGGCTTTTATTAGACATTAATCTTCATTTTACCTTCAAAACAAAAGAAGAAGAAAAGAGCCAACAGTTATTCAGCTTTTACAACAAATCTGCAGTTTGGAAAGTTACTAAGGGTTTACTTCACGTTGACTGTTCTGTATCTTACCATATTTAAAGGTGTGGTTGGTCAGCCTCCGTCCACTGCTCGAGGCTCCTGTGGTGAGAAACAAACAATGAGCTCCTGGCGAAAAACCGATACAAGTTTTTAACTTAAATCTACTTTCACAATATGTACCATCAGTTTCTGTTGCTATGTAAACCATCACTGCTTTGAGGTTGCCACAAATAAAGCCAAGTCACAACCTGTGCTGAGTTTGTGTTTTATTTGTGCATGTGTGGAGAATCATTAGGCAAACAAATGTGTCTGAAGTGTAAATACAAGTTATGATATTATGTAAACATGATCAACAATAATGATGTGTATCAGTACTAGTAGGCATGTGTGGATTGTGTGACAATGTTTAAATGCAGGTAGAATCTAAGAAAGGCATCTCAGCACTTAAAGTGGATTCAGTAGTTTACAAACTGCAGAGGGTACAAGGAGAAATCTTGACACCAAAGTTCAGATACAACCATATGAAGCTGGACTTCTTACTGACACATCAGGATGGTGGATGCACGAGGCTCCAGCAGAGCTGGGAGCTGCACCATGACCTTGTACAGGAGTGGAGTTGGTCTATTCAGTGTCAGTCTTGGAGACTTTGGGCACTGCCCACTGCAGGCACAAAGGGTTGTTCTGGCATCACACTCAGACTCAGAAATGTAGAACAGATTTTGGCAAATGAGGATTTGTTTAGAAAATGGATCACAGTGCAGAGAGATACAGCTTGTCAGCCTCCATGGGCATGGATTCATGGCTTTGATTGAACTAAGTGAGGTTCCCTTTAGATCAGGGCTTGAGAGCCATAAACTTCAGGTTCCACCACGGTCCTTTGCAGCTAAAAGACCAACCAACAAAAGCGGAATACCACAGAAGGATGCTGAGTTTGTTTCTGGCTGGTTCCTGACATGACAGAGCATTGAGGTTTAACAAGAAAACAACATCATGAGTAGTGAGAGGTACTGAGAGAGGACAGAGAAGCATTAGAGTCCAGCATTAGTGCAAAAGTTGTTTCTGATAGAAGAACTTCAACATTTTGATTTTCCTCCTCGCAGACTGAACAAGATGAAAAGGAACCAGATTGAAGTATGTTGTTCTCTCATCCTTGTCACATCTACCTATCATCAGCCTCTTGAGCCATAAAGCCAACAGACAACTTAAACAGGGGTCCAAGTTGTTAAGGTAGTGGCTCTAAGGTTGGGCCGTGACCCCTGGTGGGCCTTTAGGGAATTGAAGGAAGTAACTTAGAATAGTGATTTACTTTAACAAACGCTCAGAGTTTTTTTGTTTCATGTTTAAAGGATTTATGTGACTTGTCCAAGAAAACTTTCACAAGAATTTTTCATATTATGAATTAAAATGATAAGAGGCTAATATTGCGTCAGTTAGATTGAATTGCCGACAGTAGAGTTGAGAAGTTTGGGAGTGGCTTTACTTCAGGGATTATCTGGTGTTCTGCTGCTTCAAAATAATCCTAGTCTGTGGCGTGACCACTCCTGTGGCTAAAGTCATTACATCCACCAGAGGGATCAGGTAAGGATGAGTATATACGCCACTCCAAGCACGGATTCAAAAGTCTTGGAACGATGCGTCAGATCTGGTTAAACTGTAACTTATGAATTGAGCCCTTTTATACTTTGGCAAGGTAGCTTCAATAAAAGTAAGCCTCGTCACTAAATGAACTCAAAATTACTTTATTTTTTCAGATGTATCAATTTGTATACAGACTACGATCAAGGGCCTTATTGACACAAAAGAAAACTGGAGTGGGATAGTTCTCTTGGTTGCAGAAGTGCAATATTTGACTTTAAAGTAGTATACATAAAAGATCCATGGGAAGTTTTAAGTCCCCTGAAGTCAACATTTTCGAAGCTGGAGCAGCCTCCCCAAACTCAATCAGCATAGATACAGAGAGTCAAAAGCCATGGTGTAGCAAAAGTACAAAAACAGGATGTCTATTTCTTTAAATCCCACCCAGAGCAACCCCAGCAGTGTGTGACATTCATCTCTGAACTGCAAACACATCCCCACCCAGTGCCACAAAGTCTACTTTTAGGTATTAGAGAGATTTCACAGCCAGAGGAACAGAATCAGGAGCAGTGACAACAAACGGAGGGGATCTGTTGAGGTAACGGCACCATGCAACTCAGTTTTAAGTACTTACAGGAAAAATCCACAAATGGTTTGATATCTTAGTGTATCATTTTTTTTTTTTTTTACACCAGTTAAGCTGTAATGCAGCCTTGGAACCAGAAGATAAACATGTTTGAAAGTGTGGATGATTTAAGTTGTTGCTTCAGTATTGCAAGGAAAGGCTACGGTTTTTGTGAAGACCTATTTGTGTGAAGTGGTTTAGCTTCCATGTTGGTGCTTCAGTTTTTTGGACACAAGCTGCCCAATGAAGTTAGAAAGTCAAATATATTTAAAAGGTATCCAACCACACATAATCTGCAGGTTTCTTAATGAGACTGAGCATTACTTCAAGTGAGGAGGACTTAAGAGTACTTACTAAGATACAAAGGTTTCTTCTTTTCTGCAGTTCAGTGGACAAATCATCCCATGAGTTAGCTTTTCCCCCTTCCATGGTTGCACGACTTGCCTTTTCCCATTGCCAATAACTGATCAAGAAGGTAGATAATAAATGGTAAACAGCCAACAGCATCAAAGCAGTCAGCACAGGCTGAGAGGAAGTACAACTGAAATACCCTTTAGGATGTACAAGGTTAAAGTTTGTGAAGCATTGGGTCATCATTTGGCTTTCAGTGTGATAGACGTAAAACCAGTGATCTCAAGTTCTCCGCACTGTGATGCACAAGTTACAAACTGTGTTCTTCTCCTCATGCATACACACAGAGAAGCCAAAGTACTACAACCACACACACACACTGCACAAGCTATAATGCTTTCACATACACACACAAAAGGTTGAGATCTGCACTGTGATGCCATTCTTGTTAAGTGTGATGCCAGAAGCCCTGTAAACGTCACTGTGAGCTATGACGGGGCATGAGAGGGGACAGAGAGAAGAGAAAACTGTGCATCTGGTATTATAGACATGGATGGGACACTTACCTTGCTTGTTCAGCTGATCTGTGTAAGCTTACTTCTGGCTGCAGTGCAAACATGTCCAGGCTTTACTGTCCACTGACTTCTACTCATCGTCAATGTAACCCAACTGCAGAGAAGAGCCTCTACTGCGGACTGGAGCAGCCTGTCTCTGACAAGCTGGCTGACAGCAGCTAACACACCTCTCATTTATCCAAACACATGAAACTTAGACACACTCACACTGGCGCCACTCTCATCCCTGCCTCAACCACAAGGTGCAAGGGACGGTCTGCGTCGGGCAGGTTGGCGAGTAGGAGGTTCTTCCTGTCTACAGATGGAAACTATCATCAGCTTTTACTGTTAGCTTTTTACAAGAAACTCATGGGGAGGGTTGTGGGGTTCAAAGCCGTGAGACTTCTTAACAGATTTGACTAAATAACAGCAAGACAGGATTTCTGTCAAGCTTTAGGTGACAAACTTGTGGTTACAAATGTCACTGAGGTAAAGGGACAGTAAGGTTCTTTAGGATCCAGAACTCTAATATAGCTTTACATTCAGGACTGAAATATAATACCTAGGGATGCACCAAAATCAAAATTCTTGGCCGGAACCGAAAATGAGGAAACCAAGGCCGAAAACCAAAAGCACCGAAAGTAATTATTATGCCAATTATTAGTAGGGAGACCGGGGACAGTTGTAACATTTCACTCCTTGGATTTGAGATTAAGCCATGCATTTTCTGTTTGTGTTGCACAGGCATGTTCTAGGCCATTTATTAGCAGGCACTTGAAGCTAGTTTGTATAGCAGTTTGAACACACTGGGTTAAAAGAGCTCAAAGTTATAGACAGAATAACTACATAAAAATGTTACAACTGTCCCTGGTCTCCCCTACCATTGCATTTATGGCGCTCACTGTGTACTAACCTCACTAAAATCAAGGATCTCATTGAACATATCAGACAACGAGGGTGCATTCCCCTCATCTGGTTCAGAGACCAGTGAAGTTTTGTCTGTGCTCTGTTCTCCGTCTCCAAGCGGGTTCTCCGCATCCATGGCGGCCTGGATCATTTCTCGTGCGCGCTGCTTCATTCCCACATCCGAGTAATGATCTTTATAACGCGGATCAAGTACAGTGGCGATGAAGCGCAGAGGATCCGAATAGACCTCAGTGAAACGCGTGCTGACAGACTCTATAAGAGTGTACTTTTCATTGTTTTCACTCTGTGGTCCGTCTCAACCTCTTTGCTTAGAAGACGCTTTAGTGTTGCAATTAAAGGAAGAACGGATGCAGACATGTTGGCTCTTATCCAGACAAGCGCAGACTGGCCGCGGTTTTTGCTTGCGTCATCACAACATTCTGTTTCGGTCGTCTTATTTTGCTGATTAAAGTCTTTCAGCCGAAACTGAAAATGCACTTTTTGGCCATTTTCGGCAGGAAATTTTTGGTGGCCGAATTTTATGTGCATCCCTACTGAGAAGTATTCCTCCCAGAAGCATTTTCAGTAAAACAATCAGTAACGATCATGTAGGACTCCATAGCATTTTAAGTCTACCCTCATAGGTGAGTAGAACTCTCTCTGCAGACTTGAGTACGTCTTCCATCTTTCTTCTCGTCTCAGCGGCCGTGTTGTTTCGGTGATAAAAGTTGTCCGGCTGAAAACCGAAAATACACTTTTAGGCAATTTTGGGTGGTCGAATTTTCGGTGCATCCCTAATAATACCACAAAGCTGTGATCAAACTAAACCCCCACAACAAATACTCAAAATGCAGAAAAATCTGTTGTACTGTTCAGAATCCTGCACGGGGCCATGAGGTTCTCATGAGTGCTGGGTAACCTGCAGTGACGAGAGTGGTTATGGTTGACAACCTTATTGCAAAAGTGGAAATTCTGATTAAACTAGTGATTAAAATTTAGTGTATTCACTACATCCACTGATAATATAAGGCCCTATTAGCCTGTTTGTCAAACAAGTTACCAAATATAACCCCCCAAAATGTTTCCTCCCACTGTTTGATCTCAGTCATGCAATTTAAGTGGACAGCAGGCTGATCAAAATGACATTAATTTGAAAATCTTTTTCACATCAGGCCAAATATTGAGTTAAATATTGATATTGTACAAAAACTAAGAATGAAGTAATACCATGTAACTAATTGGTTTATTGTAAGGATCTTTACTCTGGTTGCCATCTGACATACGATGGAGGGAAGACGAAGAAGTAGCTGCAGCAGAAGAAGACAGTAATCAGCCAGCTAGCCAGCCTTTATCACAGAGTGTTGCTACTACTGCAGCGCAAATCATGTTGGAGGAGATGACGGGTGAAATCAAGGTACTCAACCCACAACTAAAAAACATTTCCTCGCTGGTTCAAGGTATTTTGGACTTATACGATTGTGGTTGTGGACAAGCTTCTGTCACTGGGCTGATTATACAAATAAATAATAACTTTGAACATCATTAGGATTCATAAAGGCATACAATTCATAGCAGCTATCAGGGAAGATTATGAAGTAATGGGTTGCTCCAGCCTTTACTCGTCTTTCCTTATTTTGACTGATTTTTCAAATTAAATGCAAGGATACAGGAAGCAGGAATTTATTTGGGCCACAATTATCATGAGGTAAAACATCTGATATAGTCCTACAGTCCAGTAATGGGAGACTAGTAATAATTTGAGGTAGCATGTCAGTGGTTCAGGAGCAATGCCAAAAATGTAATAATAGTTCTCGTTAAGTCCAGAAAATGTGCTTGGCACAACAAATGTTGACACCAAAGTTCTCTAGATGGTGCCAGTTAACAGCTTTAACATTCACCAGGGCAGAATTAAGAGTTAACTGTTCCTTGTTTCCCCCTCTGTACTCTTTCCTCATGCTAATAGAGAAGATGATCCTAGCCCAAACCTCCCTGTCTTGTCTTTAGCATCTCTCTTCAGACAGTTTGTTCTCTCTTCCCTTGTTAAAGTGGGAGAGAAGGGGGAGATAGAGCATACAGCCTAACCAGGGGGAGGGGAGCTCAAGCTAAATCAGGCTTTTCCTCTACTGGCTCTGCCTCCCTTGTCTTATCTGTCTTATAACACCTCTAAAGTCTCTTCCCTTTCTAATATGTGGGGGTAGGTGAGGTAGAGTGTACAGCCTAACCTTGCCAAATCTTTAATCTAGACTTTTCATCCCAGCTATGTTTTTTTCCTCTTTTCTTTTCTCTTCTATTTTGCTGTTTGGACGTGGTTGGAGGTAAAATGCTAGCATACAGGAGGGCAGCTGCAGGGTGTCCGAGCTAAATGTAAGCTTCCCCAAGGTGTCGTAGACCTACATTAACAGAACATTCATGAAGGTATTCCCAGTGACGAACATGCATCCCATCTGTCTTCATACTTGGGTGTTGGGGGAGTATCATAGAGCGTATGTAACCTCTTGGTAGAACAGAAATATTGGGATGAGAACTAGATGGGAAGGGTTTCTAATCCTTATCTTTAGAGCACAAGTACCACATGTTATTTGAAGAAACATACGGCAGAAATGAGATGGCCAAAGGGAGTTGTGTTCACAGACACTTCCTGTAGTTACTGTATCATCTTGTAAAAGTGTCTCCACCATCTTTACACAAATCTTCACTGTGAACTCAGTTTAAGGTATCAATGTAAAGTGTCAAAGCCTTGGTTTCCTTTTTCTAATCCAGAAATTAAAGGTCACAATGTGCTCCATAATAGAGGCAGCCAAGTGTTCTGGTCAGTAAGTTGACGAAAAGTGAAGTTTCTCTATCTTTCAACTTGACAATCTGCAGCCAAAGTTGGATGATAAATGAAGACTGCTAGTGCTACCCCTTAAAGTTGGTTTCTTTCCAAGACAAAAAGCACTTCATCTCAAGCTACAGACTTTGAATCTCTTGGTTTGGAAATTTTCTTGTCATTGTCCAACACCTTTACAGATGATCAAACCTGTTAAAGAAAAACAAATTGTACACAACACCAAGACACAGACATAACATTACAAGATTTCATTAGAAGAGGTTGAGTCAATGAGAAAGTGCCATACTATTTAGAGAGTTTTCCAAAGTCAAGTATTTTCTTCTTTAAAAAAAAATCCAAGTTAATCTGAAATATTCATAAATAAATTGTATATGCAAATATTACTATTTGACTTCAAGTCAGCAAAATAACATTAGCAAGTCTTAGCATTTGTTGGGGTTGTAATCATGATAAGTTGTTGCACTTTATAATCCAATTTTTAACTGTCTCTTCTTCTCTCTCTTCTACTTGGGGAATAGCATATATAATTATCCATAATCAAATAATATTCAAATCATCTCACTCAATTTTAAATGGAGTGGTAAAAGGCTTAAAAATACAGACATGTATCATTGTCAAAATGAATTTAATTACCTTTATTGTGACTGTAATTTTGGTTAGCTTAGAGAAAAATATTTTGTAATTTTGGTTAGCTTAGAGAAAAATATTTTCTAAAAATTGGAGATCCTGGAGATTAAGGGAATTAATCTAGAACAAAGCCAGACTTAATTGGTTAATGGTTTTAATTGGTTCAAATCAACTGAACTTTCTAAATTGTCTTCAGGGAATAAGTCTGCTGTGGAGGAGGTAAAAAAGAAAAAGAAAAAAAAAGATGTCTTCCTCTTTGCTTCCGCACGGTACAGCCTCTATGCATGAACATATTCCTCATGGATACCACTGGAAAGAGTTGTAGATAGTACCTGGCTCTTTATGGTACCACATCAGGTGAGGTTCCACTAGATCTGAGTGGATACTTTAAAAAGGTGACTTCAAACACTGCAGACAGTTCCAAAGAACTCACTTCTTTGCTTTTGTTTCAACAGACCCGCCAACCACTCTGAAGCTTTGTAGAGTCATATGAGGGAGCAGCTGTATGGAGTGAAAGATCTGAGATGTGAGATGTACAATCTCAAACGTAATAAACTAAGGACAGGCATATCTAGCTTAATTGTTGTTGTAAGTTGTTGCCATTCTTCATGGGCTGCAACTGATTCTTAGCTGATGTTCTGCCTCCAGTTACCACCAAAATATAAAAAGGTGAAAAGGGCTCTGCACCTCTTTTAAGCAAGTAGCAGTGAGTAGAATCAATATGCTGCAGAGTAAAGGAATCACTAAGAGATTATTCCACAATTATCAATGCAAAAGAGCAGTAAGATGTGCGACTGCAACAAGAATAAGGTTACAGTTGTCTGTAAAATGTGTTTCTATTGGAAAGGTGGGATTTCCAAAAGTGAATTTAACACTTTCAGAAACATTTAAGCATCATCATGGAGGGTGGACAAAATAATTATGTCAAATGCACAAGTGCTGAAGTTTTCATATAAAAAGGGAGCTCGGCAAAGCTGATCCGAACCCTTGCCACCACCTGTGCAAACTCCATTAATAAAGAAAAAGGCACATTTAAGCATCATTTCTGAAATACTTCAATGGATGTCCTGCTCCAATCTTCTGTGTGTTTTTCTGTTTGTATATCTACAGTTACATCAAAAGTCCAGGCTTTAGGTTTCTTTGCTAAAAGACTCCCGTGTCCACCCTATCCAGCCACAAATTCCTCGACAGTCCCAAATCTTTAAAGCTGGTCAAACCTGTTAAAGAAAAAATGTACAGAACACAAACACACGTAACATTTCAAATCAACACTCGATTCAGCCAGTGTCTTTGTCCTTTGCGTATAAGAGTTGTTTTGCAGATACTTAACAAAAACTGTAATATGATCAATGATTGTGCAAAATGAGGTATTACACCACGCACAAGGATATCCTAATCTATTCTTTTATAGCTTCTTAATGTCTTTCCAAAGCTTTTTTTTTACAAATGGAGAGAAAAACTGCAACAGGATTAAGTTAAGGTAACCATAAGAAAACCAAATGTTGCTCGATGCCAGCCACTGTACGAACAATTACTGTTAATAAAAGGGCATCATACAAGTGACTGCTAAAGTTCAGAACAAAGATGTTTTTGTTCATGTGATCTGATTTATAGTACATTACGTTGTATCAGAAAAGACACCATGGTAAAGATAGTTAAGTTCATACAACTTCATAAGTCCATAGAGCATCAGAGTCAAGATAGCGCCAGGACAAAGCTTTAGAGTACTCGAGTTCATCACTGGCAATCATAATAATGATAATATATGTCAAGATGAAAGATGGTTTGAATCAAATGTGCTCAATCTCACAGTATGTTGTCGACACAAGAATACTTACACTCAATCTTACCGCCAATCTCCTCTTACCACACAATGCAAAGATCCATTTAGCGCCCAAGTGAAGTCAAAGCACCTCAGAACAGGTACTGACATGATTCAGGTAGAAGCACTTACTCGTCTTTACAATGAGGGGTTCATTATTCTAATAGAGAATGAAAACTGATATCTAAGAAGAAATCCATCCATGTTTGGGCTTTGGTACAGTCTGATATTTAAATGTTCAAAAAGGATGGCCCACTGTCAGCAGAATGAGCGACGTCATTTAACATTGCCACAGATGACCCTAGCGGTCTTCTGAAGTTGCTTTTAAATGGGCCTTGTTGAATATGACCACATTAAAAAACATGAGGTAGGAGCAGGAGGTTTGTTTGCCGTCCAAAAGGTCTGTAGTTGTTGCTTCTGTCACCAACAAAAAAAAAAGTCAAAGCCAGATCCATTTCTGCCTGATCTCTGCCAACAGTGTTACAAGAGAACATGCTGACAGAGCTGGCAAGCTAATTCCACACAGACATGTATCAGTCCAACAGAATAAACACAAACTCAAAGTTTAAAACAAATAATACCCGTCTGTGTTCCTTCTTTGTCAGATGTGTTTTAGAAGAACTCACAAAAAAGGAAAGTGCGACATGCCGGTAACAAAAAAAGGAGAGGTTTTTAGAAGAAACTGCAGTACAAGCTATTATCAGTGCAGTCCAGCCTCCTCATACCTCAGTAAGCCAGGGCACAGAATCAAAAAGTCTTCTTTCCGTTGAAGCACAATGACGCTTGAAAGTGTAGACCAAAGGTATGTCCATTTCGTAGCGCTTCACTCAGGTTATACTTTGGTTGTTTTGGCTCTATGGAGTCAAATCAATGTGAGAAAAACACCAAAAATTCAGAACCTAAAACAAGCGTCACTGTGCAAAAGCCTTAGGGACTCCAATCTTGATTGAGTGCTGAGGGTTTTAGACACAAGATCAACGTATTAGTCCATATTAATTCATAATTTAGTTTCTTCTTTTCCCATCCCAAATATCTTTTGACTTTGGTGCAACTGAGGCCCTTTCAGGCATGCAAAGGCACACATAGTCCAACATATCCCATAATATTAAAGCATGATAACCAGTCTAAATCAACTAAGTTTACCTGCAGGGTTGTAAAGGATTGTGTCTCTGACCCATACAGTACCAGCATGACTTTTTTCACATCACTGGCTGGAACACATACAATGCTTAACATGCTGTATAGTGTCTAAGTTATTTAGGTCATTTTTTTTAGTCCTAATAAGGTTTTGGGACCAGGGATTGTCTAATGATGGGGCCATGTGGGATGCTCCAACACTGGACTGATCAAATGTTTTTTTTCCTTTTTTGAAAGACTGTGTGCTAAAATGCTATAATAATATTCATACAGTTGTATTTAACTCATGACTAAAAATGATTGGGCTTTGATTTTACTGCAAACGCCCATCGGCTAAAAGCTCACTATGGTCCAATAGTGTGATGGAGCAAGAACCAATCAGATCAATAATTTGAGTTTACAAACTTTGGTTTGCTGTAGTTAATTTTATATGCCTTACGTACAAACAAGATCCAGCTACCAATAAGAAGACAGCACTTCTTACTAATTGGTTCATGAGCCAATAGAAGGCCTTACTTTAGATTTTTTTGGGCTATCATCTGAACTTTGAATTCGTCCATCCTCTTGTTGTGGTCACGGAAGTTCAGTAGGACTGGCCGTCTCCACTGGTTGCCTCATCACCCAAAATAAATGCAATATTTAAAAGTACTGAACTGTAACTGATGAGTTACGCAGAAATTAAATCCCTGCCAAGGCCGTCAACAATTTCACTACCGTTAAGGCCTCTGAAGTGAGCCCAACCCTTTTACCACGATGAGTCAAATAAAAGACGTCATTAACTAGACACATTTTTAGGACAGACTATTGGAAGACTTAATCTTGTTTTTATATTAAAACAGTTTTTACTGAGAACAAAACACTCAATTTCTTATTAAAGCTGCTGTTAGTAGGAATGGTGTAAAAAAGGTTACTTTATTTCAGCTGGGTTTGGAGAAAAGGTCGTAATGCCCATCGGTACTCATCAGTAAGGAGTAATTTGAGACTACTGCGAAATCAATTTTTCCAATGCCTTTGTATCAAGCAATGTTATTATTCCCCTCGTTCCCGTTATGATGGACCAATCAGAGCTAATCTCCAATCCTCTGTCCTGCTTGGTTAGGGGGCGGCCACTACTACATCCTCCGATTGGTTATGAGTCCGGCACTATCATGACTTCATGACAGCACACGCCGATCAGTGTTGGGGGCTAAACGGAAATCTGGTTGGGAGGGATAGTGCTGACTTCAAAGTCCCTCTCTCTGGACTGATGTTTACTCTGTGACTACCAACAGCAGCTTTAATTCGTCATATGTGATCTTTACTTTCTGCTTTCACATAAGTACTAGTATTTAAATAACAGAAAACATATATAACATGCAGTTGATGACTAGTCCGGTAAAATGTAAACCTACAATGTTTTTTTTCCTTCAACTTACTCTCATTTCAGGATAGCTTTTAATGCGTTTAACGAAACATTATATACTATGGCACCATATTTCTTGGCTGTTAAATGTTGCTGCTGTTTTCTTAATATTTAACGGCTTTATTTGCCTTAATTGTTGGTTAACTTATCTTTATTTTGTGCTACTTTATAGAAGTGTGAGACGTCTGGCCTCAGTCATTTGGGGGAACACTAGCTTCACAGGTAATTGGTGCCATCCACCAAATTGGCTTTTAACTACTACACCCCAAATATAAGCCTGCCCCAAATATAAGACCACCTTTCTTTTTAAGGAGTACTGTAAGGGGGAAATAAACCCATCTACCACTTGGTACATTTACAGGACCTGACAGTTTGACTAAGAACTGTTCAGAAACAGGTTAGCACAGCGCCTGGTGTCCTAATTTTTTTTTTAAGGATTTCTATTTGGTCGCATGTTAATGTAATCAATAAATCCACTCCATCCACTCAAGACACATACTGAGAAGAATCCAGAGTCACTGACAGACTGAGTACTTATAGTAAGAACGTGTCTTTTAAAGTCAAACCACTTTCATACACACTCACATTCCTAGAGGCTTTCTTAAAGGCTCCATGTGTCATATTTCAACTCTCCTGAGACATTTCCTCAAAGTTACTGAATCACAACCACCAACACAGTTCAGTGCACCCTCTTAAACAGAAAGACACAAAAGTTTGGATGTTTCCACTAAAAGGACCGTTCTTGTGGCGTGAAATTGCAAAGAACAAATCAGGTCATATTCAGAATATATCCCGCCTTTTCTGGTCATTTTTGCCAGTGGCATACAAGCCCCTGATTGATTACTTCTCTGTAACCAAATTGTAATTATCAAGTCTGGCTCAGTGCTTTCACTAGCAACGAGTTAGGTGCTGGATATTGGCTGATGATAAAATTGAGGCCATATTGAGGGGGACAACATGTGGAGCCTCAAATCTGTTTGATTTTACACGTCACTGATAGTCAGACATCAGGACAGCAGCAGAGATAACACATAGACCCTTTAAGAACTAATGTGGCAGGTATCCACATTGCATTTTTACAAGCAATCCAATTGTTGGAGTTTTTTTTTTAACATAATGCATGTTAATAGTTTTGGAAATAAAATATAAAGGTTTGTCCTGATAGAACCAATGTCTCTTTATTGTAATACATGCTTTGACTCCAAAGGTATGGCACAAAACACAGCCATAGAGTAGAGAAAGTTTACAGTTATCACTTCACGGAGACTCACAGAGCATTATACATCTAGAAAAGAAAATTATACATGGGTCAGAAAGAACTACCAGATCACACGAGGATGACCGATCTTTCCATACTACTACTGACAATACAAAATAAAAATGAAAATATTGACTTTGTGAAAAAAGCAGGCTAAAATTTTAACAATTTAAACTTAAATACAAGAAAAAAGCGTTTGTTTTGAAGAACCTATACAAATTCTGCTGCTGGGTTCACCAAAGGGCAGCATTTAAAAACGAGCTTTCTTAGCAGGACCATCAAACTCCTCACGGACTCTGCCGTACGCGGCATTACCAGGACCCATTCCCCGGGGACCCCCTTGGGCAAAGCGCTCGTTGCGCTGTTGAGGTCAATATAACAAGGGAGGCAGATAGAGTGTTGGAGGTATGGGTTGTAATGAGTGTGCCAGCACACAGTTCATGTCCATATGGAAGGGTTTTTAAATAGTGAGGTAATAAAAAGGGGATTGTTTTATATTGTGTGTAGATTTACAACACAACCAGCAGGAGACACATCCGAAGAAACGGTTCGTTCCAATATGAAGGTCCACAGGTGCCACAGGTTACATACGGAAAAGGAAGAGAGGGTAATGCTTTTGTTAGTCAGTGCCTACCTAGTATGGTCTCTCCTGAGCATGCCAACACTAGCAGATCATCTTCTTCAGTCATGGGGAGAGCATCTTTAAAATGTCTCTTCATGACCAGGGCTGTACCCTAATAGGAATCTGTTGTTCATAATAAATCTTTCACTCTCAGTTCTCCTTTTATTGTTCTAGTTCAATGCAAAACAAGACCCGACGTGACTCGTACATTTACTTGAATAGTCAACAGTAATAGCTCTGGCCATTGGTCGGCATTAAGAACTTTAAAAAGAGTTGACACTGAAAATGTTTCAAAGTCATTTAACGGTTATTGTTTTGTAAATTATATCATGTCACTTCTGGGGTGTAAATGAGAGTTTGAGCACAAGTAAGGGGTAATGTTACAGATTCCTTGATCAGTTAAAAGACTTTAATAGTTAAGGAATGTCGTGCTCAACACAACGTCTAAGGTCTTGTTTTAAGTGTATTTGGGCAAGTGATCCTCTTGGAACTGCTTCAACTTGCAACTTTTTTAGAGGGGAAGGGACGCGTCTGTATAATGTGTGTGAACATGTTCAAGTAATGGATCCTAATTAAACTTATAGGGCAGCCCTGTTCATGACCATATAATACTGATGCAGAAAAAGTATATCTGCTGCTTGATTGTTGTTTAAATGTCAAAAATATAATTAGAAAGTTATGAATAGTACCCATTGTTTCAGGCTTTGTAATATTACAGCTGTAACCCTGAAACTTGGTAAGTGCAGTCCCACATGAACAAATCCTAACGGAGTTATTCGTTATGTCATTCCTTAGATAATCTAGACCAGATTACAGTTCATTAATCTGCTGTCCAGACATCACAGGGGATCTTAAGACAAATACTTTGAAGGTGTAGAGATACTGAGATACGGATCCTTAAAAAGGTGCATGAAATCTACAGGAACTGTACCGTTAGTGCAGTGTATACTTGAGTTCAATAAAATAAAAACATAAAAAGACATTCAGCACAACAGTTTCTCTCATCGGTGTGTAATTTACAAGTCTGAAAGGAGTTGTGAAGCTAGATCAGTGTGAGATTAAGTGTCTCAAAAGTGTCTACAACATTAGCAGTTACAATGTACCTACACAGTATAGACTGAACTTAATATAATGTGGAGAATGTGAAGAATAAAAAAAGTAAATGTATTGAATCAGAACTACCTAGCATCAATCTGCTCAGCTGGAGATTAACGCCGTCCTGAACTGAACCTCCGCTGAGCATTAAGATGTGAATTAAGACTAGTGTTTTCAGAGCTCTTCATGTTCTGGATTATTAGCATGAGTACAATGTGTGAATTGTGAAAAGGTGCAAACGTTAATTGCACCATTTTTTCCAATGCATCTACTGTAGAGCTAAATTGAACCATTTATATTCACAGCTTCATGGGAGAGCTAAGTATTGCAGATATGCGATTCATTCGGGACCCAAGCTGGAGTGATCCAGATGTAAACATTGACACTGCAGTTCTGGTTGAAGCAAAGCTCAGAGCCCAGAATTCACCAACAACATCTTAACAGAGTCACAAGGCTCTGCCTACACCCATCAATCACACCTGCTGTTACAGTGTTTCACTTTTTCAAATACTTTAACTTCTGTAACCGTCAGCCTGCACAAAAACATTTAAATGCTAATTAACTCAAAAGATGCTGATGAGAAGGTGAAGGTTGTTTGTTAAAAAAAAAAGAAACTAAACCCCTACTTTGGGTAACACAGAGGAGCTTTGAACAGGATATCACATTGCCACCCAAAAATACACACTTGTATAGACGACCTTTGTTCCTTCCTACGACAAGAAACTGCTGGTACAGTAAGAAAATGTGAAGCAACACTCGGTATGCACGTTGTCAACAGTTAGGGGGAAAGAAAATTGTAGTTGCCATTCTTCCTCAGGTCAAGAAAATGTGCCTGTCCAGCTCACATGAGACAGGTCTTGCAATAGCAGTCAACAACACAGAGGTGTGAGGAGAGTGTGCAGAGCCACTGCTGCCTGTCTACAGCTGAGAGATAACATGGAGAGCTTTATGTTTTAGTGCAGGTTGACGGTTTTGTATCAGAAAGTTTCAGCTGGAAGTAACTGATGGGGTTTGGCTCGCCATTGAATGAAACGCTCACAGATGGGCAACAAAATCGGTCGCTTTCAACAACATGGATCCACCTGAGGCAGCTGGGAACACCCAGCATTCATTTGCTTGTTCCATCCTGCTTGGCCAGCTGGGCCAGGCTTTGTGCTTTTAAAAAAATCAGCTGGCAGTCTTTCCAACAAAGAGAAAAGCCAAGCAAAACTACATTAGCTACAACTCGCTAAAAGTGGGATACATTACCATTTCGTTGCCCATCAGGCTTCCTGGAGATGCTCCCATCCCCTGCTGTCCCTCAAAGCCCATTGGGAACTTCTGGCCAGCAGCTCCAAAGGGCAAATCTGACAGAAACAACATGCCAACAAGTCAAGCACAAATACTGCAATCGACGTCGCCTGTTCAAGTTTGTGAGTACAATGAGGCGAAACACATTCCTGATGTTACTTCATCATTTGAAGTTACTTGAAGTCACATTTCTTAGTTACTTTGTGGGCTACTGCACTGCTATGGGCTTGACTGTCATAGTGTTTGCTACTTAGTCATGGGCAAAGCTACAATTGCTCTTCATGGATGAATCAATAAAGATAGAAAACTTACCACCCATGCCACCGGCGCTCATTCTCATTTCTCTGTTCCTCTGTAACAGAGAAAGAGACAATGAAATTAATTTAATCAGGCAAAATACTGATCATGTGCCCCACTATAAAGTAGAGTATAGTTGTCTTGTCATGTGCCTGATGTTAACTCACATCGATGAAGTTGCCCATCCTGTAGTTCTCCTCACGCTGGCGGCGCATCTGTTCTTCCATCTCCCTCTTGCGAATCATCTCCTCCTCCTGTCTGCGGCGCTCTTCTTCTTGTCTGATAAACAACAAGAAAACATTAGTAAATGTGATCTATACTTATACTATTCAACTAATAGTAATCAGTGCATGTTCAGATTGTAGTGTAGTGCTTTAAAGCTGCATCAGAAGAGGATAAACACCTGATTTGAATCTCCTTCCTCTTTTGCATCTCCTGGCTGTGTATCTCCTCCATACGCCTCAGTTCCTCCTGTCGCCTCAGCAGATCTGAAATGAAGCTTAACACATTAGATTGTGATACTAATGTGAAGCTAGTCAAACATGCACACATGCTGGTCATAGTGTCTCTTTAAACCCCCGACAACAATTGTAAACTTGCCTTGGCGGAGCAAGTTGGCCTGGTGCTCATGGTAAGCGTCCTCCATCTCGCTCTCCAGCTTTTCTCTGGCCTCGCGCATGTTCTTCTCCACCTGCTGCCTCTGCTGCTTCTCCATCTCATCCAGGGACTTCCAGCGCTTGGAGTACTCGTACTCAAAAGTGCCAGGACGAGCAAAGCGGGGAGATTCTTGGCGCTCTCTAGAAAAACGAAACAATTTACAGTGTAAGCTTTACTTTTACTTAACAGAGCCATGGACTCTTAGCCCTGTCTTCTTTACGAAGACTCATGGAAATAAGGCGTTGATGGAAGCTGAATCAAACTGTTTTGTATTCTTAAGAGCCAAATATCATGGCTTACTGCTATCTAAAAAAAACATCAAATGTTCCTTCCCTCTGCTTATTAAGCAGTTTCAGAATACTTTTAAGATTGGCAATGGATTATATGGGTCACTTCCAATCCAGAATTCCAGATCTGTTATAACCACCCTTACACACTACTGCCACACCCTACAAAACATGCCCAAGCCATTCCAACGCCGCAGGCAACTTCCTCTCTTCTGACCTATTGTTTACAGGTTGACACATGCAGATGCAAGCTAGTGTAACTAAATCCAAATCAGATCTAGCTTCTGTATCTGGTGTGGAACTGTGCTTACGCTTGATATCTGGGGTTCTTCTGTGCCAGTTTCTCTGGGAGTCCATCTTCGTCATCAAATTGCTCCAGGGGCTCAACAACAACTGGACGGGGTGACCTGTGAAAGATAGATTAAACAGCAATATAAGATATGAGTAAACATTTCTAGTATCCTAAAAAACAAGATGGTAAACCAAACTCAAAGAGTGTATCCTAACTGAACTCACGTGGTGAGCAGGAAGACACCCTCATTGCACCGATCCAGAGCCTTCCTGGCGGCCGGTTTGGAGGCAAACTCAACAATGCCCTTTCCTGTGGAGCGTCCACGGTCGTCCACAATCACGATGGACCTCTCAACCATTCCAAACTGCGAGAAGGCTTCTTCCAGGAGCTCATTGGACACAAACGGTGACAGATTTTTTATGGACAAGGCTGCAGAGTGTGTTGCAAATCGGACACGGAGGGGTCTACCCTTCATTGGTATGTCATCCAACTCAGCTTTTGCTATTTCAGCAAGTGCGCGGGACTCCTGCAAGAAATCAAATGCAGCATTAGAACAACAAAATTGCATTGCATGAAATTGCATTTTGGGGGCTCCAATTAATGGAAATTCCTACCAGTCTAATGAAGCCAAAGCCTTTGCTCTTGTTGATGAACACTTCGCTGGGTTCTCCATATTTTGCAAACAGCTTCTTGAAGTCATCCTCTGTGATGTCGTTGGGCAGGTTGCCGATGAACAGACGACACCGCTGAGTGTACGTCTTCTCACCGGGTTTCAGCAGCATAGACAGTGTTGCCTTGAACTCCTGTTAACATAGAATAAAGAAAGTTAGCTCTGGCACTACAACATGAATCTGGGGATGACAACTGGAAAGTGGAACAAATGGAATCAAACATCAAAATAATGGATGAATACTGGATGGAATCATTTAGAGTAGGGATGCACCGATCCTACTTTTTAGGTCCCGATATCGATACCTGGGTTTTGGTATCTGCTGGTACCAATACTAGCCGAGCCGATCCCGGTATTGATTTAACAATCTCTATTCCTTAATGACAGGATAGAATCGTGTTTTAGCACTTCAGGCTTTTCTGACTTGATGAACTGTACCTGGGTTCCAAGTGCTAAACCAGAGGCTGGAACTTATTGATTTTTGAAAAACAAGTATAACTTCAACAAATCCGGGTATCAAATTTACTTTAAATCCTTCTCTCTTTATATTGGGCATAGCCCCTGATAACATTTATGACAGGGACTTAATGCCCTTACTAAAAATTTTACTTCTAATTGCCAATACATGGGCACCAGTGAGAGCTTTAGTCACCTGACCTCTTGAATTGTATTTAGTTATTTGATTTATTAATTTCAGTTTAATTTTACCTTGAATACACTTGTGTATACTGTACACTAGCTTCACAGGTAATCAGTGCCATCCACCAAATTTGCTTTACTACAACTAATACATCCCAAATATAAGCCTGCCCCAAATATAAGACCACCTTGCTTTTTAAGGAGTACTTTAAAGGGGTAAATAAACCCATGTACCACTTGCAGGACCTGGCAGTTTGACCTGTTCAGGCACAGGTTAGCACAGCGCTAGGTGTTATAATTTGTCTCATATATGATATGTAAAGATTCAGGGAGGAATACTCCTGTATCTCCTGTAATCGTGCCTGTTGTGTTTCAATTGAAAAATAAGTTCAAAAAAAGAGAAACAAGGTTAGCTCTAAAAAAATGTGTAATTGTATTTAAAATAATCAAATAAAGTTGATTATAACCAGGTATTTACAAACATTTTACACGTCTGTAAAATACAGGCTATGGTCTTTCTCTATGACTTCGTCGCCCATCCCCCATACACGGTTGGCGATCAAAGAAAAATACGTTTGACCTCCATTTTTAAAATAAGGTTACTTCCAGAGACGTAAACTTCACTGTTTGGGTCAGTAAAACCCAAGTGAAAGCATCAAACAATAAACATTTATCACACATTCTTTGTTGTAAAATAATTCACATTTTTGAATTTTCGGCCGTTAGACAAGATGGCGGACAGCATCCGCGAGCATTCAAGGATGCGTTTGATATGAGTCACCGCTGTATCCCGTAGCGCGTGAACAAAGCCCTCATTGATAGAATGGAAGAAAACACCGCCCGCTCGGGCTGCACAGTGCATCATAACGAGTCAACTGTTAGCTAATGTTAGCAAGACAATAACCAGCGACGCCATTTGTACCCAAAAATGCAAAATACTTACACTAGCCTGGCCCTCTTCTCCCTCTGCTGCCTCGTTGTTGTTGGAAGGCCTTTTCTCGGACTCCTCTCTGCCCCTCATCTGCGACGGCCCTGTTCTCTGGCCGTGATAGGGCCCTGTCCTCTGGCCTTGGTGAGGTCCTGTTCTCTGGCCCTGGTGTGGCCCGGACCTCTGGCCTTGGTATGGTCCCTGTCTATGGCCCTGGTGTGGTCCTCCTGATCTTGGGCTCTGCTGTGGCCCTCTCTGGCCCTGGCCCTGACCCTGTGGTGGTCCTGACTTCGGGCTCGGACTCGGGTGCGGGGGCTGCTTCTGTCCATTAGCATTTCCTTCGGGGGACTTCATCTGCTGGTTCTGATTCTGATTCTGGTTCTGGTTTTGGTTCGGGGTCTTGTTTGCTTGGTCTGGTTGAGGGGTGGTCGCCTCAGGTTTCGGTGGTGTCTGTACCTTGGGCTGAGGAGACTCAACATTTGACTGGGGAGCTGGGGTTGTCGGTGTTGGGGTCTGCGGCTCTGGCTGTGCCGGCTTCTTCTGCTCTTGCTGTTGCTGCATCGGGCCTTTCATGGTAAGAGCCGGTCCGGGACTCGGGGGAGGGATAATCGGCTTCGGTGGAGTCATCTGCGGTCCCTGGTTATGTGGTCTATTCATGTTGTTATTATGTCCCCTCCGGTTCTGGTTTGGACTCTGGAAAGGATGGCTCCTGAAGTTAGGGTTTCCCATTAGCCCACCTCGCATCGGGCCGCCGGGTCCACCTCCTCTGCGCTGCTGGAAATGATTCATCCCACTTCCACCACGATTGTTGTGAAATCGAGACATTGATCCCTATCAAAGAAGTTTCTAAAAAATATTTAAAAGCCTTAAATGTTCGCTGCGTAACAAAGGTCTTCTGCCAGTGTTCACGGGCGACAAAATGGCGACTAAACCGTCGAGTCAGACCGTCTTTCTTTATCCAGCACAGCGAGAGCCGCCCGCCTCCGCTGATTGGTCCGCTGCTCGACAGGGGGAGGAGTCAGAGGGGTTTCAGAGTCACAGTTTCAGGAGCCTGAAAAATACAAATCCTCTTCCCATTGGAATTAATGTTACAATGTTACAGTGTTTCAATGTTACAATGTCATTTAGCAGACGCTTTTATCCAAAGCGACGTACATACGAGAACAAGAACAACACAAGCAAGGATCTAGACAAGAGGAAACAAGATCGGTAAGAGTAACAAAGTGCTTCAAGTCAATTTGGGTGCAGGTACTGCCAAGCAGTGTAAAGGCAATGCACAAAAGTAAATAAGGATTTTTTATTTATTTTTTAATAAGAAACATCTACAATGAAGCAACCAAACCATTTAAGACCTTCCATTATCTTCATCAACAATTAACATCACCACAATAATGACCAAAGTACCAAGTGCTGGGTCACTCAAGAGCTGAACACAGATTCCCAGAGTAGAGAAGGACAGTGCAAGTCAATTGTAGCTGGAGGACATGATCTGCCACTGGGGACAACAGTGGAGAACAGTCTAGCTAAGTGCATAGTGCTTCCTAAAGAGCTGGGTCTTTAGCTGTCTTTTGAAGGTAGAGAGGGACTCTGCAGAGCGAATGGAGTTGGCCAATTCATTCCACCATTTAGGGGCAACAGAAGAGAAGAGTCCAGCTAGTGATTTTGAGGCCTTATGTGCTGGAAGCACTAGGCGCTTTTCAGAGGCTGAGCGTAGCGGGCGAGAAGGGAAGTAGACCTGGATGAGGGGTTCCAGGTAAACTGGAGCAGTTTTGGTTACTGCTTTGTAAGTAATGATTAGAGTTTTGTATCTGATGCGAGCTGCAACTGGAAGCCAGTGTAGCGAAATGAGCAGGGGAGTGACATGAGCTGTCTTAGGCTGGTTGAAGACCAGACGTGCTGCTGCGTTCTGGATCATTTGCAGAGGTTTAACTGTGCATGCAGGGAGGCCTGCCAGTAGAGAGTTGCAGTAGTCAATGCGTGACAATCATAACCCTAACCCTAATCATAACCCTATTCATAACCCTAACCCTAATCATAACCCTATCCATAACCCTAATCATAACCCTATTCATAGCCCTAACCCTAATCATAACCCTATTCATAGCCCTAACCCTAATCATAACCCTATTCATAGCCCTAACCCTAATCATAACCCTAACCCTATTCATAACCCTAACCCTTATTATTACCATTATGACCATTGTTTAAACATGTTTGTTTTTCACCCACGAATAAATAAAGAAAGACGTTGAACCCAGATGGATTTTTTTGGGTCATTTATTTCACATACAGGTGTTTTGGAAACCAAAAAAAAATGTTACTTTATGCAAATCATTATAAACAGACAAATAAAAGGTTGAGATGACAACAGTGACAAAACAACAAAACACGAGTCCAATAAACAAAATAATAATGTGTAGAAAATACACATGACAACATAGAACCCAGGACAAATCACACAAGACAGTGCAATGTTATCACATGGGGGGAAATGTTGGAATAATAAAAAATGGCCCCAAGAGGACAAAAGAAGAATTAAAATGAAAGGAAATCAAATATTAAAGGATTCAAGGAAATAAGAGACATTCATTGATTAGTTCACAATCAAAACAGATGTCTTTTCTCCTTTTCCCACCTTAATTCTTTTTTAAATCAGGTTTGAGAAGAGAGAACAGATGATGAGGAGAGCAAAATTAACATTCACAAAAAGGAAAATGCAATACACCTGATATATAGATATTTTAAGCACACACGACTCCTCAGTTACACTCCTATGTCCAAGGGTCTCAAGTTGTTCAAGATTACTTTTATGTACGATAAAATCACCCTTTAGTCATGTTAGAACAGCTTCCTGCCAAAGACATCACTTTGTTTAGCCTTTTTTTTTTTTTTTTTTTTAAAGAAGTGAACCATAATAGTGTTGAGTTTAACTTTAAAATCTGACCTTCCATTTTCTATTAGTGGGTAACGGTAAGTTGCCAAAGGAGGGACTTGGGAATTCGATTTTTCGTGGATTTTTCTGGGGGTTAAATGGTTAATGCCAGTTTAAAACTACTTCAATGCAGTGGGAAAAAAAACACACACAGGAAGCAGGTTCTTTTCCAAAGTTGGAGAAGGTGTGGCTGATGCACTCGAATGGGAAATGATGTTTAAAATAGGGGAAAACCGGTGGGAGCAACAGTGAAACGACTTCTGGTGTGCAGTCTGTGTGGGCCTGCAACCATTCGTATGGAAGCAATATTTCATGCTCCTCATACTGGTCAGTCATTCTCCTCTAAGACTACAAGCTAAATACTTCCACGGAAAAAAAACAATGAGGTAATTCTGCAAAAAGAATCACAGAACATGTAATGGATGAAACAGCCAACATGCAGGTGAGGGAGTTTAGAAATAAACAGCACAGGGCGGCAAGGATGTCAATTGGTTTGTTTTCTTTTATTTGATCGGATTAAAACTCATATTTTCCATGATGTATGATCACAGTTCATAATTAAGAGTAATATGGGGCCCCCTTTTATTGTTGGACATGATTACGTTATGAATGCAAGACCCTTTCTTGGTGGGAAATCAGTGCTTACTTCCCCAAAGTCAAACAAGCAGCCAGAAAGAATTTCACCTGAATCATTTTACTGATATAGCACGGCAAAAAGCCGGGAGGGGGAGTCGACAGGAGATTGGTGTTTTTTGTTGTAATCTGCAGGTTGTAGCATAGCTAACAGGGCACCAACATCAGTCCATAAAGATGTTTATTACACAGCTTTTTAACAAAAGTGGGACTGTCAGCAACCTCTGTTACCGCCCTTTAACTTACAGCTGGCATCTCTTTTACCCTGTTTCTGCTTTTTTTTTTATAGTTTTCATGATCCATCCTGCTTTTTCTCTCAAACTGCCTGAACTCCACAGAGCCTTACCAACACATTTTAATCAGATGTTACTCGGTGCAAAAAAATTCAAGCAGGTCAATTTGCATCAAGAAGGAAAAAAATGATAAGACATAAAGATGAATGGGAAGCAAAATCAAGTCTGACTGCACTGCTAATAGGGATGCATGATCTGTTACTGACATCAGTCTAATACTTATTCAAATAAATGGAATGGGTATTGTGCAAATGGAGCCAATCCTCAGACAATCCTTCAAAGTCAATTCTTTATGTTGTGATGCTTGAACCAAATAAAGCACCATAATCATTTGCAAATGAGAGCTCAACCGCTCCTTCAGTATCTGCATGTCTTGACTGAGTGTTGGTAGCTAACCAGCTTAGTTGAACAGTCATATTGCAGGAGAACATCTGTTATTGCTGATGTTTCAATCATGGGGCTGTAAAAGTTGGATCTTTGCATCCCTCAGAGTCATCAGAAAGGTGTTAAAGTGGTAAGTGACTCAGTGTTGTTGTTAGGTTCCATCTTATCTCTCACAAACTGACACAGGAATGACAAAAGGGGGAACATGTTGCAGTAAAAAGCAAAGAACGTAAGACAGCTCTCAAAAAGGGAAGCAAAATGAGGTAAAAGTGGAGAGACACACAGAGGTTGTTGAAATTAAAACCAAAGGGAATGTTTCATGTGAGTCAGTGTTTCTCCCTCCGAAAGGCTAAGACTTGTGAGTGTGAGCACTTGGTTTATGTTTGTATCAGATCAGCGTTATGTTTGATTAAATCTGCAGGCAGATGTGTATGTTATGTTCAGCAGTGTGGATCAAATCATTATTACACCATGTGTGTGTGTGTGTCGTGTGAAGTGTGTGGAAGAATGGGGTCGGTGGGGTGCTCATGGCTGTTTCCTGTGGGATAACGGCAGATCAGGGGTGGGAGGTCAGTGTCTCAGAGGGTCACAGTAGGGGATGAGATGAGGTGAGGTCAGATTCGGGGCAAATACTTGTCGATAAATTCCCTTACAGCCACCATCTCCTGCAAGAGAAGAAAAGAGAGGGATTTTGAGTGATGTCATGTCTTGGTCGAACACATGAGCCAAAGCATCGCCAGCAACCACCAATCTGAGAAAACCCTGCATCATAGCTTGTTACTGGGGACTAAAATACAGACAAGTGGACTCACAGTGAAGTGCAGATTCAAATCTCAATGATGCATTTCAAAATCAAAATAAATGTTCACATATTTAAGCCAGATTTATACTTCTGCGTTGAATCAACTGCGTAGCCTACGCCGGAGGTCCGTGTAGCTCCCATACCTACACAGAGGCCCACGCACGTAGCTGACACGCACCTCCTCCAAAATCTAACTACGCATTGAATCGACGTGGACTGCAAACCCTGTGATTGGTCCGCTCTTTGGCATTGTATTGCCTGCATTTATACAGCCCTTCCGGGATCCCTGTTAATCGGTTGCACACCAACTGTGTGTTTATTCTTAGACTTAGAACTTTTATTTGTCCACAATGTGGAAAATTGCCTTTGGCTTCACAGACAAACAGACAAATCTTCCGAGTGATTGCCAGCAGAATTCTTTTAAGGAGCTAATATAAAATATGGAGTATAAAAATATAAAACATATCCATATGTACATACACATACACATACATAAGAACACATATGTATACACACATATACACATACATATATGTGGATATGCATGCACAGAGACAAGTGCATGCATACATACAGACATAAATCCTACATTTGAAGTCATTAAATTATGCAGGCCCCTGTAAACCCTGGACGGGGGACAGGCAGATGCTGCAGTTTGCTATTTATTTTTTTGAGTTTGCTAAAATTGAAATGTAGAAGTTTGGTTTGATTTTGCAATCTAAGAATTTAATAATTTAATTGCTCTTTGAACAAAAGAGTTCTTGTAAATATTCTTTGTGGCTTGTGACAGTCTAAAACACCGACCTGAAGGGAGCAGTTTCATCTCCTCTCTATTCTTCATGTAATCATGTCTGTATGATAAACAGCAACATGTATCAGCTGTAGATTAACATAACACGCTCTGAATCACTGAGGAAAAGTAAACAGAGATCGTAGCGGGGAAACAGGCGACCAGCTATCAGAGATACTACACTCTCCTCAAGCGTTTCGGCGGCAAATTTCTGCGCATCACAGACACATCGACGCACAAGTATGTGGTGCTCATGTCCGCGTCGACCACTGCTGCGAAGGGGTGACGCAGAAGTATAAACCCGGCTTTACACACACTCTCTTTCTCTCTCTCTCTAAGATATACACACACACACACACACACGACGGTGCAGTACCTGAGGACAGGAGCTGTGAGAGAGGTTTGGATACGTTTTGAAGGTGATCAGATCAGGGTTGACTGTCAATCTAAGTTTTTCGTATGTCATGGCACCAAACTGCACCGGGATCATGAAATCACTCTCTCCGTGGCACTGCAGGATCGGGATGTTCTTGCTGCCAATTGACGCCTGCGGGACAAACAACACAGACTTAAAACTACGCCCAGATTAATGGACAGTCAAACCTGATGCAGAATCTAACAAAAAGGGACTGAAAGTGCGACTGTACCGAAGGGAAGCTCTGGTGAAGAGGTAACCAGCAGCTGAGAGCCACGACGCCGGCCAACTGGTGCTGACTGGTCAAAGCAGTATACAAGGACAAAGCCCCGCCCTGAGGAGAGACAAACAGACGAGAAAAAGAAAAAGGAGTTTATATTTGTACTTATTAATTTCATTGTGCTCCAATTATTTCTCTTATGGTTACATCATGCTGAGATAAAATAAATCCTACCTGAGAGAAGCCACCAAGAATGATACGGTGAGGGGGAATCCCATTTTTGGCCTCATGCTCGATAATGGCCTTGACTGGAGAGAAGAAGGAACAAATACACGTCATTAAAACGTGACAGAGAGACAACATACAACGCAGCTCGTCAAACTAGACTTTATATGTTCCAGGAGGAGATATTCAGGTAGAAGAGGCATCTGAACAGTGACTGTTGGGTGAGTAAAAACTAAGCTACAATGTGAGCAATGAAAATGTATTCAAACACTAGACTGCTACAACTCTGAGGTACTGAACCAGAGTTGTTTCTCTTTTATTGCTACTTTGTGGCTTCAACTGCATTAACAACTCCTCCCTCTGATCACTGAATAATAACCTGTACTCTGTGCAATAACCGTACAACAACCGTGCAATACACTATGCAATATCCTGCCACTTTAACATCCTTCTATACATCTTCTTCATTCCCAGCACTTCTGTACATGGCTACTAACTATTCTAATCTTCTGTATATACTTGAGTATTCTATTCTATTGATCTTTATTTCATTGTATTCTATTTTTATTTGATCTTTCTTATTATCTTATTCTATTTTATTGTATCTTTATTTCCATTTATGCTATTTTTATTTGATCTTTATTTATTTTATTGTATTCTATTTTCATTTGATCTTTATTTCATTTTATTGTAATCTATTCTATTTGTTTTTTATTTATTTTATTTTACTGTATTCTATTTTTATTTGATCTTTATTTTTTATTGTATTCTATTTTATTTGATCTTTATTTATTTTATTGTACTGTATTTTTATTTGATCTTTATTTATTTATTTTATTGTATTCTATTTTATTTAACTGTATTCAATTTTTATTTGATCTTTATTTTATTCTATTGTATTCTATTTTTATTTGATCTTTATTTGATTTTTATTTATATATATATATTTTATTCCTTCTTCTATTACTATCTAACTTTCTTCCATACTGTTTATAAGAGCTCTGTAATGCCTGAATTTCCCTCACTGGGTTATATAAAGAACTTCTGATTCTGATTTACTCAACAAAGTCCCATTTTGCATGCAAAATTAAAGTGTCAATTTATGCATTGATATATTATTAACTATCAGCTTTTGCTTTAATTGACAGATCATTTTTATTTTACACATTTCATGGTTTTGCATTAATTCATGTGAGTAATTGCTGCTTTTACCTTTCAAGTGAAAATCAGAGCCAATTTGAAATGAATTGAGGAGTGACCTTCAGTTGTTTAAAAAATAAGCACTAAGGTGTGGTGCTTTGGGTTTGTGATGTTATTTGTCATTATGTAAACATCCTTTAGGAAGACCAAAACTAACAGTGTATTGTTTCTGAGTATCAAAAGCAGGACATGTTTTGGTTCTCTCTCCAGGGCTTTTTGGAACAAATATCATGAGGTTAATCAACTACAATAAATAAATAAATGTATTACTCAAATCTATTTCATTCTATGGTTTTATAAGAGTAATTAAGGCCTTGTGCAAAAGCCATCACCTGTGAGTAATTCTAAATATGTATTTGTGAAGTTGAGATGCCCCCTAGTGGACAGATCATGTAGCACCACAGGCTGATGGTGACATTGTCAGTGCATATGCCTCTTCATGAGACCCAGATTTTGTTCTACACCTTCACCCTGATTAAGCATGTGTGTATCTGAATATGACTTTAATACCTTCCTCTTAATCTCTACCAAACCCACACTGGTAGAGATGAGTTGACATTTCACAAAGTTTTCTCTAAAGTTTAAAAAAATGTTGACGAGCTTTCCCTTTGAAAAGACTTTCTAGTGAAACAACAGACAGTGTGTTGTTACATAAACGATGGTCCTGTTCGCCAGCTCTGCGTCTGACTGAAGGGTGTATGTATTACTGAGGAAGTGACATCCACAATAGGGTTGTGAGCTGCTGTTATGAGGCCCAAAAAGGCTCCCTCACCCCTCACTCACACTCGTCATGTGCATCTAACTTGAAAACGACAACTCCTTGCTCTACTGGCTTCTCCTATGATCCCCGGTTTGGACATATCACCACCCAACAAGATTAGACCCTTAGATATGTGATGTAAGAAACCATGCCTGACTAAACGTGTGTTTGAGACTTTCACTGGTGAACTGCTTTTAAAAATACTTATCAGCAGGGATGTAAGGATATATCACAAGTCAGTAAAAAATGTATACAAATAAGGTTGGATTAAAATGGATTCAACAAAATTTGTATTGCGATATTATTTTTAAACAGTAGAAGGCACTATCTGCATTTCACTCTGCTTGTTCAACATCATTAAGTCTCTTGCGCTGCTCTCTCGTCACTCGCTGGGTGGAGCGTAACAGACATGACGGCAGCAGGTGAAGACCAAGCAGTTCAGGATGCACCATCGTGTTTCAAGTCTGAGGTACGGCAGCATTTTGGCTTTCCATGATATCCCTGTGTTCTTAAATTGTTACTGTAAAATAACTTCTGCACTTTATTTTATCAAATTGCTTGTATTTTATATTTTAATGTTTGTTGTCGTTATCTGTCTGTTTTGTTTACTACGACGTATGTTGCTGGCTCTCTTGGCCAGGTCACCCTTGTGAAAGAGGTCTCGATCTCAATGGGTCTTTTCTCTGGTTAAAAAAAAAAAAAAAAACATGTCAATTCCAAGCCGGGAGAAAAAGCTGCACTTTTGTTTATTTAGAGAGATTTACCTTATTAATTTTAATATTTAATAATTTTATTTGGGAATTGTTCACTTTCTATTTCTCTATAACTGTTCTGAAATTTTCCAACACAGTATTTTTGTACGGTCATTTTTAGTTTTTTTGCAAGGTACTGAAAAATAGTGTGCAGTGGTTTTATTTGAGTTACAACACACCTTAAAAATGAAAAAAAAAAGGAATCTGATGTATTTGGTGTAAATCTCAATCTTAGATGTTTCAGTTGTAAAAATATTTGCATTTAATGTATCAATTTGGAAACAGGAATAATTTATATTGCACCCTTGTAGAGCACTTGCAACACAAATAAAACAAATCTTTAAAAGTAAAAAAAAAAAAAAGAAAAAAAAGGAAAAAAAAGTGTTAGTTTGTGTACAAAGAAATATAAGAGACAAACATGTATTGTAACTATCCATATCTGAGAATTGAAATAAAATACTAGTTATTCAAATTTTGAGTTCAATCCAGTTTTCTTGAAAAACGTTAGAGAATCGTGAGTGAATCGTATCGTGAACCAAAAATGGGGATTCGAATCGTGGGATGAGTGTATCGTTACATCCCTACTTCCCAGTGAATATCACAGGGTGCTTATTTTACAACACATTAGAATTGTTTCAGATCAAAAATGTCAAATAGACAAGATTAAGGCGGCCTGGGAACAGGATTTGGGACAAATCTGATGACCAATGGGACTCCATTCTATTATCAATACATAAATCCTCCATCTGTGCTAGACCAAGGTCAAGCTGTCCAGTTTTTACCCCGATATAACTCCAACCTGTGACAAGTGCAATCATAATGATGCTTCCCTGATACACATGTACTGGCTGTGTCCTAAGTTGCAGAAATTCTGGCATGACATCTTCCACACTTCATCTAAATTATTACAGAAAAATGTAAATCTTAGCCCTACTCTTGGTATTGTTGGTGGAGGGGTGGAAGGGTGCTGCCCTGCCCACGCTTGACCAGTGGCATCAGGATGTAATGTCCTGTCTCAAACTTGAGATGCTACGTTTTTCTATCAGTAGCTCGAAGAGGAAATTTTATGAGACATGGGAACCTTTCTTAGCCTACTTTCATGACACCCAAACTAAAACATGATGAGATGAGCTTTGAGCCGGCCCTTGGCATAAGAAGTAAGATCTGACTCTCTGTGGTGCGCTGCAAACTAACTCTTACATATTACGCCTTCATTTTTTCAGGACAGCTGGGGATGGGAGGGTGGGAAAGGCTATTGCACTATGTCAGGTATTACTATCACTGCCGCAGAGACCTGTTAGTCTTCCTTGTTTTGCACAATACTGTACCATCTGTGGCAATGTAGAACATTACTGCCCAACCCCAGCGTTTTCTGTCTTATTATTTTTTGTATTTTTGTGTGTTGTGTTTTGTATTTTCATATGTGATGGAAACTCAATAAAGATATTTCAAATATAAAAGTATCAAAGAAAGGTCAAAACATAATATCTTTTAGATGAGGGTCTTTATCAGGACTCACTGTTGTCTGCTGCCTTCTTGATCCCAGACTCGTCCTCCGGGTTTTCGGGTTTGAGCCCCATGAGGTCAAACCTGCGCACATGCAGAAGCAAGCGTTGAAAAAAATCAATGGATACAATCACACTATTGTCAATGCCAGTATGGAGGCCCTATTGTGGTTTCCAAGGAAACAATAGCTCCCACTGTTGAGCTAAAAGGCTGTCTCGTGTTTTCATCACACCAACTCACCACGCAGGCATCGTGGCCTTCATGTTGAGAGTGACGGGGATCGAGGGTCTGCAGGGTGAAAAGACAGATAAAGAAGTCATACATTTAATAATGAGTTCAGACTGGGCCAACAACACTTCACAGCAACCTTCTTTTAACAAATTTACTGAGTAAAAAAAAGCCTGAAGCTACATATGAGAGCCTCTTTGCTTGACTAGAAATGTGAACTGAGTGTATTTTATAATAAACATCTAACAAGGTTTTTTTTAAAGTATATTTGTGATTCAATATTTCCACAATTTACTTCTGAAAGACTTTCATAATGTCAGATTTGTTGATAAGATTTAAAATATATATATTTTTAAACTGAATATTAACTATCACTTGAATCTCCAAGAATATCTGGAGTTTCTGATTTGTCCCTCCAACTTCAAAAACTCAAAGAATAATATTGTTTATTGCTGAACATTTTTAAGTGTTTCCTTGTAAATGTAAGACTTTGATCACATAAATACTCATAATCTTAATATCACCTTCCTCCTACGTCTCTATAGAATTCTAATGACCTACAACAGCGTGTTTATGTCACGGTATAAAGCTGTACATAAACTTCGAAGCCCTCAGAGACATGGAATATGACAGAGGACTGGAGGAGAGAAAGACTCACGCGTTGGGGCAGATGAACTTGACGTGAGACGGCTGGATCTCCCTCAGAGTATCTGCCCACCCATGCCTGAAGGGAAACAGAGAAAGCAGCTCTTTCATTCCAGTTTCAACAGAATGACTTACATATTTTACACCAAACCCAAGAGGATTACAGCTTTAGTACAATATGTGTAGCTCATTATGTGGAAAATACGAGTCACTTCTCTTCTCACAAATACGAGTCACTTCTAAAACCACTTTTCTTAAATCACTTGAGGACCAGAGAGGGAAACACTCTCAAGGAGGAATATTTGTAAAGATGCTCTGACATCATTTAAGTGAAGTGCTGATTTGAGAGCTTAGTTTTTTATGTGGGCAGTGTATTATGACACTATGATTGAAGATTTTTTCACTTCAGTGGAGAGTCTTTGGAGTTTTAATAGATATGTTACATCAAAAAAGTCAGATGTGAATTTAAACAGGAGTTAGGCTGGGATTTTGGAATGACTGGACAATCTTCACACAACTTCCCCAGCCACTAAACAAACTTAAAGCTCCTGTGAGGAACTTTAACTCAAGTAGCAAACCCGCGGTCTCAAAATATGAAGCCCATGTGGGAGTGTCAGAAACTGCAGTTCATTGAGTGTCCACTAGAGGCTGGCCGCAGAAACACCGGAAACCACATACACACCCATTCAAAAAAAGACGATCTTTACAGCAATAATAAACACGTTTACAGTCTGGTTAAAAAAAAAGTTTCAGTCTGATGAGCTAATTTCTCTATCGGCACATACTGTATGGGGGGTGAATTTTTTTTATAATGCAACAGTTCTGAAGATATTATGATTACTTCTCTAAACAGAGGTGTTGGACTAAGACACCATTTGTCTCCTACATACAATGCTGTTTTGAATTCTCTGCCAAAACAAGTAAGACCATACTCACACCAGAGACCATGTGACTCTAACGACTCACAGCTGACCCATCACCCTAACGACTGTCAGGAACTAGGTTAACGATTGTCAGGAGGTACTGAACGACTGTCAGGAACTAGACTAACGACCCCACTTAGGACCCTTTGTGACTCCTGGACACACCCACGACTGTTAGTGAACTGAAGAAGCCTTTCGGAGGAGAGGTGAAATGTCTTCAAGAAATTCTACCAGTCCAGTTGCCTTACGGATCAAGCTTTGGATTAACATGACCTGGATGACTGAGAACCTCCAAAGACTTTAAGATTACGAGTTTTGCGCATGTAAGGACATGACTGACTTGACTAATAGACGGGAACACTGTAGCTGTTGGCGAGGAGGCACAAAGCCTGCCTCTTTACCTCATGCTAGCTTGACAGAAGTTGCATTCAGCATTTCCAATATGGCTCCTGCTGACGATTGGCTTCAAAACAGCGCTTCAGAAACAGATGGGTGACGTCACGGATACTACGTCCATTATTTATACAGACTATGCTTTGACTCATTGTTGTGTTGGGTGCAGCCAACCGTATCACTCACTGTGAACCTGTGCTGTGGAAAATGTCAACAGGCCGACACCTACCCTGCAGCAGTAATTACAGTCTTTAAAAGTTGCTTTACAGAAGTCATCAGTTTTATATCTGATGGTCTTGTTTGCAATTTTTTGTCACATAGAGGCATCAGTGTTCATTTCAGTCTGTTTCATGGCCTGCTGAAAACTCCTCCCTGGAGCTTTAACCATCAAAAGTAACAAATGTATTTTTATTGAACAAAATGTACACTTTCTATATCATGAAATAATCTAATCTACTTAATGTTTCTTTTGCAGAGTCATTTAAATTTAAATGTATAAAACCAATCACAAATTATCATCTAAGCAGAGCGTGTTGATGTGTCATGAAAACATATTAAAGCGCATCTCCAAAGAATATCAAGAGTTCTTTTGAATTGAGTTACACCTTTACAATAATATCAGTCTCTATTGGAACCAGGCATTGTTTGTTCATTGTCACTGTAGCCTGCCTTTATAATAAACATGTAAAAGCACTCTATGTCTATATCTGGGAAACAATATTGTATTCAATGTATCAAAGTCTTTCTAATCTAATAAGAAATATAATACAAAAAGAGATTTCTCCTTAGACTTTGTTCATACTTTCTACAAAACACGGGACAGAAAAGGTGATGATAACAGAACTCACCCTGTGTCTCCAAGTCCATGGAGGAAGATCACCTGCAACATATTAAAATACCAGGGTTATCTTTCACTTTTCAGACTGTAGTGCTGTTACATATTCACACAAAGATGGAGAGTGTTCAGAAGCATTACTTTTCTGAGTTTCTGATAATGATCAACCGCTTCAGAAACATCGATCGCTAAAGCAGTTCAGTATTTTCTATTTCAGCTTGAGACGTTTTATCAGATTGCATCACTCTCGTGTACATGTTGTATTCTTGGTGCAATTTATGCCAATCTGCCGTTCTTGCCAAGATAAAATCTAGCTTCCAGTTTCCACACATGCTGCTCCCCGCAGAGAAACCAAGAAAGAGAATAAAAACAGATCTGAAAGGTTGCTGCAGGAAATCAGTGACTCGGCTTTCTTTGAAGGGATCAAAACACTTTTCTTCGGTGTCGAGGTTTGAGATAAAGCTCAGAGCTTTGATCCTGTTCTTAACAAATCCGTGCACTGTACCTGACAACAGCTCCTTTCATTTGTACCCTCAGATCAAGAGTGCCTGCCTACTGTGAGTTACCTGTTACAGGTGCAGCTACAGGTGTGACTGTTGAATAGGAAGAGGAGGACTCAAATGGAAGAAACCAAGAAGAACTTTATCCTCAAGCTTTCACTCATTTGAGGAAAATGTCAATTTAAGACGTTTTCTGACAAGACAGTTTGTTAGCTTGTGTCTGGATTTAGTTTTCTGGTAAGCTTCTTGAACCCTTCATTTCTGACAGTGCTAACAGGAAGCAGGTCTTTTGTGTAAGATGAGATTTTTGTGGTTTTAGTTTCTAAATTCGTATTTTTCTCAGATTGAGATTATTTGGATAATTTGATTTAAATTTACAACAATTATATATAAAATTGTATTCTGTGTATCAGTTTAGTAGAGTATTGTTTTAAATGGTGCTCTCCCCTTAAGATTTCTAAGAGTTAGGGGCAGAGTGATGTTGTTTCCCACAGTGCAGTGAATGCATCAGTTATTCAGTGTTCAGTTGTACTACGGTCGTGATGGACATTAAATGTGTTAGAAATGAACAGCAGAAGTTGTCTCTGTGCTCTTCCTTTACCATCATCCTGTAAGTATATTTAATGAAGTGTATGAAGTTAATAGTTAAAGCTGAGTCCACACAGTGTCAGACTGAAGACTCTGCTTTGAGCTGGTAGGTTCTGTGTTTTTATTCCGTGCCCTGTCGCTCGTATTGAATTATCTCCCAGCCCTACGTAGGCTTATCTGAAAATGTAATGCAAAAGTTTGACTGGCAGCCAAATTACTAGGGTGTTCTGAAGCAAATGGATTCCCGGTTGTTCAACTGAACTTAAAACTCTGACTAACCAACTAGTTATGAGATAAGAAGACACTCAAAACAGTTGCAATGTATTTACCACAGAGAGTCTGCAGGTAAGCAAAGTCAAATTTGTAAGCTGAGTGTCACTAAAGTTACACATTACTCTGGTTGAGTAGTTATGTGACGGTTTAACCAGACACAGCCTACATACATCTCTCATCTATGCTTGTTTACATCCAGGTAGTAGAGCAGTACAGCACCAGAGCAGGAACCCTTTAAGGTCTATGTTGAAAACCTCTGTTTCTGAGATGATGTGCTGGATGTCCAAGGAGAAGGCTGCGGAGCTGAGGAGATATGACTTCCAAGTCACCGTCCGTCTGATCCAACTCTTGCTTTCTTTTAATGAGTTATTCACTTTTTTTACCTGCAACTGAAACCAAGCTCCCAAGAGGAAAGTGGGCATGTACTTCACTAGACTAGCTGGCTGCTGTTGCTATTTCGGCTGTTTTATTATGTATGATAGAGTAAGAGTTTCCAGGGTAGAACATAACAAACAACACTCATTTTATCACAATCCCTTTTAGAGATTAATTTCCTTGCCCAGGCTTATCATCGTTTTCGCGTCAAGCATTACACAAAGCAATGACTGTGTGATCTGGTTGAATTCAGAGGCAACAAGCTTTAAGAGCAAAGGCCGTGGAAAACTGTATCTGAGTTAACAGAGAGCCTTTTTTATACCCTCCTCTCCTTCTCAGTGAAAATAAGATGCATATGAGTATCAATACCATTTGTGATGCAAACATTTGCGAGGTTTTTTGTGGTTTGACTCACCGCCGCGGTCTCCTTCTCCTTGGCGGACACCGTGACAGCCTCGGTGAGCAGCGGCACAGACATGTTGTTGCCACACATACACTGTAGAAGATGCTGCAGTCAGAGGAAAACACAGAGAGGTCAGTTGATGAGTTTATAGAAATCACTGAAACAGAGTCATGTTGTGCATACAAGCAGCAAAATCCGGTCTCAGAATATGAAGCCCATGTGGAAGTGTCATAAACTGCAGTTCATTGAGTGTCCACTAGAGGCTGGCAGCAGAAACACCGGAAACCACATACACACCCATTCAAAAAAGACAATCTTTGCAGCAGAAATAAACATGTTTCCAGCCTGGTACAAAAAACGGTTTAAGTCTGAGTAGTTAATTTCTCTATCAGCACACACTGTACTGGGGGTGAATTTTTTCACAACATGACAGTTCAGAAGATATTAAGATTACGAGTTTTGCGCATATAAGGACATGACTGAGCTGATTGATACCCTTTTTCAGCCGAGGCAGTGTCAGGGCCGCTTAGGAGCCGGCGCTCAATTGAGAACCCGTTTTTTTGTGTTTCAACTTTGAGTGAACCGGCTCCCGGCTGGGAAATCCAGTTCCAGAGCGGCTCGAACTCTTTGCTGGTCTAGAACAGCGAACCGCTCACGTCAGGCAGAGGTTGCCGTGATCAAAAACGCAAACCAAATGTGTGTCCGTCTTCGTCCTGCAGCGAAAAAAATAAAAGAGACTAATTGATTCCAAGGTAAAGCAGTGGTCGGCTGAGGAGACAAGCTGCCGTTGTTGTTGTTGTGAGGGAAAGTTCTCGCTAGAGCTGCTGGGAAAAGCGGCCACGTAAATCTGACGTCATGAAGTGACTCTTCTACAAACGGGTGCTGCGTTGGTTCGCGAGTTCATCCAGCTCCGAACCAGCGGGAGCACCAGCCCGGAAATACAACTCTGTGCACGTTGGTCGAAAAGAGGTATGTGAGGCGGGAACACTGTAGCTGTTGTTGAGGAGGCTCAAAGCCTGCCTCTTTACCTCACACTAGCTCAACAGAAGTTAGGTTGAGTTCAGCATTTCTTTTATGGCGGCCGCCAACGATTGGCTTCAAAACAGCGCTTCAGAAAAGATGGGTGACGTCACGGATACTATTATTTATACTGTCTATGTGTGCATATGTATCAGAAACTTTGATTGATTATCTACATTTCCAGAGAATAAGTCAAGCTTGCACACATTCTCAATCACAATCAAGCTGTAAACATGGCAGATTTAAAAAAAGAGGGTATTCAAAAAGCTCTCCAGGGTCAGCACACTACAGCATTTACTAAAACACTTCCTGGATACTTAACGTTTTGAATAATGAAAGCAGTCATCAGCGTTCTCTTCGGGCTTTTTTGATTACTTCTTATTAAATTAACAATGACTGGTTTTCTCTGTCTTTTCAATCTGCAACACAAGCAAGCCGAGAAACTAATAAAAGCAAACTAGGACATTATTTCCATGAGGGAGCTCTCGGTTTAATTTAAAAATCTATTAAAATTGTTTTGAACAATGTCCCGACTGTCGAGCTGAGAGAAAGACGAGATGTTCACGATGTTTAATGTTCAGAGATACGCAGCCTTCAAGTGTTCCTTTGAGTAATAAGTTGTACCAGCAGATGTGGACATTTGTAGGAATATCCTGCCTTGTGTCTCCTTTGTGAACAGTGTTTCAGTAACAAGCTGCATATTCAGGATGTTCTTTCTGTACTTTATTGATAACAACTCTACTCTTGCCTAACATGACACAACTAAGAGGAAGTGCTGATTTGAATGTTGTTTGAATATTTCCTGAAAAATGAACACACGGCCGAGATGACGGCATGTTTCAGAATTGTTTTTAGAGACTCATGGAGTTGTTGCACTTGCAGATTTGCATCCAATGAAATTCTAGATTATTGGCCTTCTGTGCTCTGTGAGTGCACTTTCAGATCTCATTAATGCATTAAGTGCTGGAATTATATGCACCAGTATGTACAAATACTTCACCTTCGTTGCAATATGAGAAGGAGTGGCTGATTGTGGGGGTTGATATTCAGCATTTGGCTTCTTATCAGATGGGGAATCAAAAGAATTGATTAAAAAGTGCTGTACTTTGACTTCACTGCAGGTGTGCCACTCACCACTTTGTCTCACCAACAACTACTGCTACTTCTAAAGTGAATAATCTGATCACTTCTACTTCTGGTTAATACATCCATGAACCTTAAAAGGTGGACAGTTTTCAGAGGTAACATCTCGCCTTTATTGCTGTTGTACATGTTCATCAAGCAGCAACCTCCGGCCGGGGGATTGGAGTCCAATGCGGAAGCGTTAAAAACTGCAGTTCATCGATTGTCCACTTGAGGCTGGTTCAGGAAATACCAGAAACCACATACACACCAATTCAAACAAGCCGATCTTTACAGCAGAAATAAACATGTTTACAGCCTGGGGGAAAAAACAGGTGTAGTCTGGATAGCTCATTTCTCGATCGGCACACACTGTACGGGGGTGAATTTTTTTTCTAACGTAACAGTTGTGAAGATATTAAGGTTTCTAGTTTTCCATTATGAGAGGCACAGCTGACTTGACTGACAGGAACACTGACACTGACAGAAGCTGGGTGACTTCAGCATTTCGATTTTGGTTCCCGCTGACGATTGGCTTCAAAACAGCACTTCAGAAACAGATGGGTGACGCAACAGATACTGCGTCCATTATTTATACAGTCTATGTCAGGGGGTCCCAAACTTTTTAGCCAGCAACCCCCAAAATAAAGGTGCCAAAGACTCAAGACCCCCACTGTCCCTCACAGTGATTTAATGTGGCTTCATTTAGCTGTGCTGCAGAAAATTAGCCTTCCTATATGAGCATGTGTTTCCTGTGCCATTATGAATTAACCTGCTGCTACTGATGCTTTTGATCATTAACCGTTCACTAACCCTAAACTTAGGAGGCATCTAGCAAAAAGAAAGGCAGAAAACTCATTACATTTTCTATTCTCAAGGTTTTATTACAAGTTTAGCTACTATTTTTGTTGATATTTTTTACTATAATATAATGGGTAAAAAAAAAGAACATTCTGGAAGTCATCTCACGACCCCCTATTTGTGTCTCGCGACCCCCCAGGGGGTCCTGACCCATACTTTGGGAACCCCTGGTCTATGGTATTCATCTATGGTAGTTAGTAATGAAGCAGTCTAGTTTTTTTTAATGACGGATCCACATTCTTGATTTCAACAATCGAACAATCAAAAACTAAGTGCAGAAAACATCAGTAGCAGAGCAGGAGGATCAGGTGTGTGTTAGTAAAGCAGAGGGACAGAGTGAGCATGGAGAACAAAGCTACAACACGAGTGCCAACGAGCTAACAAGTGCATGATGAAACAGTGGGAGACCTTATCAAATATATATCCGAAGTTATATGGCTAAGACTTCCTGTTTTAACGATGAATAAAAAGGAATCTCAATGTTGTTTAAAATAATCATGAACATCATTTTGGCCATAATCATGTAACCGTACGATCGGCTACCTTCAGATTATTTTGTGCCAATTTCAAGTGGGGAAAAAAACCCTGCTTTGTCGATTCAAGGAGGTCATGTTGCAAATATGTATCGTCTTAAACATGACAAAGTACACACAGATAAAGGAAATGTGATTTATGGCTAATAAACACTTACTGCAATATTAAAACATGTCTCTGTACATCACATATTTTCTCACACTGTTCATCTTGTACTGTAAATACACTAATCCCAGGGAATTAAGTTCCCTTTCTTGCTTTAGTAGACACACACACACACACACACACACACACACACACACACACATAATGAACCTGCAGCTGAACCCACAACAGAAGTCATCAGGTTTGTGTTTGTGTGTGTGTCAGCAGGTGTCTGAAGTCAGCAAGTAGCCAGACACATTAACCAAATGAAACACTCCCTGTGCTGCACTCGGCTGCAGACGCGCGTCTCTCTGCGCCGTGAGTCAGCCGTCGATAACAGCCATGAGATCAGGTCGTTGCTTTACAGTAAAGGCAGGGCGGTAAAAGCTTTCCCCTTCTCGCTGCCCTTTCACTCTGGGATGGTGTGGGACGAGACGGGCGTGGAAGTGCGGCGAGCAGTCTGATTGGTAAACAGGAGATGAGGAGACGAGGAAATGTCTCAGACGCGGAGGTTAATGTGTAAACCTGGAGCTGGATAATAGTCCTTGGGTGTTAAAATTCCACCACTGTTATGACAGAGCAGGCTTAATGCTGCACTGCTCTTGAAGGTCATGTTCACTGAGAGAATACATGGAAGCTGGGGGGTAAACGTGTGAGTTAGAGTGTGGACAAAAGAAGGTTGTTTCTGCCCTGCACTCTGACCCTGGATAAACGAGTACAGCAGAATAATAAGAGAGCCGGGTTAAACACAAGAGACAGTCTCATTCAGAGCGGCACAAAGGTCTGGAATAAATCTTGAAGGCCTGAACCGTATCAGAGGGAAACATTCCATGTTGACTGAAAGGGTTTTTATGAATGTATTTCTGTTATTTGCAACTTTACTCTAAGATTTCTCCACATTTTAAGATGTGTGTAGGGCATTTTTTGAAAAGAGACATTGAATGTGGGGAGTAGAGAGTGGGAGATGACATGCAGAAGGGGTTGAGGCTGGGAGATGAACAAGCAACTACTGCGAGGAAGACTTTACGGACGAATTCCAACAGATCCGTGTCCGGCATGTCTCTGATCTGGCACGGCACTGGATCTAATACGTTTCTATTCTAGTCAATGTGTTAACTTCCACTGGATCCACTCCGTTGCATTCCGGCTCCGTCTCGGGATCAGATACGGAAGACTTCTACTTTTGCCGGATGCCTGAGCACGACGCATCAATCTCAACAGAGCAGGTCGAGCAGGACAGGAAGTCAGACGCCAAAACAAAACGAAAACATCCGATTCATTTTCAGAATAAAATAAATACCTCTTTTCGACCAGCACGAACCGGGTTGTATTTCCGGGCTGGTTGAACTCGCGAAGGAACTCGGCACCCGTTTGTTTTTCTGCTCGCTCGAGCCCGTGGAAGAGTCACGTCATGACGTCAGATTTACGTGACCGCTTTTCCCAGCAGCGCTGGCGCAAACTTTCCCTCACAACAACGATGGCGGACAACGGCAGCTTGTCTCCTTGGCCGACCACTGCTTTGCCTTGGAATCCATTAGTCTTTTTTATTTTATTGCTGCAGGACAATGGAGGAAACATGTTTGGTTTGTGTTTTTGATCACGGCAACCAAGCCTCGCCCCTGAAGTTAGCGGTTCGCGGTTCTAGACCAGCAAAAGGTTGGAGCCGCTCTGGAATCGTTTTTTCCCGGCCGGGAGCCGGTTCACTCAAAGTCGAAACAAGAAAAAACGAGTATATGTGTTATCACCAGATCGTATTTCACTTAACTACAACAACAACCCGTCATGAGGAGCAGAGCCAGGCCTGGAGTCAACTGGTCAGAGGTTTTCAGAGGACCAGAAAGACAACACGGATGAAGAGAGGAGGAGGATAATCTGTGATTACCGCGGGAAAACTTCGGTCACATGACTCCAGCTGTCCGGCGGTGCCTGCTCCGTGATGCGTTTTCCGTCAGTGGGTGTTGACGGATGAGAGAGCATGGAGACGGACCAGACACGGATTTAGTGGAAGTCCTGTGTTAGCCTCTGTGCATGAAGTATGTGCTATAACCAAGGGTGCATCTCGCTCAGCTGGAAGTGAAGCTTTCAGCAGTGTCTGCCCCCTGGTGGCTGGCTGCAGTATAGGTAAAAAAATCCGTCTTCCCCATTCATTTGAATGGGGGAGCAGTCAAACTTTAAGAAATAAATACACGTCATACAAATGACACATCCGTATGCTGTGGTGATATGTAGTTAGTATTTGACTGTTTTGTGTCCAAGGCCTCTTTTTCCTGAAAAGTTTCTTTTTCGTTAGTTATTAGAGTTTAAAAAACGGGGTTTTACTTCCTGTTTCCTTTGATTCACAGCCGCCGTAGAGGGAAACTTCAAAGGACACACAGCGTCTTGTGACGTTACGCTGTAGGGCGGAGCTCGTTACGGTGGCTTCACAGGCTCTGGCTGCACAATGGCTGCGCCCAGGAGCAGGATTTTTTGGCTTCAGAACCGTACAACGGGAAGAAGCGGAGTAACGCTGTCCATTTTTATTTACAGTCTATGGCTATAACCCCTACACTAAATCGTCGGTGCAGGTTTTCCCACTTTTAAGAAGGCCAGTGGTGTAAATGTTACCCTAATGTCTTTATCTTATAGCTACAGATAATACGCTTGGATACAGTGCACACTGTGCTACAGTACACATCATTCGTAGAGATGCAGTTGAGCGTTGGTATCAGCTAATAACGGGCCTGTTACAGACATTGCACATGAGCTAATTATGAGCCATGCGGTGATGTTAGTAGCTGATGTTTATCTGAACCTTACAGCCTCATACTTGTAACTTCCCCGCATTAATGCCTGGTTTAGAGAAGAGGGTTTTTATTTGGGCAGAATTTGGTCGTCTGTTTGACAAACTCTCCTTTGTTTTCATGGTAACGTGAAAGAGAACGATGGCAGTGTGGGAGTGTTACACAGTCTCTGAGAAAGATAAGAGACATGCAGTTTGTAAGGTATGATCCAGTGACATCAACTCTCAACAGGCACCAAAAATTAGGAAGAAGCCGTGCAAACTGGTCTGAACTGCAGGTATCAGTAGACGTGAGGGCGTCTGTCAGTTTTCTACCAGAAAAACTAAGCTGCACTCAACACCTCAGCCTGATCCTGCTTGACCAAATGACACCACACAAACTGTGATGTGATTAAAATGTGCGTCACAAGATGTTCATTCACAGTCACCAATTTCCAACTTCAGCACTTAAAGAAAATACAATTTAGCTGCCCTTAAATGGGAACAGCCTGAGCCTGGTAGATAATAGGACTAAAAGCAGACTGCATAGAGAAAGAGGAGTGAAATAAAGGAAGATATAAAAAGAAAGAAGAGAGGAGTGAGAGGTGAACGAGTGCAGGAACATCGCACAATCTGTTCCCACATGTAGGACAAGCGCCAAGAATAGGTAGCATATGCAAAGAGACTGTTAATCACTTTATAGTCGTTGTTGTTCAGCAGATTAACAGTGACCTGTACGGCGATCCACCAGCGTGAAGCACCATGTGGCTTTTTTTCCAACGCTGCTCCAAGAAACAATGGCTCGCTCTCTGTGCATCTGGAGGAGGCTGATGGTTATAAATAGTGTGGAGCTGTGCACGAGCATAAAGTCCAATAAAGGCCGGGGTTAAAAACGACTGCAGGAAAAGACTTGAGGGGGAATCTTTGGTTTTCAGGTATCTAATGGAATCTAGAGTCTGATTGTGCACTCACATGAAACACATGAAAGGATGCAGCAACAACCTGATTATTAATGAATCCTTTATTGTCAACAACCTTCATTAATGGATACTATGTTATTTTTTTACTATTTTATATTTTATTATATATACATATATATAATTTTGTATATATTTAATTTTTATGTTTATTGAGTTTTTCTTTATTTTAATAATAGTTTTCATTCTTAGAAATGTTTGAACTATTCTACATATAATTTTGTATGTATATTTAATTTAAATATGTGTATTTATTTATTCTTTATTTTATTTTTATTATAAGTATTATTATTATTTTGTTTATATATTTAATTTATGTACTGATGTTTGTGTTTTTTCTTCATTTTGTATTGTTATTAATTATATATACAATTTTGCATATGTTTATGTTTATGTTGTTTTATTTACACAATTAAAAAAAAGACATACAAAAGAAATAGCAAAGATAAATAATATAATGTGCAGGAAGAGGCAGAAAACTCAGAGAGCTTATTTGAAGCCTCCACCCAAACAGTGTTCTAATATCAAAAATGAATTAAAAAATTCTTAATTGACACATATAAAGACAATAGTTGATACTAAAAATAAAATAACACAAAAATATACAGAATTAACAATTAATATATATATATATATATATATATATATATATATATATATATATATACATACACACACATTTAATACATGTATATATTTATATCTTAATATTTTTATTTATTTTATTTAATATTATTTTGTATATATACATATATCTAATCCATATATATATATATATGTGTGTGTGTGTTTTTATTTTTTTTTCCTTCTCTTTTCTTTCTTCATTGTATAGTTGGTAAGTAATGTAGAAAGAGTGGGCAAAGCTGTGAAAAATCAAAATGAAAAAATGAATGGATACTTTCCAGCACTAATAATGAATATTCAAGTCAGGGATGACAATGCACTCACAATTTATTAGCCTCTAAATCATATGAGAAGAAAAGAAACACATTCTGTCACTGAAATTGGAGGGAGGGGTGTTTTAAAGTTTCGAGTTTGATTATCAGACTTGTAGAATAAATTCCTTTAATCATTTCTTTGCCAATTTAAACAAGCCTTTATTTTTCACATCATGTTGTTCTTAAGCCAGAGCAATGGTTAAGAGCCCTGACAAAAGATTTAACCAAACATTGATGTGATAATGTCAGAGGACGAGCTCAGGGACCTTTTTAGATTTGCTGCTTCTATTTTAATGACAATAAATCTGATGTGGTTGGAAAATGGAGCAATTTAAAGAGGCCCTCCCAATTAGCTTTGGGGACATGATGTGCTGTTATTTTATGATTGTTCCAAACTAATACAATAAATGATTAACAGTTGAATGAAAACAATAATCAGTTGCTTTCCTCATACTGGAGATGTATCTATGTGTTACAAAAATCACTGCTGGTTCAGGCCCTGACACTGGATTTTATCTTTTCCCAGCTGAGGAGTTTTTGTTGTCCCCATCTCAATCTCCTCCATCTCTTTGTCTCCTTCACCTCAGTCGTCTTTCTGTTGTCAACAGAAAAGCAGGAGGCAATAAATGCTGAATAAAAGCGTTTACAACTGTTGAGGTGATAGAAAACTATCACTCATTTTTTAATCAGGAGTAGAAATCAGGGGTTAAAAGTAGGGATGTCTCAATCCCGATCCCAACTATCAGATCGGAGCCGATCTGGACGTTTTTTAATTGATTAGTCATTGACATATGAGCCGATCATCTCATCCAATCATTAACGTCCACTGCCACTTAACGCGAGTCACTTGTGGCTAGCGGCAGCTATCGTTCTCTATACCAGCATGCCTCTCCGAAGCTAGTGGCATGCAACTGGGCGTGTTTCGATCTCGCTGTCACTCCCAATATTTATGTTCTCCATCTCACAGCCGGATGCTGCCGTTGTGAATCACGCATTGTCTCGTATATTGGCCTAAGAGGTCCCCAAAACATGTCTTTGAAGTTTATTGCTCAAAAAAACACTTTGAAATCAGATTCTGGTATGCCTGAAAAACCCTCTTTTTCAGCCCTGCTCAGAACAGGCTGTTTTCTGTGTCTGTGGCTTTAAATGAGAATGAGCTCTCTGACCACGGCCCCTCAGGAAGTGGATGTGCCCTCGGCTCTCCAGCACGTTGATCCAATGTTTACATGTTGGCTGAATATACACGGCTGCTCACAGAACCCGCATTACTTCAACCCTCTGAATCTGATCCAGAATCTGATCCTGACGGAGAGGCGCCTGCAGCAGGACCTTTCTGAACCATTGGTCACAGATTTTGTGTTTCTTGTTGTTTTATTTGTCAGTATGTCGACGTATGTCTTGGTACACAGCAACGAACATGTAGCTATGTGGCTATGCTAACTAGCGCTAGCACTTTTCCATGAAAAATAAAAATCATCCACTAGATCTTCAAATCTGCAGACGTGGGGAGTAAAACCGACCTTTGTGTTTATTAAGACAGCCTACAACTAGCATGCCTCCCTCCTAAGCTCCTTGTTAGCACACATGTGTGCAGGGAATGAAAAACGGAGGAGGGGTTGAGTATTATTTAATACAGTCTATGGGCTGAACAAGCTCCGAGCTCTGACTTCCGTTACAGACCGGATGTCGTGGTGACGTATGAAAAACACTGAAAACTGAAACGGCTCGTTTCAGCACACATTTACAGAAAGGTGTAGAAATCAGAACAGGGGCAGAATAGATTTTTTTCATTTTCGGGGGGTTTGTAGACATGCCAGGGACACATATTTCAGGTAGAGAACCATTAAAAAGTCCATTTTGCATAATATGTCACCTTTAACAAAACACGGACAGGGTTTGTGATTATTTTGAATTTAATTTAAGATATTTGGCGCCAGAAATACAATAGTTGTATCACAGCAGTCAGGACTATATATATATATTGCTCTATCAATATCTCTATTCCACTGCTAATAAAAATACTACAGACAATACTCTATATGATCTTATGTTTTAAATGTCAGGATATCTCGTTGGGGATTAATTAAAGGGACATTTATTTTGTTGTGAAAGGGTAGTAGTAGGAAACACATCCAGACATTTGGTTTACTCCATTTTCCTGTGATCACTATCCCAAGATAACAGAGCTGGTTATTCCCATATAAGTAGACAAATGCTGCCATTGTCCACACTAGTGAGGTGAGTTAAGCCCAAGTTTAACTCATTATCATGGGAAAATGGAATACATGGATGCCTTTTCAGCGTAGGACTTCAATAAAAGCAACAAAAGGGTTACTATGTAGGTATGTGAAGATGTTGCAGTTAAAATGGGAATATGATAGCTATCTTTTTGGTGAGAAAAAGCAAAAAAAAAAAGAAGGCAAATAATAAAATCGGGGCATGTGTTACAGCCATCACGAGTCTCCTTCCTGCATGACTCCAATTACATTTAAGTAAAACATGAAAAAACAGAGGCGTGCTGCAGTCTCACACACACACGGCTCTTGGCTCAGTGGCTACGGATGGCTGGCAAACAACAGGATAATATGCGGCATTGAGTGACAGGCATCCCCCCCCCTCCTCCTCCCACACACAGACACAGACACAGACACACACACAGACACACACACACACACACACACACAGACACAGACACACACACACAATCCAGCAGCAGCAGCTACACTGCTTTGCGCTGATGGAGGTTAATATCTCGGGCAGCTAGTAGGGGTCGAGTTTGGTTGCAGTAACCATAAACACACACACACACACTCACTCTCTCTTTCTCTCTCACGAGATCAAATAAACCTCTACAGTGTTGCAGCTGAGGAGGAAGCGGATGAAGGAGGTGTTTGTGAGGAAGAGACAATGAATGGTTGAGGCTTAGCTGTGTTATTTGACCCATCATCATCCTCATCCTCATCCTCAGTAGCACTCGAGTTTAATCCCGGTTTAGCTACACACACTCTCTCTCTCTCTCTCACACACACACACACACACACACACACACACACACACACTACACACACACTACACAAAACCGGGCTAGCTAACGTCGCACACATCCATTGTATTGTCTTCTAACTCGCCTCCATCCTCGGCTGCTCTAAGCTAACCTCCCGGGTTAAATTCGGTCCTTTAACACGCCCCGTTCGTTAGAGAACATGTCAAACATCACAATGTGTAATTCTGAATTCGGTCTGACCCGTTTAAAGTGGTGTAAATTCCCCCCGCGGCCCGCTAGCTGGTATAAATTCATGCACTCACCGCTTGCTGTCCCAGTTCTCGACGGAACGGAACTTCCGGTTAACAGCCGCACTCAAGCAGGGGGCGGGGAGACAGCGTGATGTCGTCACGGTGAAGCAACGCCCTGACGTAGATCACGACCATGGAACGCTTACAGATATTGAGAATGAATCAGAATCAGAATCAGCTTTTATTGGCCAGGCATGCTTGAACATGTTGAACACACAAGGAATTTGACTTTGGTAAACTGTGCTCTCTTTGTACAAGGCATAAGAATAAGACATACAAATAAAAATAAAAAGTATAATAACAATAACAAAAGATAAGATAAGGGGGGGGGCAGCAACCCAGACATAAGTACAGTAGTAAGTTTCAATAAGTAAAATAAAGCTAGAATACAATTTAGATATCTACAATGTTACAAATGGAATTTAGATTAAATAGCAGTAATTACAGGCAGTATTTAAAATGTTTCAGTAGTGACAGGTTGACATGATGTGATTATGGTTGGTAATGACAGATTAAGCAATAAATAAAAATAAATATGGATATTTAGTATGACCGTGAGTTGTAGTAAACAATAATAATGTAATATAACATAATAAAATATGGCAAAGATAATTATATAATATAATATATTATGCATTACAATTGCCAGCAGCAGTCAAGAATGTCAGTTCAGAATGAGATGATGGGGTGTGACAGACAGCAGGGATGGTATGTATATACTTTATATCAGCCAGCTGGGATAGGCTCCAGCCCCCCTTGACCCCTAACGGGATAAGCGGTCAAGATAATGGATGGATGGATGGTATTGTTGTCCTGTCTTCTGTATGTATATGTTTATCTTATTTAATCTGTCCTCACTTGATTTATATGTGTTACTGTCTTCTACTGTGTATGAACACCTTTACTCTTGAATAAAAATGATAAAAAATAAAAAAAAGATCCCGATCATGGATAAAGGATAAAGGAGTATCAGATGGGTACTAGTACAGGAAGGGGTTTACTGGTGTTTTCTTGTCCTCAACTTCATAAGTATTTTTTCCCCTTAAGACACCTTAATACCATCTTTTTTTCAATAGCTCTGTAAAACAAATACTTCCACTTGAATACAAAATTATACAAACAGGTTTTACAACCTACAGAATGCCTAAATGTAAGCCATCTTTGTTTCATAATGCATACTCTTTAGACATGTAAACACTGAATTTATTTTATTTATTTAAGTATATATTAACATTACACACTCAGTTTATTCGTTTGCATTGGCATCTGTATTTTCTTTAATTTCACATTTAAAAAAAGGCTACAAAAAATTGACTTTAAAAGTAATGTATTTGTACATAACAGTTTTGTGTCTATTTTCACCTGACCCCATTTACAGTTATTATAAATGTTAGTTCCATTTGTTTGAATATTTTGGTGGCACCAAAAATCTGCTATCTCTGTGTTACACTGATAGCAATGGAAAAAAAACCTCCTTAATTTGTACATAAATAGCTTTAAAGCGGATTCTGATAAGGTAAAACATCTCAATACCTCTTTTACTGCAGTCAAAAAGGTTAACATGATGTACAATAAATACAAAAAATAAGTACCCTGTATAAGTATGCAGAATTATCTGACTTATGGTGTTAACAGTAAGAAAATAGTTAACATTTTGCTTCTATTAACACTTGAAGGAAATGTTTTAAAACTTGTTTTGTGATTTTATATTTTGTTGAATTAACAAAGTTACCCAAAAATTAAAATTATTTGGATAAAATGAACCTTTTTCTTGAAAATCAATAGGTGTAACATAAATATTTGCTTCTAAATAGTCTTGAAAAAATATGAGCTCCAATAATTAACATAAATATTGACACCATCAACTCAGCTTCTATACATTGTACTTAAAACAACAATAAAGCAATAGCAGGCTGCCACTACCTTCATGATGTCACACTGCATTATAAATGTAATGAAATCCTGGATGACATTATATGCTTGTGTTGGGAAAGGAGAGAGGTGTGAATGTAATAAGATTACTTCCAGGCAGTACATTGCAATAAGCTTTTGGTCTCTGAGTCACATGGCATCACGAATGTGGTGTGTTTCTATTACAGTGCTATTGTAGAGGAATCACGGTCCAGTCTATTTGTGACTGCTGTTAAAATGAGGGAATAGACCTTTGCTGCAGAGCTTTATAAGTCTTGGATCTGGTCCAAGCCTGCACCGCCGCACCTTCTTAAACAGATTCATTCCTTTGCTTACTTCAGCTCTTCAACAGGTGAGAGCAAAGGTGCAGAATTAAGGGTGTCAGTGCATCATGTGGCTGTCTGGAAGTCATTCCATCACACAGGTAATCTCAAAAGAATTTGCTCTTCAGAATCTGATCAAAGCTCCTGTTTGGATACATAACATACCACTAGGGGGCAGAACATATCCAGCAGAAATAACTGACTTTATTGATTTTATAAATGGCAAATAGGGTAATATAGCAGGTGTTAAGTACACTTTGTGGTGTTTAAATGGTGCTCATGTGTACAAAGTGGCTTAAAATGTGTATTTAAGGAGTGTGTTTTAGATGTTTGTCATTTTTTCAGATATTTCAGTGCACATTAAACCTCTTTGCATGTTTATTTTATACAGAGAAATCATTGATTAAATGTAACATATTGAGGATGTGGATATGGTAACCAGAAAGTACTATCACATAATTCATTCCCAGCCTTCAGCATTTTATTCAAGAGCAGCCTCCACAATATTAAAGTGGTAAATATCTTCAGAATGAGAGATTACAGGTAGAAACAGACTGTATATGAGCGTGATAGGTTTCATGCATTTATTATGAAGCTTTCTGCCACATTAAGCCCTCTCTCTTTATCAAAGTAGAAAACAGCGCAACAACTTGGCACTTCCAGACACACAGGAGCTCTCTGGTCTTGAGATTTCTGTGCTCAGCCCCCCCCCCATCAAGTTTAAGCAACCTGCTGCAGACCTCAGCTAAGCTCAACTTTTTATTTGACTTCAGTCAAGCAGACGCCAATGACACCTTCCTTCTAATCCTCCTCATCCTCATCTTCTTCCTCCTGACGCTCTGAAGCTCTCAGGAAATGAAGTTGGTTTGTGGGATGATGCTCTCCACTTTGTGATCCGCAGGGTTTGCCGATGCCTCGTAGTTACAGATCGTCACTTCATGTCTGTGAGCCTGGAGAGCACAGAGAGAGAGAAAAAGATGGATCAAATGACAAACATGGCTCCCTGAAGGTGTGTCTTTTTTTTCTGACCAACAGTCTGTGACCTTAAGATATTCATGTCCAACAGAATAATGTACTCAGGTTGCTGTTTGAAATAAAGCAATAACTGGGGCCAAAATGTTGTAGACACTGGACATTCAATCACCTGTCAAAGGAGACAAATACAATCTTTTGAGAAGCTGCAAAATATTGGGCTTTTCGATCAACTTGATGATCTCACATTCAGATTAGGAAATTTAGGAAATTGTTCCTGGTTGGCAGATTTCCAAAGCCAGGGAATCAGGCAAATTAGAGTTGTTTTAATGCTTCTTGATGGATCTAAAGTATAAAAGTCTGTCAACAGTGAAGTCTGGAGGGACTTTGGGCCATATTTCAAACTATGTGTTAATCAGAGACTGTTTAAAACAAGGACATAATCTCTATGATGATGATGATTTCATTTATTTCACATGCCAATCCAACAAATCAACTGCAGAAAAATAAAGAGGGCGTGAAAACGACACCCCAGATAAGCTTCCAAAAGCTTCTGGTAGGGGACCCAACCCAACATAATCTCAATGACCTAACCCACTGGGTTCTGGAGAGATGTTTTGATGCCCAACGAAGGCATGTCCATGTTGGAAAAGCTGACTCCACCTAACTATATATGTTGTAAGATATGCTTATTTTTACCTCTTTAATTTTAATTGCTAATAACTTTTTAATAATTGCTATTTTATCAAGCGGCAACCTCCGGTCTAAAAATATGAGTCAATGTGGAAGTGTTAAAAGCTGCAGTTCATCGAGGATCCGCTTGAGGCTGGCTCCGGAAGTACCGGAACTCACATACACATGAATGGGGAAAAGACGATCTTTGCAGCATTAATAAACATGTTTACAGCCTGGTACAAAAGATGAGTGTAGTCTCAATAGCTAATTTCTCGACGTCCTCTCACTGTGAGGGGGGTGAATTTTTTTCTAATTCGGCAATTTCGAAGATATTGAGATTACTAGTCTTCCAATGAGAGGCACAGCTGCCTGTGGGAACACTGCAGCTGTTGGCTAGGAGGCTCAAAGCCCGCCTCTTTACGTCACACTGGCTCGACAGAAGCAATATGGCTGCCGCAGCCGATTGGTCTCAAAACAGCTCCTCAGAAACAGATGGGTGACGTCACGGATACTATGTCCATATTTTTTACAGTCTATGTATTTTATAGGCTCTTGCTTGCTTTATACTCTTTTGCACTGTCGACTTTGCTGCTGTAACACTTAAATTTCCCCGTTGTGGGACGAATAAAGGATATCTTATCTTATCTTATCTTATCTTATCTTTCAGTCAACCAATACACTCCCAAAGAGGTGAGCTTTTAGCCTCCTGGTAAACAGCTACGATGTGCCCTGACTATTCGTCATCACAGCCATGCCCCCAATTATGCAAACGTGTGTACAACTGTTAGCCTTTATATTGTCTTAACAAATGCATAAAAACAAATCACCCTCCATACAGTGTGTAGGAATACATAGATGAGCTGCATGTGGCTGTAAACATGTTTCATCTTGTTGAATACATTTTGAAATGGAAGCTAAAAGGGACTCCTTGACTTTTGGAGTCTGCCTGGTGGACACTTGAGGAACTGCAGAATTTGATGAATTTTGAGGTTAGCTGTTCAGATGTGCTTGCAGCCTACAGGACAGTGAGAAGAAAGAGCTTTTATTCATAGTGTTCGAGGATATTGTTGTATTTTTTTAAGACTACAGTGACCTTTGTGTGTGTGTGTTTTTAATAAAGGGACCTTGTTTGGACTTTGAAGCATTCTAGGAACAAATCTGCTGCCCTAAAGATAACAGATTAATCAAAATAATACCCTCTTTCAAAGAAATCCAGATCTGACGCAAACAGCACAAACAAGCATGGAACAGCTGGAAGAAACAGGAACTTCTCAGAATCAGGTCATAGAAATGTTAAAAATCCAACACATGGAAGATTTCTGACATAGAGAGGCATCGTGAACAGATATTTAAGATCAGATAACTGTTGAAACAAAAGCTGGATTCAGCACACTGTACCTCTGAGTATTCTCCCCTAAGGCCGATGTAGTAAACCCGGGTGTTCTCATCTCCAAAGTTCTTTGAGATGTGAATGGAGAGGTGATGAACATTGGAGAAACGAGCGATCCTAGAGTACAAAGAGAAAGACACGTCAGTGCATGATAGAAGTTTGAAAAGCACAAATATCAGTGTCAGAGAAACCAGGGAGGAGGGATGAGTCTTTGACACAGAGATAAAACATGAAGAAACCAGAGCTTTGGTTTCTCTTGGGTTTTGAACGCTTGTGTGACCTGATCACTAAGATTGGATTTCACTGCATCATGTTATCGAGTATCAAGAGGGCACGTTTACTAAACAGCAGCTTTATCACTTCTAAATCTTATTTTCTCTTTAGGCTGTTCAGAATTGAGGATGAAAACATTGATCTTAACAAACATTTGAAAGCCTTCAAAGTGGTTTAAAGGATGTCTGAATAAAGTGACAAAGACTGCCTTGCTTGTGCTGTCAATTCAAACTAAGCAGAGAAGTGTTTGTTCCAAAGAGAGGACAGATCAACTCGGGAATATAGAGTGAAGTCCGGTAAAAAAGTTAAAATGTAGCTCTATCTAAAATAATAACAGCAGAAACAAACAATAGTATAAAACATTCTTTTTAGTAGGCAACTGTTTCTCATTGAATGTGGTTGAAATATCACGTTGATCACTGCATGTCCAACAATATGAAATTGAAATGTAGTCTGATGTGAATTTGTGAGCACCCTCTCCATTTTTATCATTCTGTATGAATCAAAGAACCATTCAGGGTTAGCTTGAACATGACAACCAATCATAGCAGCTCTGTACAAACTAGCATCATCTGGCTTTTATGTGACTTGTGTTAGGAGCGAGCATCCAGAGGTTGTATTAAAAGGCTTCTCTCCTCCTCCTCCTCCTCCTCCTCCTCCTTCTCCTCCTTCTCCTCCTCCCCCCCCCCTCTCACCCCCCCTCCTCCTCTCCTCCCCCCTCTTCCTCTCCTCTCCCTTCTTGTCCTTCTCCTTCTCCTCCCCCCCCTCTCTCCTCCTCCTCCTCTCCCCCCCTCCTCTCCTCCCCCTCTTCCTCTCCTCTCCTCTCCTCCTCCTCGTCCTTCTCCTCCTCCTCTCCTCCTCTTCTCCCCTCCTCCTCTCCTCTCCTCCTACTCCTCGTCTCCTCCTCCTCGTCCTTCTCCTCCTCCTCTCCTCCCCCCCTCCTCCTCCTCTCCCCTCCTCCTCTCCTCTCCTCCTCTCCTCCTACTCCTCGTCCTCCTCCTCCTCTTCGTCTCCTCCCTCTCCTCTCAACCTCCTCCTTCTCGTCCTCCTCCTTCTCGTCCTCCTACTCCCCCTACCTGTAGAGTAGAGAGTAGAGGAGGAACAGAGATGCTAACACGAGAGGAGTTAAACTGTCCAAAACCACAAACTGAACACTGCTAACAGAGTCCGGATGTAGACTGTCCAAACCGAGGGACCCTCATCCTTTGTCAGTGAGTGAAAGGGGGGGGGTTTGGTTAGTAGAGGGGATGTTACATCAGTTCTGTGGCTTCACCAGCCAGAGCGCTTCAGTGCATGTCATGCTTCCATTGCAATAACCGGCCCCCACATCGGTGGTATTTTGGCTTTAGATATGACAACAGAAGGAGAGGGAGGAGCATCAACAATATTTTTAAACAGTCAATAGGATGACATTGCAATCTAACCACTGAGTTAAACTGGTTTCCCCTGCCTGAACATGTTTTGTCAGCAGCAGGGTTGTACATTTTAATGTTAATGATCAATTATTGATTAATCATTAAAGAAAACAGAGACTTTTTTCCCAATGCCAAATGTGTTTTTTCACCTAAATCAAATTTTCCTTAGGGACACATATTTATATAACTGACGGTATTGAATAGCTACGGATTGTATTGAGGCGGACAAAATGTGAATAGTTTGAATATCAACATGTGGAGCAGGCTTATAAAAATAATGTCCATGGACACAGAGTCACATAAAGTGAAGTCTCAGGTTACAACATGTACATTTAGGTCTACTACAACAAGAGAACAGAACTGAGGTGGAGTTTACACGACACCCTCCGATGATGTTAATTGCAGAATTCTCCAGCAAACTGCGGCTCAATCAGCGGCTTTCCTGGACATCTCAAACTCACCATGCAGAAGGGAAGTGTTGTTAGATGAAACTAAAATCAGTGTAGATGTAAATAAGTGTTGCTGTTTTCTCACTTTGTTGGGTATTCCAGCTCCGCAAGGGGGTCTCTGTTGAGTCTGAAGGCTTGTTCTGGTTCTCTTCCTGTATCATCAAAGGACATGTGAGGGATGTTCTTATACCTGGAGAGACAGAAACAAGAAAACGAGATGAAATGACGGCCCTCCAGTTAAAAATAGAGAGAGAAAGCACTTACACAGCAAACATATCAACAAAGATTCTGATGTCAAGCTTTGTTAAGGAGGCTGTTTAACGAGTTCAACACTGCTTTTTGAGACAAAGTCTTTGGGAGTGTTGAGGAGGTCTTAGACGCTCTTTTTTCAGACACTCACAGTCTGATCTCTCCGGGATGAGAGTCATCGTTCTCTCCAGATATGATGATGCCTTTTAGCTTGACGCTGCCGGTAAAACTGAAAGAGAAATGAGATCACAAAGAGAAAGAATCAGGACAGAAATAACAAGATGCTGTGAAAGGGGAGAAGAAAACAGAGGCTGTCACAAGAGAGGAAAGGTGAAAATGAAATTTAAAAAAGAATCACAGGGGATAAAAACCTGAGCAGTCCTCCAACATATTACCTTTGTTTGTGTCACCGTCCACAAATAGAACTTGTATTAATAAACGTGTATAGAGGCAGTAAAGCAGTAAGATGTGAGTGTTCTGGCTTGTTGTTGGGATGATGGTTTGAGGACTTACGGGATGTTGAACAGCAGCTCTTCGTCTGCATCACTTTCAACATACTGAAAGGAAAAAGATTGAGTCATTATGGAGCAGCAATCAAAACAAATAGTGTGGCATTGGGATGCTGGTTTGACTGGTTTTGTGGCCACATTGACTCCAGTATGAGCAACCAGAACTGAGCATGGAAATGATAAAACAATAATCACAAAAACAACTAAACACTCCCCCAATTCCTTCAGAATATGTGCTGAGGGCTGTGTTATATTGTATTTTACAGCTATATTTAATTTAAAAAATATTTTTAATGGAGTGTTATTTCTTGTAACAACGTATTTACATAGTTTAACTCAACTCAACTTTATTTATATAGCACCCTTCATACATAAAAACATGCAGCCAAAAGTGCTTCACAGAATAACAGACAGAAAACAACAGCATTGGTAAAAATTATAAAAGGCATGACTATAAATAAAATACTTAAAAATAAAATAAAATCAACACAGTAAAATTAATAAATTAATTAATAGTGGAAAGAAAAGTTAAAAATAACTAACAAGATCAGATGAATACAATAAATAAATAGATAAATACATAATTAAATAAGATAAATATATGTTAAAGCAATGATTAAAATAATAATAATGTTTAGTTTAGAGTTACTTCTTCAATAAAATATGGGCGTTTTGTCACCACTGGCCCAAACAAACAGTCAGCCTCAAAGTTTCTATATTCCAATGCTCCATACACCTCAGGGGACCCAGGCTGTATAAGTGACCGATGAAGAGCCTCCGTAGGTCGGGTACCTTGTCCCTCTCGTTCCGCTGGTCCCACGGTTTGAACACCTGCTTCCCGTCCCCGTCTCTGCTCTCGTTCAGGCACTGCAGCTTCTCCAGGTCGATCCGCCGGTACAGTCCGTACTCCAGGCCCCTCTCTGCGGGCTCATGCTCCCCCGCACACCCGCAGCTGTGCCCCGGCCCGTGTCCGTGACCGTGCCCGGACATCGTGGGACTGAATACAGTACTTTGCCTGGTTTACCTGGCTGCGATGGTCTGCTGATGGAGCTTCTCTAAAGAGCAACAGCAGCGTAAGTTTCACTATGTGGAGTGAGCGGAAGTGACGTTTCCGTCAAGAGAAATGAAATGCCACTATTACTTCCGGATTAATATTTTCAAAATAAAACAACCTGTTTTTTTGTTTTTTTTCTTTCAACCTGTTTTTCATTTGCAGTCTATGGCTTTTTTCGCACCGATTCGCACGATTTAACCCTCCTGTTATGTTCATTTCTCTGGAACAGCAATAGTGTTCCTGGGTCAATTTGACCCGGGACATATTTAATTATCCAAAAGTGTCAGAACCCAAAAAAATTCCAATACACATTATTTAAATCTAATTTTTAACTCCATTACTAACCATTTAAATCCAGATTTGGTCCATTGGTGTTCTTTAATTCTCATAGATTATGGTTCAATGAGGATAACTCTCTTGTTTTTCATTAAAATTAATGTTAAAACTTGTTTTTAATGTACATTGGAAAGCCCTAAATATGAGGACAATAGTTTTACATGACATAGATTTGTGTTTATTCTATTTAACATTTTGAATTTCTTTTTTTTTATGAAGTGATGTTGATAAATTAACATGACTCCTCTTCTGTCACATGCTGTCCAGATTTTTATGCTGCATTTAGCTGGTTTGGAAGGCATATATTGCCTAAAATAGACTTTTTAAAGGGTCAATTTGACCCACAACATAACAGGAGGGTTAAAAAAATATATATAGATATTATTTATATAGTTTTTGATTTTACAAATTCAAAAATGTTCAAAACAGAACACCATACAGAAAAGATAAACAAGAGAGAAAAAAGAGAGAAAAAAAATGACAACAAATAAAACAAAATAGGGGCTGCCAGTTCATAGAGATATATAGTATAAAATGACCATACAACATTTATTAAAATCTAATAAAATTACAATTTAGAATCTAGTTTTATTCAGGCCCGTGTTGTGGGGTTCCAGGTCCAAGTGTTCAAAATAAATACATCTCGCTGTTGTAGACCGAAGCTGCACTATTCCCATTTGCTTTCTTCCTTATTGGTTTTCCTTGTTGTTTTTCTTACTGCAGTTTCTCCAGCCCTCACATAACTTATTTTGTCACAGTGAAGCAGATATAAACAAGGATACACACATTTGACAGCAGGAAAACAAGATCTGAAGCCACAGGCGGGTTTAAACAAATCTACAATGTGTGTGTGTGTGTATGTGTGTGTGTATGTGTGTATACATATTGTTTCAAAATTGTTATCACTAAAGTAACAACCAAGGAACATAGACTGTATAAAATATGGACATAGTATCCGTGACGTCACCCATCTGTTTCTGAAGCGCTGTTTTGAGGCCAATCATCGGCGGCAGCCATATTGCTGCTGTTGAGCGATTGTGACGTAAAGAGGCGGGCTTTGAGCCTCCTAGCCAACAGCTACAGTGTTCCCGCCTGTCAATCAAGTCAGCTGTGCCTCTCATTGGAAGACTTGTAATCTCAATATCTTTGAAATTGCCAGGTTAGAAAAAAATTCACCCCCCGTACAGTGTGTGCTGATCGAGACATGAGCCAGTCTCAAGCGGATCCTCAATGAACAGCAGTTTTAGCACTTCCGCATTAGACTCATATTTTTAGACCAGACCCTAATTTTATGATTATATGAAACTTGGTACTATTTTTTAAACAATTTGACAGTGGATTTTAATTTCATATTTACAAAATACTACGCCCTCTACTTTCAAGTGTGCCGCACATTCACATAAGACTAGTTTGAATGTGATCAGAATTTCTAGTTCTGGGCTCACTCTCTTTTTCAATTTGTCAAAATGCATCTCATTGCCTTTTGAAGGTAAGTGACCCTTGGTGTGAACATCAGTGTCTTATATATATATATATCTCCATTGTACATAATACAATTTTCACAGCCCATTTGTAGCTTTATAGCATTTTGTTTTGAAGGGTACGGTTTCATTGCAGGAAGTGATTTTCTGCAACATTACAGCAGATTTACATGAATGAGTAGCAAAACACAGCACACGTGATGAGCTCTCTGGTTGGCCAACATCCTCTACCACAAAGCAATATTGATGTTGCAAACTGCTTTACATATATGTCGTGATATGAAAGTATATTATCCCTATAATGTTCAACATACAAGGTAAAAAATGGTGTCTACAGTGATCTGTAAGTTTACACTGTCAGACAGTTTTTCCCCTTATTTCAGTTTGGACGGTTTGAATACCTCACTTACATCATTTATTTCTTATTCAATAGAAAGCATAATGTTTGTGTAGCATGAAAAAAAAACACGACAAGATTCAAGGGCAAAAGTCAATTTTAATAAAAATGACCATATAACATTTATTAAAATCTAATAAAATTACAATTTAGAATCTAGTTTTATTCAGGCCCGTGTTGTGGGGTTCCAGGTCCCAGTGTTCAAAATAAATACATCTCGCTGTTGTAGACCGAAGCTGCACTATTCCTATTTGCTTTCTTCCTTATTGGTTTTCCTTATTGGTTTTCCTTGTTGTTTTTCTTACTGCAGTTTCTCCAGCCCTCACATAACTTATTTTGTCACAGTGAAGCAGATATAAACAAGGATACACACATTTGACAGCAGGAAAACAAGATCTGAAGCCACAGGCGGGTTTAAACAAATCTACAATGTGTATGTGTGTGTATGTGTGTGTGTATGTGTGCAGTTCACTGATATCATTTCATCCCTACACATTAAAAATATATATCACTGCATAAGAAATGTTAAAATATGTTTGTTTTTTTTAAAAGTAGAGTCTTAAACCAGCCATCTGATGTCTCTGTTGGAATCTCAATACCACAGCTGTCGTGCACCAAGCAGGCCATCAAGAAATAAAAACACAAGAGCATGTTTTCCTCATGTAGTGTATCGTTTGATCCGTCATGAAAAGAAACTAACTTTCTGTACCATAAAGAAAAAGGCTGATCTTGAAGGAAACACAGTTTTGCCTTTCCTGCCTTTCGTTGGAGGAAAAGTCAGTAACACTATCACGTCTTTGCGCTATTCATGGATCTACAACCAGGAGTTAGCTAAGCTTATCATAAAGAGTAGAAACAGAGGAAAAGTGTTCATGTATGCTTTAAAAATGAATAAGTTATGTGTTAAAAATGAGCTTGTAGAAGTTTTGTAGGTCATTGTAACAGAGCCAGGCTTGCTCCTACCCAGTTTTTAGTTCTTGCGTCAAGTTAAGCAAAGCTCCTGGCTGTAGCTTCCTATTTCAAGTGCAGACATGACTGTGGTATCAATCTTTTCTTCTGACTTATGATAACACAGAAAAAAGCGTATCTCTTCAAAAGTTGAAGCTTCCTTTTAAAAATCTGCTAAAAAGCAAAAAATAAGTAACAGACAGTATGTTTATATGTGTGTGTGTGTGTGTGTGTGTGTGTGTGTGTGTGTGTGTGTGTGTTTTCGCGCACATCCTTTTCATCCCATTAAAAAGTTGGTGATAATGTTTATACACAGATGCGACATCTGATGACAGTATCTGTGATTTAAATACTTACCCCTAAAACAAACGACAGGATTTAAATTTGGGGGGAAAAAAAGAAAATCATTTTTCCACCAACACTGAAAAGTTCATACGACGTGTTCGGTGGCTGATGATCATGGTGTGTGTGTGTGTGTGTGTGGTGTGTGTGTGTTTGTTTGTAGGGGGATGTACTGTTTTTTTAAAAATCGATAACACAATTGGAATTCATTAAATACATTCAGCCTCATTCACACTATCGACGGGAGAATCGGTTCTTGAAAGCTTTGATAGTTTTGGCCATCATGGGAGCGATTTCTGTCACAGGGAGAAACAAGTACAAACAGGTTTTTCAGATTTTCAAGATATTACAAATTATTTTTGATGAAATGCAGCTTCGGACCATTTAAACACTCACTTTTGACCTGTGGCTTGTCCCTTGCTGCATGTCCTCCTCCTCCAGCTCCAGCTCCTCCTCCAGCTCCTGGTGCTGAGGAGCGAGACGAGCTGGGCAGAGCATCGAGTTGGGAGGAAGAGAAGCGGCTTGATTCAGCAGAGTAGTCTATGGTAGCCGGTCTTATTCTGAAAAAGAAAACATCGGAGACAAAAGGCCGGTGAGGGAGCTGAGTCTGAAATAAAGTGAAGTGCCACAAAGTTTAAAAATCAATTATGGAGATAAGTTCTGTTTAAAATAACACTGTTTTGTTTAGCGGTCACAGATACAGAGGCTTTAGTCCTCGTCACAGTGAAGAAAACAAAACCTGTCCCTTTATCGAACAAAAAAGGATGATCAGGCACCTTCAGATCTTAAAGGAGCTCATAGTGCCCTTTTACCCCTCTCGAACACTACGCTCCCAACAGGCAGGCCTGCTCATCATACCTTAAGTCTCTAAAAATAGTATAGGAGGTAGAGCCTTCAGCTATCAAGCACCGCTTCTTTGGAATCATCTACCAGTCAGGGTCCGGGAGGCAGACACCCTCTCTACTTTTAAGAGGAGGCTTCAAACTTTCCTTTTTGATAAAGATTATAATCAGAGCTGCTCTTAGTTATGCTGCTACAGCCTTAGACTGCTGGGGGGACTGACAGACTGGGATCATCTCTCTCCTCTCTTTGCCTGTCACTTACTTTAACTTTCCCTGTTCCATTAAAGTTACTAACCATACACCTTTCTGGAGTCCCTGAGCTCCCTTGACTCATAGGTTCCTCTAGATCTCTGCCGTAGAGGTCCTGCTGCTGTGGACATGCCAAAATCCAGCTGCTACAAATACTACTATCTGTCTCACCACTATAATCTCACTCTCTTCATCTCCCTCTATCCCTCTTTCCAACCCCAATATGGTCTCAGCAGATGTGTGTCTAACATGAGTCTGGTCCTGCTGGAGGTTTCTGCCTGTTAAAGGAAGTTTGTCCTTGCCACTGTAACTTGCTAAATGCTGCAAAGTGCTCTGCTCATGGTGGATTAAGATGAGATCAAACTGTCTGTAAGATGGGACTGGATCTTATCCTGTCTTGATGTTGGGTCTTTGTTAATAATAGAACATAGAGTACGGTCTAGACCTGCTCTGTTTGGAAAGAGTCTTGAGATAACATTTGTTGTGATTTGGCGCTGTATGAATAAAGACTGATTGAACGTATTTACATTGACAATAATAGTAACCAGAAGTGAGACAATGGTAGAGTATTACTTACTTGATGGGAGCTGCAGCGGCGGTGGAGGCAGCTGAGGATAAGCCACTGCTGGTGCCAAACTTCTCTTGACGGCGGCGGACGTCACGCGGCGGCTTGGCGACAGAATTAACGAACGCCATCTTTACCTGGCGACCTGCACAGATAAACAAAAACTCTCAAAAACAATGTATGAAGTGATGATGGACTTTTTTCTGGTACATTAATGCGATACACATGTCCAGATTTGCAGCTTCATAGTGTTTGATTTACAGAAAGGGACTCAATATAACCTGACACCCTGCACACAATATTCATAACTAGGTATATCCATTCAATCCATCAGTCTGTCCATCCATCAACCATTCTTCCAAGCACTAATCAGTTCATCTATTTACCCTTCATCCAACTAACATCTATTTTTATCCATCATTCATTCAATCATCCATCCACTCATGCACTTTTGGGGAGAAGGTGATGTCATTCTAAACGTCACACTGAAATATTGAAACTTTCCCGACCTTTGGGCTTGTTGGCGTGTGCCGAGGAGATGTTCTGTGTGAGCAGCTTCAGTCTCTCTTCGCGCTCGTCGTGCAGCCTCAGGTACATCTCCCTCCACGACTCGTACTCCTGAGGAGACTGTCGCTTGAAGTCCCGCTGACAGTGACGCATCCACAGCTCGTCTGAGTCCTCGGTGAACCACTGAGAGGAGAGGGGGAAGTCAGTCAGTCGTTTCAGGACTTTGCAATTTGTCACATTTTCTTTTCTCTTTTCTGCAGGTTTTTGTTTGGTGAACCTTGCGATGAGGAGCCCGCATGGACTGAGGGTCAATATACCGTGAAGTTAAACACTGACATGAGCAGGCGCTGTGTACTGCTGTTCTGACTGAACGTGGCCTCGAAGACACACACACTCAGCTCTGATCTGTGTGCTGGATTTCTGATTTATGACATTTGCTTGGATAAATAGAGCTGGCTTGACGTGAAAAGGAGCTTGTATTTGAAGGACTTAACTCAGTACATTGAAATCGTCCCCTCTGCTGACTTTTGTTTGGTGAACACAGACGGCCACGTGAACCCAGGATTGAGATTCTAGTTATTTCCTAAGTTGTCGTAAGCCAGTATAATTGATGTAAATAAATCCTTTCGTTGTTATACTTAGAGTTCTTGTGGCTGCGTGGGACTCGGTGAAATGGGTCTTTTTCATGTTGCGTCTCGGCCTCCCCAAGATGGAGCATAACAGATAGAAAGACGTGTGCGTGCGTGTGTGTGTGTGTGTGTGTCTCTCTTACCTGATTGCTCTGCTCGATGCGGTAAAGCTGCTCTGGCGTACATCGCTCCAGCACCGGCTCCAGGATCTCAAACGGCACTCCTCCCACTTCAGCGATGGCTGAAACAGCAGAGAGGAACCGAACAGTCACACCTGTTTGTTTCCACTACCTCGACATAACAGGTGGGTGGAGTCAAACTGTTGAACCTGCCATCATGCAGGCTTTCTGTTTATTTTCTATCCATCATGAAAATATCTTGAAGAACACATTTTACATGACATTTATAAAAGTGTGACAACCCTCCACGTCTGAGAGTGTTTTGCACTCACAGTCGATGTTGTTCTGCAGCACACGGATGCACTGCTCGTACAGAGTCATCATCTTGGGCAGGTATGCGGTCTTTGATCCCGAGTAGACAACCATTTTAGAGTTGAACCGCTTCCCTGTGAAACCGGAATCCTCTTCATCGTTGAGAAGAGGAACTGTGAGTGAAGAAGAGTGAGAGTCAGGCAGAGTGACACAGACAGACGGAGTGACAAAGAGAGCAGGTTGGGATGTTGCCCTGGGTGAGGAAATTTTCTTCTTTCTCAAACTTAGAACTGATGCAAATAAAATGTTGGAGCGAGTCAGAGTGACAGAGAAATCGGACTCACATGTAATCATAGAACATGTTCACACGTATGTAAGAAACCTCATTACAGTGACTCTCTGTGTCTTCATCTCCTCTATCCCTCTTTCCTACCCCAACTCGGTCTCAGCAGATGTGTGTCCAACATGAGTCTGGTCCTGCTGGAGGTTTCTGCCTGTTAAAGGAAGTTTGTCCTTGCTGCTGTAACTTGCTAAATGCTGCAAAGTGCTCTGCTCATGGTGGATTAAGAGGAGATCAGACTGAGTCCTGTCTGTAAGATGGGACTGGATTTTATCCTGTCTTGATGTTGGGTCTTTGTTAATAATGGAACATAGAGTACAGTCTAGACCTGCTCTGTTTGGAAAGAGTCTGAGGATAACATTTGTTGTGATTTGGTGCTGTATAAATAAAGATTGATTGATTGATTTAATATACACATATAAATGCTTCCAAATCATATAATGCCAGTCATAATACCACAGGAGTTTAAAGATGTATAAAGCAACATCACAACGATACAAAATGTCAAGAAAATATTGAGCAAGTAATTTGACTGTCAAAATAGCTTTACCTTTCCGTCTCTGAGGGGACAGCGGCGTGACATCGATGGAGGGCAGAGGTCTGTAGTTTGGTTGAATCGCAGGCAGAGGGATTTCAGGAAGTGTGGGAACTGGCTCGACAACCTGCTGACAACAAAACATGAAACACAACAAAATGTTAAAAGACAAAGAGGCAGATCTCAGACTGTTTTTCAAACTGGAGGATTCATACTTAAAGCTGGGTTGGTAGTCAGATTTAGATACACTTTTTGTTATACTGGTTAAAATGATCTTTATGTCCCGATGGCAATCAATACATAATGTGTTCTAGAAAAAGAGTGAAAAAAAGTTCAATAGCCCGAGTAAACCTGGGAAAACACCAACCAATCCCTGCCTTTAGGGTCCAAATTATGAAACCAAGCGGGGGCGTCGTTTTGGAGGAGCTCCGAGGGGAGGGGGGGAGGGGTTAGACGGAGTCCTGAGGAAATGCTACATTCAAATTCATGCTAGTTTTCTGTGGCTACCAACCCTAGCTTTAAAGGTTCAATAAAAGCTACTGTTTCACTGATTTCGGTGACTCCTGCAGTGAAAGTTGTACATCTTTTCTCTTTCTGAGCCGGTCGTGTACAAGCAGGATTTTCTAAAATACAACATTATCTGTTGTACAAAATAATCAGATTTTTAGTGAGGAACATGTGAATAATAGGCACTTCTGATCTGCTTCTAATCTCCTTTGGCATCTGTGAGGTTCTAAAACTACAATTTAAAGCAATCAGTCTCATCCCTGATGGTCTCATTGGGCCTCACAGCTCATACAGAGGCATCACTATTCATTTCAGTCTGTTTCATAACCAGCTACAAAGTCCTCACAGCAGCTCTGAGGGAAATGAACCATCAGTGGGCAGAGAAGCAGCCACACTCCCCAGTGTGCATCCTGCTTTTTTTCCCCAATAAGTGCTTGAAAATATATCATACTACACCCAGCAAACAGTCCGTTTAGAGAAACGTAAAGACTTCAGAGTGGTTATTTTTCCTCTGTGAAGACCGAGCTGAGAGGTTTGCTGTGAGATTATTTTATAAGTCTGTTAGGAGTGGTAAAGAAACGACATTAAAGAGCTTTTGTGAAACGAGAGACTTGTTATCTATTGAAGCCTCTGAAGTCTGCGAGGTTACTGCTCCTATCTGTGCAACCTTGAAGGTGAATAAAGCTGATGTTGCCAGGATACAATCACCGTCCTAGAAAAGCACAGCAGCCTCAGCTCCAGGAGGAGTACTGTTGGGCTCAAAGCTCAAAGATGAAATTAAGATTCTCACTGTTTGAACATGCCGAGTTTAAATGTTCCAATAATCAGACGACTAATTAAATGATTATTAAAAAGCAGGACCCGTCAGATCTACGCTCCTCCGTTCTTACCCTCTTTCGTTTCTCGGGCGTTGCTGCAGCTGATCCGGACCCTGAGTGCGGCCTCTTGCTGCTCTGAGTACCGTTAGCTCTGCTCGCTTTGGAGGAAGATGAGGAGGAAGAGGAGGGTGCAGGGGGAGGTGTGCGACGGGAAGACGATGTGGAGGACGCAGAGTGAGACGGCCGATTGTGTGACGAGGACGACGAGGATGACGAGGGCTTCTTCTTCTTCTTGACGGGCATCGGGCGGGCGTCGTACGTGAGAAAGGATTCGAAGGACATGGTCGGGATCTCATAGTCCTCTTCCTCCACTTCTTTGGGTGGGGAGTCCCTCGGCACACGGGGTCGCCCTGAAAACACAGAGACAGATAGGAGAGTTAGAGGAAGCAGTGGATCATGGGTAATCAGGAGTCAGACCGTGTAAACCTTGTGTTTTATGAATAAAGTTTCAAATTTTGCTTCCCCTGTTTGCAGCAGGACTTTCTCCATTTAATAATTAAACAACATGGTATAAACAACAACAATAAAGTGATCTCTCTCTGTTTAGATGCTTTATTTTTGACTTGTGGTGCCTTCATTTGGAGGGTGGATAAAGAAGGAAACTAAGAGAGAGGAGGGGATGACTCAGGTGGAGGACTTCAGCCTCTGTGCACGAGACGCTGGATTAAACAGCAGAGCTACACCTGAGTGAATTATTTATTCATTCATTTTTTCAGCTTTAAAGACATTTATTTATCTTATTTATTTACTTATGTATTTATTTCTTGGATTTGTTTGATCATTTTACCTTGAACTGATTTTTAATTGTGCGTTCTACTCTTACTGACTTTATTGATTTGATTTGATTTTTTATGATTTCACCCATTTCTGTTGTTTTCTGTCTCTTCTTTTGTGAAGCACTTTGGGCTGCATGCTTGTACATATAAAAGGTGCTGTATAATCAAAAATGATTTGAGTTGAGCTTGGTATCACGACGGAAAAGAAACAAAGAATCTTTACATTGAAGAAGCTGAAAGCAGCAACATTTTGACATTTGGCATGATCCGAATTTTCAATAAATGTCCTTTGTTCTCCGTCCCTGATGATGGATTGGAGACATACTTTAATAGTTGTCTCAGTTTTACCTTTGACAACACATATTCCATCCCTGCAGAAAGTATATCCACAGTATAACAGCGAACATACAGGTATGCTTACGTCATGTACTTAAGCTCAGTTTGATTTATTTTTTCTCCTTTAAGATGAGTTTTGGGGCTTTTTGCCTCACGGAAGCTCAGAGGGGAAAGAGCTTTTTCTGTTGCTGCTCCTAAATTATGGAATGAGCTTCCCCTCCACATTAGACAAGCCTCCTCACTGTCCATTTTTAAAACTTGTCTTCAGTGATGCGGACGCTTTACCGGACTGTCGTGGTGAAGAGGGAGCTGAGCCAGAAGGCAAAGCTCTCAATTTAGTCAATCTACGTTCCAACCCTCACCTATGGTCACGAGCTGTGGGTAGTGACCGAAATAACGAGAACGCGAATACAAGCGGACGAAATGAGCTTTCTCCGCAGGGTGGCTGGGCTCAGCCTTAGAGAGAGGGTCAGGAGCTCAGACATCTGGGAGAGGCTCAAAGTAGAGCCGCTGCTCCTCCGGTTAGAGAGGAGCCAGATGAGGTGGTTCGGGCATCTGGTCAGGATGGCCCAGGACATGCTGGCGAGACTATGTCTCTCAGCTGGCTTGGGAGCGCCTCAGTATCCTCCCAGAAGAGCTGGGGGAAGTGGCCGGGGAGAGGAGTGTCTGGGCTTCCCTGCTGAGGCTGCTGCCCACGTGACCCGGACCCGGATAAGCAGAAGAAGATTGATGGATGGATGGATGTCTTAAAACCCATTTTTATTCCTTGACTTTCAACCCCGCACTCTGCTCCTGTTTTAATGTTTTATGGTTTTTGTTGTTTTATTATCCTGTGTTTTAATTGTTTTATGCCTGCGTTGTTTGTCTATTTATCTACAGCACTCTGTTCCGGTTGTGCTTGTTTCCTTAAAGTGCTTTATAAATAAAGTTGAGTTGAGCTGAGATGTGATGGGTCAGCTTGAGGGAGACAGTAAACATTGGGAGCAAGAAGAGGGCTGACATATACAGGCAGAGGCCATGAGGACTGTAGCCTCTGTACATGAAGCACCTTCTCTACCAAGTGAGCTAAACCAGCGCCCCTCGATTCCCTCTTTCATTATTATTTGAGGCTAATTTAAAACTCTAATGAACTTTGTTTCAGATATAATAGGAATCTTAGATGGAGCACTCTGCATAATGTGGACTTTCACATTTGGTTTGAAGTGTATTTTGATGCCAGCAATTTTTAATCCAAACTGAAGAGAGTTTATAAATGAATAACCCTGACTCTGATACTGTGAGTATGAACTTTGTTTTTTCATACAAACATTTTGCATAAAGCAGGTAACTAACTGCATGTATACTCCAGTATATACTCAAGTTAATTATGTAGACTACCTCCACAGCTAGTGATGCTTCATATCACCTCAAAGTATTAACAAAGGGACACTTCTGATGTTTATCTGTCAATCTTTGTTTGAATGCTTCCTCACTTCCTGTCAGTGAATGAAAAAACTGTCTGCAGCTTCAGTGTGTTGAAGAGTTTACACAGGATGTTGTTCTCGGTTAGTAGAACATGACTTAAACTAAACACAAACTTGACGATGTGATGATTGACGTTTATAAAATGCACTTTTAAAGGTTGATGTTTATTCGTTGACATTTGCAGCTAGTAGTTTCAATTTTGATTCACTCTCCCTCCTGCAGAAACATCCCAAACATACTGTCAGGTGTTTTATCTGAATTCTTTACTTACAATTAGGGATGCACCGATCCTACTTTTTAGGTCCCAATATCGATATCGATACCTGGGCTTTGGCATCTGCCAATACCGATACTAGCCGATCCGATCCCGGTATTGATTTAACAATCTCTATTCCTTAATGTGAGGATAGAATCATGTTTTGGCAACTTCAGGCTTTTCTAACTTTGTAAACCAAATAAAACAAACATTTTTAAACTCATAGTATTATTATTCACAAGATTATAAATGTGTACCAGCAGTTTGGTGAGTTAATCTTCATAACCAACAGATATCACAATTCAACTGTAAACCTCAGCAGTGGATAAGAGGAATTGGCTTCTGCTGTAAACACAGAAAAGCATAGAACTGAGATGAATAGATCTGCCATATGGATCGGCACTATATATCGGGCCCTTGTCACCGATATCCAATCTAGCGTTTTGAGTCCGATCTAGCCGATATCCGACACCAGGATAGGATCGGTGCATCCCTACTTACAATTACATGTTGTTCTGTCTAGCTGCAGGCTTACTTATCATCAGCTTTAAAAAGGGACATAATGATGGAACGAACATTGATGTTTTTTTGAGCACGAAAAGGAGAAAAATGTGTACAATCAATCAAGGCCACATTGTTTGTTTATGGGCAAAAAGCTGAAAGTGAAAGTTTGAGTGAAGAGGAATTTATTGGTAGAAGTCAAACAGTCTTTGTTGCAGATATAGTAAAGATAGTTTTCATTACCTCAGCAGTGTTTAATTATGAAGCATTAACTTTGCAGCTTGAACCTGCTGTGGTAAGAAGTTAGATAAAAAAAGATACTACCTAATGGTGGAGGTGCATTGTGGGTAATTTTGGCGCCTTGTTTTGATGAGACATAAACACATTATATATATCCAGCTCTGCATGTCCGTTTTTAAAAAGTAGATCTTAAATCTGATCAGAGAGATCAAGAGAAAATATTTAAGTGTGGAGTAATCTTTTGTTTTCTTTTAAATATGATTTGTATTTGGAAACGGTGATATCTCAAAATATAAGACACTTTGATAACTTCACGTCTTTTCCCAGTCGTTTATATGCATATGATTTTATATGCGAAGACAAACAGTTAAGACGCACGGCCATGTCCGTCCTCCATCATCATATAAGGAGAAATTCTTTCAGTATAAATGTCTATAACAATTTTAAAGAGGGACATGAAGTATTTGTGTTAAAGGTCGGCCTCTCTGAAGTTACCTCTTAAACTCAATCATCAAATAAAAAACATTGTTGGTACACTCACCATCGTCTCCTCCCTTCTTCTTCTCCTCCCTCTTGCTCTCGTGTGTGGTGGACTTCTTGTTGTGTTTTGCAGACTTCTGTACCGGACTCTGTTGCCTCTCTCTGTCTGCGCTGCGTTTCTTCCCTTCACCTCCTCCTCCTCCTCCCCCTCGATCATTACTCATATCTGCATGCCGTTGCCGCCTCTCCTCATCTCTGTCCCTGTTTTTGTCGCTGTTGTGACTGTGGTTGTGGTTTTTGCTGGGTTCTTTGCTTGGCTTGGTGTGGCGTACCTCTTTACGAGGAGGAGGAGGACTGGGCTCAGGTTCAGGTTCAGGCTCAGGCTCAGGCTCAGGCTCAGGTTCATGCTCATGCTCGGGGCTCTCATATTCGTCCGAGTGGTATCCTCCTCTCTGTGGAGGGCTGTATTGCTCATGTCGAGGAGGTGAGGGTGAGTAGTTTGTGTGGTAGCCTCTCTGATCCTCTTCCTCCTCCTCCTCCTCTTCCTCTTCCATGTAGGAGGGCTCCTCCTCAGGGGACGGCTCCCGGGTTCGCCTGTGGTCTTCTCCTTCAGCGGGGTCTGGGCCTCGAGAGTGTCCGTGTGACCGCGGTGCCTCTTTGTGGTGACTGTTGGTGGGTCTGTGGTGGAGAGACAGACGGTGACAATGAGTCACAAAGACATCAGACGCTTTATGACGCTACAAACAAACTTCTAAATAAAGCGGATGTTTCAGTAACAGAGGGTGGACTCAGGACAGGCTGATATTGATAAGTCTCACTCAGTTAGATTTTAAGACTTCCTGCTCAGTAATGGAGACTTATACCACAAAGCTAGCCTCCTGTATGGCAGGCTCACTGTCATACTTAACTAGCTGCATTCAAAACTGTCAAGCAACAGGAACAGACACCCAAAAGAAAGTTCAATCAGGTTTATTATTACTCCAAATACATAAATGCCCAATCCTAAACTCTGCACTCACAGACATAGAGGCGTGTTCCTATTAAACGTGTTTGTTGCTGTGCTACTGTCTCTGCTGCCTGCACAACACCAAATCAAGCACTTAATGCGAGTCCGCCTATCAGCAGACTTTCTTCTGAGACTGAACCAGAGTTTTGTGACTTGAAGTGTCACGAGTGTTAAGCCCCCGACTGCATGTGAATATATATTAATTCGTATACGAAGGTGGTTTTAAATAAAGTCAGGAAATAAACCTTAATGTAAACAAAACAAGTCTGGACGTGGAGGCTATAATCTTCGTTGCAGCGGTCGAAGGTCCAACTCCTAGCCTTGACTATTCGCTCCATGTTTTCCCCCCGTCTCTCTACTCCCCACATTTCCTGCCTCTCTCCAGCTTTCCTATCCAATGAAAGGCAGAAATGCCCAAAAATATGACTTAAAGCTGGGGTTGGTAGTCAGATTTAGATACACTTTTTGTTATACTGGTTAAAATGATCTTTATGTCCAGATGGCAATCAATACATAATGTGTTCTTTCAAAACAGTGAAAAAAGACACTATCTACAGCCGGAGTAAACCTTGGAAAACACCAACCAATCCCTGCCATCAGGATCCAAAATATGAAACCAATCAAATCCCGTCCTGCTGTTCTGCCCGCCTCCTGCGCGTACATTTTATGTTTGTTTGTGTTTTTAATACGGATGTAACGGTATTGTAAATATCGCGGTATTTCGGTATCAAAATTCTCACAATAATACCGTGGCATGTGACAGTATCAAACAGGGACTCGGAGTACTCCCGCTAGTCTGTTTTTTTTCTGGCGCCATTGAGTGGGCCGGTCTGAGAAGCAAACATCATCTCCCATGATCCCCTGCGCAGTGCAGGAAGAGATGGCGGAAAGCACAGAGGGGGAGCAGAGCGGAAAACTTAAACTAGTAGAACCTCCTGCGAAGTTTAAATCAGAAGTACGGACGCATTTTTGTTTTGCAGCAAAAAACTGTTTGCAGACACTGCCAGACCGCGATCGTCTACGAGTCGGGGAATATAAGTAATATGAGATGCCACTTGATAAATCATCACCCTGCAGCCGTTTTCAGTGGTGGACAATGAGGGATTTAAAAGGTTGGTGAACGCGCTTGAGCCAAGTTACAAAATTCCAGTCAGTTTAAAGACACTCAACTGAAAGGTTTTTTTAATTTGCTTGTTACTTGAAACACTGGATGTGCCTGCACTGTTCATTGCACTTGAAAACACCTGTTGGTAGTAATAAATGTGATTAGAACATTTGAGCATTATGTTTGTGTTCAATTACAGTAAGTGTGTTTATCCTTATCATTCCTGGCACTTAATTTTCCACACTATGACATTTTTTCAAAGTCATCTTATTTTTTTGACAATACCTCAATAATACCGTACCGTGGCCTTAATACCGTGAAGATATCGTACCGTGAGATTTTGATATCGTTGCATCCCTAGTTTTTAACTTTCACTATGATAATGTTTTGGTGTTTTCTTACTACTATGAGACATGAGTTGACGTAGTGCAAAACACACGATGTGCTGGGGACCGGTTTTGAATCAGTCACGATCATATGGTCACGAATCAGTGGCACTCATGCATGTGAGCGGGGGCGTCGTTTTGGAGGAGCTCTGAGGGGAGGGGTTAGACGTAGTCCTGAGGAAATGCTACATTCAAATTCATGCTAGTTTTCCGTGACTACCAACCCTAGTTTAAAAAAAAACGAAAAAACAAGCGAGTTTCCATGTTTCTGAGTCAAAAATCCACAAATGATGATCTTTTATGGCATTCCTGAGTTTTAAAATATATAAACACTATTACCGAAGATATACAAATACACACTGAAGCTGGGACAGAATGACGTGTGATATCATGATAGTGTGTCCAATCCCTCCTTTTTTTACCACCTCAAGCCCTTACAGAACCATGAGGATTCAGAGCTGGAGTTTGAGACTGGAAGATGAAACAATTTTTGCTTTTGTAGATCTTTCTGTGCGGATGACACGAAGACAAATACGCTCAGTTTTTTTAAGATGCAGTATCATCTTCTTGACATCTGAGCTGCTTCTTTGCTGCGTTCACATGCACAATGCAAGCTTATTCAAACTTTGTTAAGAGTTAGTGTTTCCTTAAATCAGCTCTGTTGTGTTCAAAGAAAGGCCAAACGTCAAAGCGCTGAGAGATGTTCTTTATGCACAACTTCTTCAACTGCATCAGTGTCAGATCCTGGTGTTACTCAACAATATCACTTCTGTTAAGGCTGTCAGCGTTTACACATTAACCACGATGCAATTAAGGTTAGATATTGATGCATTCATAGTTTTTAAATCATGTGATAGTTTGTCCCTCCAGGCACACTGTAGTTAAGCTAAAACAGCATCTTCCAGCTTCCTGCTGCTGCTGCTGCTGTGATGGAAAATAACGTCACCACTGGGCTTTTGAACGACACATTTCACCTTTAAAACTCTCAGACGGCTCAGTTGAGAAGTCTAAAGTAATGTGCACTTTGTGTCAAAGGGAATTCAAATATCACCAAAGTACTTACAAGCTAATCAAGCACATAGCCGCAGACCTGTGGGTGAAAAATCAAGTCCCAGCACTCAAAGTTAATGGAGCTGTGGGGGGGGTTTGATTGTTGTGTGCTTTATCGAAATGTGCTGCACATTTTGTACATGCATTCTTGTGTATGACTTAAAGTGTTTTACTTGCACTCCTAAGGTGTCTCCTACCTATAAGTCCTGGTCTCAGATCACACTGGTGGAGCAGTGCAGCATTTATTTGTAAAATACATCTAAAAGTGAAGATCATAAAGTAGATTTCCTTGCATTCATTTGATTCCCAAATCAAGACGCTGGTGAGAATCTAAAAAAGCTCCTAAATTGGTAATTAACAATAATTAGGTGCAAGCTAAAAAAGATGACATCGACCTGTCCTTTCACCCACCGTTATGGGGAATGTAAGATCTATCTACGATAAGGTGGACGAGCTAACCCAGCACCAGAGGGAATACTGGCAGAGTAGCATCATGCTAACAGAGCTAACACCGGACACGAACGCCACATTGGAAGGATTTCACCTGCTGTGGGCGGACAGGATACAGGAGAGCAAGACTGAACACACTGGTGAAGAAGGCCAGCTCAGTCCTGGACCCTGTGGAGGAGGTGGCTGACAGGAGAACTATGGCCAAGCTGTCGTCTCTGATGGACATTTTTTATCTACATATATTCTTGTTGAAATTCTTGTACTGTACACCTTCTTGATGCTGCTCTAACTCCATTAATTTCCCCGTTGTGGGACGAATAAAGGAGTATCTTATCTTAAATTAAACTGTGCTTTGGTACTCAGCTTTCCATCAAAGCTAAAGCAGAGACAGTAAATAGTGACATTAGCATCAAAGCGTGGTCCGTACTGTTTGCATGTCTGAGCACATGCATGAAGAGCGTACCTGTCTGCAGACTGAGGAACCAGTTTCTTCCATTTGGCTACAAGGTTTTTTGCCACCTCCCCTGCCAGGTCATGTTTCCTGAAGGAATTCACAGTCTTCCCCACTCCAGTTTCCTGCAAGGGGACAAACACAGTGAAAATAAGGACACTCGCTCCTCACTTACTCACATAGTCAATCAAATAAGGACAGTTAGTGAGTTGTGTAGTTGCAGCCCTGAATGCTCAACCGTAGCTTTTAATAGTACAGAAAGTGACTGATGTGTTATACTTTATGTCAGCATGTGTCCATACGTGAGCTGCAGTGTACATTGAGTGCTGTTATCATATCTATGCACCAGCAGATGGATTATCTGTTTGGTAAGAAACATGTTGAGGCCGCACTGATAATTGCCATAAATCACTTCTGACAAGAGAAAAAAGCTGACAGAGTGAGACGGTTTGTTTCTCAGGAAAGCTCTTGTTTACTGCTGGACCCAAATTACTATTTTATAATCAGACTTTATTGCAGCAATCAGGAATTAATGGCTTGCCAAAGAGCAACTCCATTAACATTGTTACACGCTGAGATTGTCTGTCAGACTGTGATGTGTGTCATGTAACTAGAGTTCAAACAATTTCACTATTGTGGCATTTAATTTGTCTCTTGTTCATGGGAGAAATGGAAAGGATGTAAGGGGTTAAATCAACAACTCCTTACCACCAGTATATCCACGGTCATCGGAAGCTCCCCCAGCCTTTTGAGAGTCTTTAAAAGCTAGAAAAGAAAAGAGACATTTTGATATAAGAGATAATTCTGGTGATAAAGTAGACACAATATTAAAGTAGATATTCACATGTTATGACCTGACATGAGGTTCAACCGAGCAATCTCACCGACCTTGAGTTAAGATTATTGAAGCATAAATCTTTCTTAGTAGATTCTCAACAAACATACTTTTAAAGAATAACAACCAAAGCTGTGGGCTGACTGAATATTACTTCATCTATGATCGATCTGTTAATTAAGGCAAGTGGTGATTATCCAATAAAAGAAAACAAAAATAGGTAGACAGGTGAAGAAATCGGTTAATGAGGAAAACAAAAACAAAACAATAATAAGAATAAGAATAATATTAATAATAGTAATAATAGTGAATTAAAATAGAAATAAAATAATAATAATAATAATAATACCTTAAAAAAGGAAATAAATAACAATAGTGGAAGTACAAAAAAGGTTTATATTTAAAAATAAATAAATAAATATGAAAGGTAAAAATAAGAACAACAAACAAACAGACATAAAAAGCATGAAAACCAGGTGTAATAAATTAAAACTACGCCCAGAACAGAACATGGTCTTCCCTGAAATCAAACACTAAGCAGAATATTACTTTATGTATAACTTTGCTTTGACCTGAAGATTTAAAAAGGTATTTCACAAGATGGTGCAGAAATAGATAATTAAGCAGCCTAACATAATTTCTACTGTTTGATTTTTTCTGATTTGAATTTTTTTTTCCAAAGATCTGTTTATTTGATTTTTTTTCTATATTATATCCAATTTAACAATTAAGGCAAGTGGTGATTATCCAATAAAAGAAAACAAAAATAATAAGACAGGTGAAGAAATCTGTTAATAAGAAAAAACAAAAACAAAACAACAACAATAATAATAATTATAGTGCTGTGATTTGAAATAAAAGCGCAAATGAATTAACCTCCAAAAACTAAAAATCCTAACAAAAGTAATGCTTGTAGTGTTAATAAAGAGAGAATGTAGGTGTCATTCATGCATGATTGACCTAAAACTAATCTGAATGACTGGTTTGTTTACTGTTTCATTTAGGGTTGTTTACATATCTGAGATTTGTGCTTCTTTTGGTTCCACATATGTAAGTATAAAATTACCTAACATCTCAACTCATTTATTATTTACATAGCACCTTTCCTACATTCAAGCATGCAGCCTTAAGTGCTTCACAAAAGAATGGAGACAGAAAATAGAGGAATGTGATATGAAATACTTGAATATAAAAATGAAATAAAAATCAATTAAAATAAAATAAATCAATTAAATCAAATCAAATAAATACTACTCAAGTAACATTAAAAAAGATGATAGAATAAAAATACAATAAATAAAAATGATGCTAAAACAATGGTCATACAAGTAATAATACAGTCGAGGGCTTACAGGACATAAATAATTCCACCTGGGTTATATGTGGTTGTATTGGCTCTCTTATTGATCCTTAGAATAACTCTGATGCTTTAGTTAACATATAATGTCAAACCAGCCACATTTGACAGCCCTCAGTCTTGGAGACAGGATGGTGTCGTGGCCTAAAAACGAGGCAGAGCTGCAGCGAAATCCCTGTTAATTCACCAAGCTGTGATTTCAACATGTTTACTAAAAATTATGCCTCCAGGAATTTAACATTTACAGCTCATATTTACCAAACCCAGCTCTCAGATCAGGACTGCTTGCTTTGTGTTTGAGACTGCACATTAAAGCAGCGAAAGTAAACAAAGGAGAGGTCGGGCATTGTTCATTATTATTTATCCCATTTATATTGTGCAATATTTTTAAAATCAGATGCGTGAGGTGCGTGTAAGTTATGCACTTTAATAACCTGAATCAGGCTGAAAGAAGAGGCCTGGAGTCTGTTTCTGTCATTACTTTACTAACGCTGGCTAGCCCGAAAGGCTAATGGCTACTCTGGCCCCGAGTTTCGTCATCAGATGAATAATGTTTGGGTTTATTTCACCATTTTAATAACATATGAAGAGGATAAACACGCAGGTATTACACCAAGCTGACAGGAGTTACAATGAGCTCGAGGCAAAGGTAATGAAGTACGATGTAAGAAGTTAAAAACCCTTAAATATCGTGACGTCTCATGCGACGCCTTCACGGACTGTCGGAAATGTCAGCACTTCAAGGAAAGTCGTGATTGATTTCGAAAATGTCTGTGCACAAGAACTGGTTAAGTGTTTACTACAGTGGTGTCCAAACTTTTTTCAAAGAGGGCCACATTTTATTTTTTAATTTTGTGTTAATTATTACAATCTTAATATTATTATTATTTTGTATGTTTGTATTCACTTCTTTTTAATTGTGTACTATCTATTTATTTATATCTTTACTTTCTGACTATGGACTAGGTGTTTTCAAAAATCTTGTTTATATCTGTTTTGTCTCTGAGTCTGATGGCTGCATTGTTGTTTTGTGATGTTGGCTGAGTCTAATAAAAACGTTCAAAAAAAAAAAAAGAGGGCCACATTTGATGTTGTCAGAATACCTCAGGGCCAGTGGCTCCTACTGAGACTTAGGAATCCTAAAAGTTATAGATGAAATCTCTATTAAATAACAATTATTTTAAACTTTTTCTCAATAAATCAGTAACTAGGTCAGGGGTGTCCAAAGTACGGCCGGGGGCCAATCGTGGCCCAAATTCCATTCATTTATGTCCCCAAGCTTCCATCTTAAAATGTGTTATTTATGGCACATAAATCAATCACATTCTGTATCATCTGTACATTTGCAGTTTCTTTCAAGCGCACAAACAAAACTAAAGTAAATCCAGAAACGTCTCAAAAAGCTTCATATGGACTACCTGTCCAAAGCTAAAGCTCTGGGAATTCTGCAAGACGGCAATAAAGAAGAAACACAGGAACTCTTAAAGCTGACAGGTTTTCAAATTAATGTTTTTATCATGATGTGAAAATGTTCTTGATGAACACTTTAAATTTAGAAGACACAAAAGAGGACACAAGACAATATCAGAATTATGAAATTGTGCAGAAAAGGCAAAATTAGTACATAAAATAATAACGCAGTAAAATAATTATTTAGTTCTTAAAATGTTGTCTGCTGGTCAGACAAGTCTTAAAAACAACATGAAAAAAAAGTGTGATGAAATCCAGATCGTGATCCTGCCATAGGAAAATAATGAGAATATTTTTTCCCACATTGCCCGACCATTTTCCTCCAGAAGAAGATAAAGTTTGCTAATGTTTACGTGGCTTGTGGAGAACTGAGGAATACCTAGTTTATGATTTATTGAGAAAAAGTTTAAAATAATTATTATTAAATAGACATTTTATATATAACTTTTATGATTACTAAGTCTTAGTAGGAGTCACTGGCCCTTAGGTATTCTGACAACATCACATGTGGCCCTCTTTCAAAAAAGTTTGGACACCACTGAACTAGGTAGTCCTCAGTTCTCCACAAGCCAAGTATACTTTAGCAAACTTTATCTTCTTCTGGAGGAAAAATGTTTTTCATTAGGGTCGGGCAATGTGGGAAAAAATATTGTATCATTAAGTTTCCTATGGCAGGATCACGATCTGGATTTCATCACACTTCTTTTTCATGTTATTTTTAAGACTTGTCTGACCAGCAGACAACATTTTAAGAACTAAATAATTATTTTCCTGCGTTCTGAACAATTTTTATGTACTAATTTTGCCTTTTCTGCACAATTTCATTATTTTGATCTTGTCTTGTGTCCTCTTTTGTGTCTTCTGAACTTTTAGTGTTCATCAAAAACATTTTCACATCTTGATAAAAACATTAATTTGAAAACCTGTCAGCTTTAAGAGTTCTTGTGTTTCTTCTTTATTGCCTTCTTGCAAAATTCCCAGAGCTTTAACTTTAGACAAGTAGTCCATATGAAGCTTTGTGAGACGTTTCTGGATTGACTTTAGTTTTGGGTGTGCGCTGGAAAGAAGTTAAAATTCTCAAAAAATGTCATATTATGTCCTTATGTAGCTTTAAGTCATTCTTAATCGTATGGTGCTATTTGTACTTTTCTTCTCTTTTTTTGTTTGTTTGTTTGTGTTTTGGTTTCTCCTCTACCTTCTTACTTTGATTTGATTTTACTCAATTTTATCTTTGTTTAATCTTGATCTTTTTAGGAAGCCTTTTTGACATCTGGCAAAGGGACTACGGATGTAAACTAGCCTTTTGGCATATTTACAGAAGTGTTAACTAATATGCATGATCCTTTTAAATAATTAATAAATAATACAAATAAATAATAAACAAACACTGGGCTCCTGGGTTAAAATTCAACTGCAGAACACTAAAACAGCCTTAGATTCAACTGTTCTGTGGTATTTTCTGCCATATTAACCTAAAGCAGACCCATGGTAATCAGAGTGTCAGATTTACAGAGGTCCAGAGCAGCACTCAAACGCAGCATTTAAAAAACGGTTGCGACTTCAGGAAACCTGCCGTCGCCTCGGCTCCGTTTCGGGCCCCTCAGACAAACCGCCTCGGTTCAGGAGACGACGGACCCGAAACACCGAAAGTGTCCGTATCGACTTGTTCAGTTGTTACCTTTCGTGGCTCCGGATTCTCATGGAGCCGGGACTGAAGTCTGTCCACTGTTTCCAGCAGTTCCTCCGCCATGTTTACTGCTGGTACCCTGTCGCCCGGAAGCTACTTCATCCTAACTGCACAGGGAGAGGAGGGGCACGAGGGAGAGGTTCCGTTAGTTTAATGACGGATTATACGAGGGGCATTTTATAGTTGTTTTAAATTAAACTGTAAATATAAATAAACAAAAAAACAAACTAGTTCTCTGGTCGTTTAAATATTCAGATATAAAGAGGAGAACCTGAAGTTTACACATCCAGAGAACAGACACGAGAGACGGAACTACGTCACGGTACAGCTGACGCTGCACGCAGGGAACACCTGCCAGTCTGACCCCCAGTGAAAACGCTGAGGTAGCTTTTACCATAAATTACCATGTAACCTGGTAACATGGTTTAAGCTTTATGAACAAGGCAGAAATAATTATGTTGACTTTGTAGTTAATTGTATTACATTAAAGAGATAGTATAATGCATGTACAGAGGCTATACTAGTCCTCTAAGTGAGGGGCCCTGGTTTGATTCCAACCAGCAGCCCATTACAGCATCCCAACATCTCTCCCCAGTTTCGTTCTTTATCCAGTGTCCTGCCCTCTCAATAAAAGGCATAAAAGCCCCAAAATAACCTTAATTAAACAAACATAAACACACACACGATGGTAGTCTTTGACGGGTTGATTCCAGGTACTGACATGTCACTCAAAACAGATATTTACATTTGAGGGTACCTCAAAATGACACAGACACTAAAGATTTTGAGACAGATATTCAGGGTTACTTTACCACTTATTTAAAAGTAGGGCATATACTAGTAAAAGCATTAAATACTAATGGTATAGGGTACCTTGAGACAGCATTAAAGGTAATCTAAAATAAACACTACAGGGTGACTTGAAACAGACACTAATAGGTACCTTAAAATTGACCCTTCAGGTACATTTTTATCAAATGTTAAGGTGTTCCTAAATTCAATTCAATTATGTTGGGTACCTTAAAATGAGTGCCAAACTGAACCATGCTGCAGATGCTTGGGGTACCTTAAAACAGACCCTTATGGATACCTTGAAACAGATGCTGTAGGGAACCTTTAACAGGATATTCTATGGTACATTAGGGTTCTTCAGGGTTCCTTAAAATCAGTGCTAATGGTTTCTTAAAGCAGACAATATTAAGGTTTACATAGTACTTAGAAACAAAAATTGTTGAAACCCTCTTCACAAGGCCAAATATTTAACTTTTGACTTCACTAAATTTGTCTGACAGCTTTGTACTTGATCAAGATTCAAACGTTTCTGCTATCAGGGCCTGTTTTCTGCACAAAGACTTCAGATACTTTTACTATTGCTTGAATGAGGTTATGTGTGAATATACTTTCACAGTGTGTTTAAGTAGGGTAGGTCGTTAAATGCTCTTAATAATATTTCAGGTTTTTAACAGAGTTCTGTGATCAAAAGTCAAAATAAGAATTAAAAACACACACACAACACCACAACCAAGGTCTAAAACCTGAAACCTGAAGACCATTAAAGTGGGAAGGAAGGTGGTGGGTGATGGTGGTGGTGCTGGGTTTGGAGGAGGACATTCAGGCCCGCCTCTTTGTGGATATTTTGGGAGGGGAGGGCGACGAGGGGTGCCTGTATTTGGAAATGGAGGTGGATTTAGGAGGTGGAAAGGAGAGGATCTGATGTGATCTCATGGAGGAGTGGTTGGATTTCATAGCTCTGCTGGGGGGGGGGGATGAAATCCTACGTCACAGCCTCGGATGGGACCCTGATACCCTTTGGGTACTGAGATACACTTCACACACACACAGCACTCTGGCAGACTGACAGAGGACAGAGGGACACGGCAAGGAGGAACCTGTTAGAGAACAATAACAAAGACAAAAGAAAGAACGTAACAGAAGGGTTAAAGAGAGAAGGAAAGAAGGAAAAAGGACTGAAGAAGAGCAGGAACCAGGACGAAGAGAGGTAAATGATGTCTTATTATGCTGTATTTCAGCTTGTTGAGACAAGAGGAGAATAACTTTACACGTTAAGCTTTATTAAAGACTGGAGAAAACACTTCAAATATTCAAGCATGTTAAGCGTTGATGTTTTGCAACAGATGGGAGCCACCAGCGCTGCAAAGCATTTAAAAAAATCACTCTCAAAGCATACAACAGAGCATAAATACAACTCTGAGGTCATTCTTACTTATTCAGAGTAAAAGTACTACAGCAATGCTCTCTTAAAAAGTCCTGCACTCATCTCGTTCTTTAGTAAAAGCTCATATCTGTCCGTATGGAACGACAAACATGATACCCAGAAAGGCTCATTTTATAAGTAATCTATATTATATCATTGGTTTAAAGTTATCAATGCATCATGAGCACACAAATTTAAGAAGTTGGAACAAATTCTAACTATGTTATAAGGCTGGGTTGCTTCGAGGTGTGAAAGGATAGGATCTCAACTGACAGTAAAATACGACATTGTATGGATTTATCGTGTAACATATTTATATCTCATATAATGCATCTTTTAATTTTAAGAATAAAGAAGAAAAAAACAGTACTGAAGATTTGACATACAAAACAAATGATTTGGTAGTATAACAGGACAGATTTCAGGTTACACTTACAGTGCATCAAAGAGTAAAAATAACCTCTAATAACATCTGTAACAGTGTAACGTATGAGTGTATATTCTTCAGTAACACTTGTAAAATATCATACACAATATATGATGTTGTACGTCTTTGGAAAGGCACCATAATGCCCAATAAGTACATTTTGCTCGTGATATTTTTGGATATTTTCAAAGTAAAGCGTGTACCAAAAAAACAAACGACTAGTCTGATGCTTTCATAAAATACATTTCTATCTTATATTTCTATTTAAGTGCAGAGTGGAAACAACGTGAAGCAGTTCTGACAACACCTCGGTGGGTGTCAGTCCTTCTCTTTCCAGTCCTTAGCTGTAAAAACACACACACACACACACACACACACACACACACACACACACACACACACACACACACACACACACACACACACACACATGCATGTTGTGTTTGTCAGCACCTATAAATACCCTCCTGAGATAGACAGAGGAATTCAGCTACAGCTGCAGAGAGATAGAGTTTATGTGCAAGCATCCGGGATGGTGTTTTCTTTGTGCGTATGTGTGTAAAAAAGAAAAGAAAAAGGTGACAATACAAAACCAAAGCCCTGCATGCCGCTGATACCACTTTACCACTCTGATATATTTTGAAGAATTATCAGTGGTGTTCGTTTTACACAGAGGTCATGTTGAAGGTCTAAATTTGAAAGCACAACCCCAACAACTCTGCAGTTCAGTTTCAACTCGACAGCAATTTTTAGCACCTTTCAACTGATTGTTTCACTTTAAAGGAAGGTTATTGTTTTGGTTTCATCACCTCTCTCATTAGGATGTTTTCAGCTGCAGCAGGAGACAGGTTGTGACTAGACGTTAGTGAAGTTATTAGCAGACAAATATCAAAAGTCAGACATCTTTTATGGCTGATTTTCTGTACGTAGGAAGCATCAAAGTGTCCAAGGAGTTGGAGGAGACCAAAAATAGAGCTAAAATAAAGTGAATCTACACATATGATTTCCTCTGTGTTGTGATTCCTGGGCAAAATCCCTTGCTTGAAACTCTTCTTGTACTTTGCGTATCGCCAAGGTGGAGGTTATAAACAAGCCAAGCTGTTAATTGAAGGTGGCGTTCCAACATTGCAGACCTCTGCTTGGTCACACGCATTGACTGTACATTAACATGGACAGGGTGCCTCCATTTACTCCCATTGTGGGATGTGAAGCCACAATGCCGCCTCACTGGGCACTGACGTATTGTGGTGGTGGAACCTAGGAATGCGCAGAGACAACTAACATCACCCAGAACATACATTAAACGTAGCGACTGAAACATCAAAGATCTCTCAGTTAAATGTATTTGACGTGTGTTTTAACATTCTAGTTTGACCCATGTTCCACCTGCTATAATGGAGGAGGCAGGCTTATTATCCACACTGCAGCCAGCCCCTCTGGAAAGCTTGTTCTGACCATGTTTTAAATACTTGGTGGGTCAGTAAAGAGCCACTAGAACTGAACTAAAACCGTGTTCGATTTGTTAAAAGCAGACATTCGACTGCCTATGTTGCGCAAGGGACGATTTCATTACAGTTACAATAAGCTAAAAATATCCAGCCTAAATTAAGGAAGTACTTTCTTCAGTGGAAAATAAAACGACAAAAGTACCTGGAGCCAAAATGGAAAAGCAGAAGAGTGAATTGAGATGCAACCAGAGGAGGTTAAAGATGTAAATACAGTCATTAAGTTACCAGAGGCTGAAATCTGAAGCTGAAGTTTACCTGTAACACATGATTTAGTTGACTGTGGTGAATCAATCTGAGCCTGGTTTCTGTCAAGTTTATAATTATATCTTTAAGTACACATGTAGAATAATGCAGTGTAGTTTCAGGACGCTTGATGTTTGGACTTCTGTCATTTATAATATTAAAGTCAACAACGATTTAGAAAGTTGTAGTGTATTTGGCTGTAATTTTTTGGCTAAAGGTCATCACTTAAACACATCTTAACACAATCTGTTTTTACGTCTGGTTTGGTCATTTCATGGGCAGCAGACTGACCTGGGACTGACACTTGTGACCTTTTCAAGTCAGGTAACATAAAAAACATGCAGGGCTTAAGTTTCTCATATGAAAACAACATAACAGGCTACACACGGAGCTATTTTTTCCTTCTTAGTAATATTACAGTCGTACATTTTATCATGTAAGCTGAGTATTTAAAAAGTTAAAAATAAGTACACACTTACATAAACTGTATATGCACAAGTTCCACAGCAGCTGTATCCTGTGACACAACACGTACAAAGTTATAGGTAGCCACGTCTGTCACTTTGGGTGGCCCTGAAGGACAAATCAAATTTACAAAAGATGAAACACTTTTACAAAGTTGGAGACAAATTTACATTTTGGAAAACATTTTTACATTTTATAAAACAAAATTACATCAGCAAAACAGTTTTACCAAGGCCAAAACAAGTTTACATTTAAGGAAACATATTTACAAAAGATGAAACACTTTTACAAAGATGGAGACAATTTTACAAATGGCGGAACACATTTCCTTTAAGTCTGACTCCTTTTAGCCTGACTCCATTTAGCCTGAGGCGATGTGGTCTAAGGCCATTTCATCTGAATTCTGACACATGATGAAGGTTTTGCGGAGACATGATGCTTTTTCATCTGAGGTCGAACACCTCACTCTGAGACCCGAGGATGTCCTAATATGCAAACCATGTCCATCTCTGTTTGGTTTCTCTCCATCCAAACAAACTAAATGACCCCTCACTCAATCACTGCCAGATCACTTCCGGTATCTGGTACATTCCCTTTCCGTAAAAATGAAATGTTAATTTGTTTCAGAAATGGTAAAAGTGTTCAGTCATTTGTAAAATTGTCTCCAACTTTGTAAAAGTGTTTCATCTTTTGTAAATTTGTTTTGTCCTTCAGGGCCACCGTAGTCACTACATGCAAAAAACAATCTGAATTAAGCAAAGACACAAAACAAAAAAACTGTCATGAATAAAACAGAAAATATATGAGAAAACTGGACTCTTTATCGTTGATGTACAACATTTTGGCATTACAGACACTCAGATATTTGACATTGTTAAAATATTTGTGAATTTAATGTTATTTGATTGTAAAGTTCTTCCAGGAAGCTAAGAAAGAAAATCATGAGACGGTCACATATCCATCCATCCATCCATCCATCCATCCATTATCTTGACCACTTATCCCGTTAGGGGTCACGGGGGGCTGGAGCCTATCCCAGCTGGCTTCGGGCGGAAGGCGGGGTACACCCTGGACAGGTTGCCAGCCTATCACAGGGCTAAGACGGTCACATACTTATTCAAAAAGTTGTCTGTGTTGTTTGTCGCTCACACCAGGAGGGTGTAAAAAGATCTCTGAATACCTCAAACCGTGTTTAACCACCTCCTCCTCAGGTTGCCATTCAGGCTGCGGTGCTGTTGTTGTGAAACAAGACGCTGTTGTTATTTACAGTGTGTTTATCAGTGTTGATGATGGTGGTGGTGGTGGTGGTGGGGTTAGGTCTGGATCACAGTGCGGCTGATGACAGTGCAGCTGCTCTCAGCTCTGACCTTGGTCCCAGATATTTCCGAAGGCTGATCTCTGCTCAGCAAAGATTATTTTCATGCCGCAGAATCCCCCGACAAGAGATACGTGTCAGAGAAATGTCGTCAAGGACGTGAATATAAATAAACATTTGTTTTTATATAATATACAGTTATTTAGAGCCCTCTTAATTAGGTCTGCTTTCGAGGAAATTACACTTTACCTAAGTAGTTCCAGTCCATACTGCTTTATACCTTTACTTCACTTTGTATCAGAGGATAATGTTGTACTACACTTATCTAACTAAGCACATACCATTCAGAAGAAGAAGATATGAAAAGCTATGATGGCATTTTTTTAAAGAACAAAACAAAGAGTTCAAAATCTTTGTTTTGTTTGCAGCATTTTTCAACACACCAGTGTCCAGCTTTATCATTTTAACAACAGGCATCCTAAGCAGACATGCATCCACTACTGTCCTGTGATAACAAGTTAACATCAGATTTTTCCTGGACTTGACACAAAATATTGATTTAAAAATGATTCATGTATACAGTTTTAAAACAATAGTCCCTCTGATCTTATAGTTGGTGGCACTAAACAGTCTAAATTCACCATCAAGTTAAAAATCAAGTCTGGCCTTTTGATGAATAACATGAAACTGAACATTTCATTTGAAGGTAAAATCAAATAAAGTGAACAAGACTTCTGCGTGAATATTTACAGGGAACTTTCATCCTCATGCAGCGCTCCTTCTTCTCTGAACTTTAAACATAAATGAGGCAAACATCACAACTTTAAACACTGTTGTGAGTTAACACTTCTGTTTCAAGTTACTTTATAGAGATCAGCAACTTAAAGATGCACTCACCAGCTCCACTGTCTTCGCCAGGACTGTAGGACATGATCCAATATTTAAATGTATCTCATCTTGTTTGGCCGTTTTGATTTAGAGAGCCAACAGAAAATCCTGTTTTTGCCACAGTGTCAACAGACAGAGTTGAAATGTGCTCGACTCCTGTCTGGTCCTGCTGGAGGTTTCTGCCTGTTAAAGGAAGTTTGTCCTTGCTGCTGTAACTTGTTAAATGCTGCAAAGTGCTCTGCTCATCATGGTGGATTAAGATGAGATCAGACTGAGTCCTGTCTGTAAGAGGGGACTGGATCTGAGCCGGTCTTGATGTTGGGTCTTTGTTAATAATGGAACATAGAGTACGGTCTAGACCTGCTCTGTTTGGAAAGAGTCTTGAGGGAACATTTGTTGTGATTTGGCGCTATATAAATAAAGATTGATGGATTGAGTAGAAGCTGGGTAAACAGAAAAGAAGGCATATTGTTGAAATTACCCAATTACGTACAAAAATAATTAGATATGGTGTTTTTCGACCGCAGGAACTTTACCCCGGAACTCGGGACCTTACCCCTGAACTACGTGCGTTTCGACCGGAGGAACTAGGGTCTAAATTTAGTTCAGGGGTAGATAATCTCCCCCCTGAAAAGCCCCTGCTTGCGGGGTAGTACTTTTCAAAGGTCCTGGGACTTTCGGTTGAACGTAATGTTGTTTGTGGAGTTTACACAGTTGTTGAAACACAGAGGGAGTTCCTGGAAATGCATACTAGTGTAGTTTTTTATTAAGAATTCAAAATATTATTTAATATAATTTTTTCTCTCTATACGTCACTGGCCTGATTTGCACTATCCACCCGGGACTTCAGCCCGTGGTCGAAACGCAGACAATAATGGGGGCACAGGAACCTTTTAGTTCCGGGGAAAGTAGTTCTGGGGGCTAAAAGACCCCAGAACTCTTGGTCGAAATGCACCTATAGATTTAATATTAGCTTTAGACCTTTTGCAGGGGCCCAAACTTTATAGTGGAAACCAACGTGTTAAAATGAATTAAAACCAGCTCACAACAAGTTTATTTATGATCTAATGTAAGTTTCAAACTTGAGTCTACAGAATTAGTATTTCCATAGGTATTGAATGAAGGACTTTTCCTTGTAATGGACTTTTTTATTCTGTAGTGTTGGTAGATTTGACTCAAACAGAGGATGTGAACACATCTGATGATTTTCTGTGCTTCTTACCTGTTCACTTGTAAAATCTATGTAGTTTATGTTTGTGAAAGTATGAAGACCGTGCTGTTAGCTTTGTAGAAACAAGGTGTAAATAATCATTGTCATGTTTGTTCACCATGTTGGTTTTAAATCAAGCATGTTTTTGTCACCGTCCTGCCCCTCCTGTGTCCAGTTGCTCCTGTCACTGACTCTATCAACTCTACACGTGTCTTTAATGCCTCTAAGAGAGTCACATTTGAAACTCTGCTCCTGTCACATTAAACACACCTCCTGATGAAAATATTTGAAGTCACTTCCTCTGACTGAGCATGCAGGATTACTGACATCTCTCTTCCTTTCAGTTAATTTGTGGTGTAATGAGGTTATAAAGTGTCCTTGGTGTGTGGTGTTGCAGTTTTAACTGTTTAAACAGTGACTGCGACATCCTAAATAGCCTGCCTGATCTGTAACTGTGGGCCCCTCCTCTTCATATGACACCAGCGACAGCTGCAGCTTCGCCCTGTGCGATCCCGTCTCCTCGTCCCCGCTCTGTCCATGTGTGGAGGCCACGGGTGCTATTTAAAAAGAGCCAAGTTCAGACTCGGAGTGATAGAGGAGGGGAGGGGAAGGTGATGGACGGAGTGAATCATGAACACATTTGTGGTCATGATGGTTCAGTGTAGTAATGTTAGTGAAAGTTTTCTATGATGAGAGAAGTTACGACTAAAGTTACAACAAAGCTGATTTTAGAGTTTCAGGTTACAGCAGCACTTACACTGATGTTTGCATCATTAGCATGGACAGTATTATTTAAAAAATCAGATGAGTCAGAGAAGAGGTCACAGACAGGTGTGTGTTATGAGACTTCTTCAGGGCAATGTGTAAGAATAGAGACACTGGAGTACAGGGACCTATCTACTGATTTAAACTTAGCCTGCGTCCAGTATGAATATAAAAGATTAAATTTAGGTATGTATTATATATATATATGTCTTGAAATAAAAATAGCTACACACACACACACACACACACACACACACACACATACACACACACACACACACACACACACACACACACACACACACACACACACCATAGATTCTTCTTAGTTGTTAAAAGGCAAAACTTCCTTCAAGCAAATTTTTGACCAGAAAACAACAAATTAAATCTAGAAATAATTAAAAGAATCAAATTGTATGAGAAAAGAATTTTAGCTCTATTTAAAAAATGGAATATTATGTAAGAGAATACAGTCATAATATCAAAAGAAGAATGGTTGGTGACCACTCGCACATATTTTGGGATTGCCCAAGGTTTCTAAAGAGTGAGGTAGATAAAGCTCTGGGAATTGATTTACTATTCACCCCAAGCCAGTTTCTTTTCGATCTAAACCCTGAAGACAAGTACACCAGAGACCAAGAGCACCTGTTACATATTCTCTTGATGACTGCTAGGAAAATGGGGACAATAAAATGGATGAATTCACAGCCACCTACAGTGGTACAGTGGAAATAGAAGCTGAGGGAGGTGTATGGAATGGAGGCTTTAACTGCTCAATTACAATTACGGTCTGATATCTTTGTGAAGAGACGTCTACCTATAGCGACATATCTCTTTAACTAAAGGGAACTGTGCATTGTGCTATAATGTCTGAACTATCCACTTACTTTATTATTTTTCACTCTTCAGTTTTATTCAGCTGTCTAGGCTCCAATGTGTTTTCTTTCTCTTTCTCTTATTTTCTTTTTCCTTGCACTGTCGTACATTTTCTGTGATGTTGTCAAGGAATGTTCTGTGTTGTGTTTTTCTATGTTTAATGAAAAAAATAAAAAATAAAGTTCCCAAAAAAATTATATCAAAAGAATGAAGCTGGAATTTTAGGCTGCTTGCACAAAGCACAAATTAGTCAGAAAGGGCAAAACTGAAACAAAGATAGAAATTAATCAGGTAAGGATGTTTGTGAGGCTCGGTGAGAGAGATTAGATCAAACTGGAACTAAGCTGAGGCCCCAAATAGGCACCAGTGTTTTTTTAATGACAGCAGAGAGGTGATCTCTGCTCTTGGCTCAGGTGAATATCAACAAGCTCTGTGCCAGGAACAAAGCTGATCTTGACTCACAGTTCCTGAGTTTGAAATACTCTGCATTAAAAGCCCAAAGTGCAGTTGCTGCCTCTCAGCTGAAGTTACACGACCTGTTGGAGGTGAGGAGCTGTGTTTGTTGTTAGAACCATTGACTGTACATGAGTAATGACGATGCTCCTTCACGGGAGCATCGTCCTTCGCTGGGAGACTTTTTGTCCAATGTGGCGTTCTTGTCCTGTTTGTTGATTCCAGACGACCTCTCCTCGTTTCATATCAGCACTCGAACGTGATCTCTACACTCTCTGTCACACTCACTGCTGTGATCTGAAGCTCATTGCAAACATTAATAAGATTCTTCAGTTGCTCTGTGGTCAAAACTTATAGCATGTGCAGTGAGGCATTGATGGTCAGGGGGGGCAGCTGTAAACCACAAACCCCGACCCCGAGGACAGTCGCAGCTGTCATTCACAAACTGCAGGCTCACAGAGACAGTCTGTAGGTGGATTAGAAAACATGTGGGCTCTCTGTCTGTCTGTTTGGGATGTTTGTGTATCATAGACTGAATGCCATAAGCTCCCCTTACTACAGGCTGCAGTATAAATCATAAACTTCACCTCCAAAGTATTTATTTGAGCTCCTAGATTTGCTCAACGAACTATAATCGCATCTTTGTCTGTTTCTTGTTTTTGTTTCAGGTGCTGTGTGCTGTGTTAAAGTGAAACCATCAACGAAATCCAGAACCAGTCTGTCCATTGTACAATTGTATTGGTCGACACAAAGCTTCAACATCCAGCTGAAAAGCAGAAAGGTTCTGCTAACGATACCGAAGTCAAGCAAACCTCAGTAAGTCATCCCAGAGCAAACCAACTCAATCAAACTAAAGTCAAAAGTTACCAAGAACCAACCTCAAAGGTCAAAGATGGCACCCAAGAAGAAGGCCTCACGTCCGAAGAAGCCTGCAGTGGAAACAAACCCTGAGGTCGCTCCGGTCCAGCTGAAGGTGGAGAGCCGGGGTGATGGCGTGGTGGTGATGGAGACCGGGGTGAAGATGATCGAGCAGATGGCGGCGCTAGACATCGCCAAGCTGAACAGCCTCAACCTGCCGCTGCCTCTGCCGCCTCCCGTCATCAAGCCCGGAGAGAGAGGCCTCGGGCTGGGCTGTGAGCTGACCCGACCCCTGCATGGGAACGCCGTGCTGGAGGAGTTCAGCAAGATGCGCCAGGAGAAGTAAGATGTTAATGTTTATATCATCACTGAAGTCATACAATGAGTCAGAGAGGATGTGATTAAATTACACAAGCAGGATGATCACGTCTATATCTGAATGATATGTAATGACGGGACATAAAGGCTTAAGCAAATATAAAATAATACAACAATGATTAAAGGCAAGTTAAATTCAATGCAACAGTGAGGTATTTTGCAGTATAAAGGTGTACAATAACAAAAAAAGAGCAATACATTACAACTTGAATAAAGTATCACAATTAAGTTCTATTAAAACATAATAAAATGACGGTATATGATGACAATACAGTACATTAAAAATATATTTTTTTACATTACAGTTCTTAAGATAAACAATTAAAATGATACGGTTAAATTTGACACAATAACAATAGGATCCATTTCAATAAGGATCAAATAAAAAATATTCATTTACATTGAATTAAAATATAATATAATCATGAATGTATTCCGTAATGATAAGACAATTATACAAAACTATTTGAATATAAAATATATTTCAATAATGTACAGTTACAATAACATATTACTAAAAAGCAATAATATACATATATAAAAAAAATTTCCACAATCATCACTTGATAATATAATCAACACCCTTTATACCAAGATTCACATAAACCAGTGGAATTCTTCATTGTTTTTGAGCCTTAATAATGCTGTGATTGTCTCTCTATTCCTGATCCACTGTTCATTCTGGCACAGACAGACCTCCTTTCTCCCACAGAGGAACAGTAGGCTACCAAGGGAGAGCCCGGTAAATGTATAAGATGGAATTAAAGCTAACCATACAAGAGAAATAGCTACACAGAGAGAAAGAACCTTAATGTAAAAACTAAAGCCTGCTCCAGCTCCCACATAAATAAGCTTAACTTGCTGTGCACATATAATGTTTTTAATCAAATCTTTTTATTTAGACATTTAGAAAAACTACAAATAGTGTACATTGTAATTCGGAATAAAATACAATGAACACACTAATTAATAAAAATATAAAATAATAAAAACCCACCCCAGAGCAAACTGAGACCACCAGCTGCATCAGACCACGACACAGATCTTAAACGTGGCCAGATCTGTTCTTCAGTTTTTCAGCTAATGAAGCCCACATTTGAATATTACACCCTTAAAAAGAGACAAAATTGTGATTCAATCCATTTATGGTTAAATGTAGTACAGCAATGATGATTCTAATTCAGCCAGTATACAATTCAAATTCCTGTAAATATGACTAATATATATTTTTGATCAAGATACATAACAATAAATTAAATTAAGATTCTAAACAATAATGATAAAGCATGATAAGTTGTAGAAGTAAAATATGGAAAACATTCAATTGAAATGCTTGAAAATATTAAAACAGCATGATTCTCCTACCTGCTAGTTATCTTAAAATAAGTTATGATACATTTACTTGACCATATTTTTACAGTTATGATGACATACAATTACAAAACTGTAATATTACAGCGCAGTATAAATGGTGCAATACAGGGGTCCCAATTTGTGCATGCTTCAGCAAAAATTTCACATGATATTGTATTCTGATACGTTTATATTATGTCGCAGGGTGATTTTAACTCTCTGATTTATTATAATCAGAGTAAATGTTTTGCATGTCACTCATTCATCGTTCCTCCTCAGGTTCCTGACTGATCTGGAGTTGGCCTGTAAGACCAAAGCCTTCGACGTCCACAAGCTGGTCATCTCCTCCGTCAGTCAGTACTTCAGGGAGATTCTGGCCAAAGACCCCAGCATGAAGCGCCTGGAGCTCCCCTCCCTCTCACCGCTGGGTACGCCAGTCTGACTGCACTTCAGTCCAGTTGTATAACAAATATTATGTTTCATGTTGCATGAAGTTCAAAGATTATTTCAGGGCTTTCCTCTGACTTTCTGTCAATCCCTTTCAGAAGATTTTTACCTTTACTTTTTATGAACTTTGTCCATTTTGTCCATTTCTAGCTTTTTTGTCATATGTGATAGTAAAAGTGAATACATTTGAGATTTGATACCTTAGGTTGAAGGAACTTGCATCTTGATGACTTCACCTGGGGCTCGAGGGAAAGTGTGACGGCCATTATTTATTACTTTCTGACATTTTAGTCACCAAAATCTAAAAAGCAAATACATAATTAAATAAATTCATTTTTTTGAAACATTACTTCATACCAAATAAAGATAAAAATGACAAAAAAATTATATTACCAATCAATAGTATAAGAGATCCTCAATCAAGATTTGAGATAGCACTTTCTTCCAATTTTGAAGGGGAAATTAAAGGGCACAAATCATGTCTCACATGTCTTCTTCTTGAGATATATCTGGTTTCCATGTTAGAAACTCAAAGAATACAATTAGTGAATTAAACCTGTGTCTTGTGTCACTCTGTGTCTGCAGGCCTGGCTAATGTCATCACCTTTGCTTACCTGGGCCGCGTCCACATGTCTCTCTACACCATTGGCTGCACCGCCTCTGCCGCCGCCACCCTGCAGATCCCTCAGCTCCTGAAGATGTGCATGGACTTCCTGTTGGCCGAGCTCAACGTGCAGACCTGCGTCTACATCTGGAACATCGCTTCCGCCTACGGCCTGCTGCCCGTCTGCGATGCCGCCCGCCGCTTCGTCCTGGAGAACTTTGTGCAGTTCGCAGACACACCGCTCTTTACTCAGCTGACCCTGGAGCAGATCTCTGCCTTCCTGCAGGACGACTCACTGCTGCTGCCGTCAGAGGTCACCGCTTTCCAGGTCAGATGTCAAACTTTGTCTGAAAAGGTCAAAGGTTAAAAGAAAGCAAAATAAATGCTGTTAATTTTTATTAGTGTTTGGCTTCAAAGTTAGTTTCCCATGAATTATTGGAAACTTATTTATATTTAATATCCAAACTGAGGAGAATTCTGGGTCGTTTGGATGCTCCCCCTAGTATTAACTCGTCGACCCTCCAGCTATTTCCATCTAATCCTAAAAACAAACCCCAGACCAGCTGTTCAGAACAGCACCCATGAATCAAAGCCAGTCGCCTGCAGGTTCACTGTGAGCAGAATCCCCCAAATATAACTCACTGTATTCAAGTACACTGTTTATTAATATGCATGCATGACAGACTTAAATAGAGAGCAGCTGAGGGGGAGTGATGCGATGAGAGTTGTATTTATAAACTGCACCAAATGTTAGTCCATGTATATGTTTTAATACAAACTCCATTTCATACAGTTGTCTTAGAATTAAGGCAAGTTTCTGCTTCCCTTGCGGATCAAGCTTTGGAATACCATGACCTGGATGACTGAGAACCTTCACAGACATGTTTCTCATAACGTTAATTTCATAAAGTCCTGCAGGCCTGTTATATTTTGCTGTAGGGTGTTCTTTAAGCCACCTTCATGTGGAAGCTAAAAAAATAGGTGGCACTGCATTAAAAACAGATATGACTCTGTAGTGGAATTCACTACATGGGCTCAAAAACCATTGTCCGTCAACACAGTTTGTTGCTGCATCCACAAAAGTAGGTTCAAACTGTACCATGGGAAGAGGTGGGACACATGGGCAATCAATCAATCAATCAATCAATCAATCAATCAATCAATCAATCAATCAATCAATCAATCAATCAATCAATCAATCAATCAATCTTTATTTATATAGCACCAAATCACAACAAATGTTATCTGAACAGAGCAGGTCTAGACCGTCTATGATATATTGTTAACAAAGACCCAACATCAAGACAGAAAAAGATCCAGTCCCATCTTACAGGCAGGACTCAGTCTGATCTCATCTTGATCCACCATGAGCAGAGCACTTTGTAGTATTTAGCAAGTCACAGTAGCAAAGACAAACTTCCTTTAACAGGCAGAAACCTTGAGCAGGACCAGACTCATGTTAGACACACATCTGCCTTGACTGAAAATCCGACAGTCTTTTGAAGAGGGACCAAACAGCTTGTTGTCAGTGCTCAGTGCAAAAGACATCATCCCTGATGGTACGAGGATGCATACGGGCCCATGAGACATCTGGGAAGGCACCATTAATGTTCCTCTTTGGTCTCTCTCTCTCTCTCTCTCTCTCTAGCTGGCCATGAGGTGGCTGGACTTCGATGCCTCTCGTCAGGCTCACGCTGCAGAGCTTCTGTCTCTCATCCGCTTTGAGACGATCCCTGCCAGCGAGCTGGTGAGTCAAATTCAGCCGGTGCCTCGAATGATGATGGACCCTCAGTGTCACCGCCTGCTGGTGGACGCCATGAACTACCACCTCCTGCCCTACCAGCAGAACACCCTGCAGTCCAGACGCACTCAGGTGCGAGCTGGTCAGCAGACTCTGCTTACCGTCGGGGGTCGACCCTCGCTCACTGAGAGAGCTCTCAGCAGGGAGGTCAGTGTGTCATCAGTGTGTTTTTGTCTTTTGTGTTTACTACCTTAAAAGAAACTTGATATAATCCCTTGCTGACCTTTTGACTTTGTGGTCCAGGTGCTGTGGAGGGATCCTCGTGAAAGCGGAGCCACTTGGCGTCACCTCACCCAGCTGCCTGCAAAGAGCTTCAACCAGTGTGTGGCTGTGATGGACGGATTCCTGTACGTGGCTGGAGGAGAGGACCAGAACGATGCCCGCAACCAGGCCAAGCATGCAGTCAGCACACTCAGCAGGTACAGGAACAGGAACAGTTAACTCAGAACCCTCATGAGACTTCTTTGGAGGTCATCACAGGAATGTAGACATGACTACCAGGAGAATCAGGTGACCTGGTGTAAATGGAGCCCTCACTCTCTGCTCTGCTCTCTTCCACTAGATACGACCCTCGCTTCAACACCTGGCTCCACCTGGCCAGCATGCGTCAGCGCCGCACCCACTTCTCTCTGGCAGCCAGTGGTGGCCGCCTGTTTGCCATTGGAGGCCGCAATGTGGAGGGTCTGCTGGCCACCACCGAGAGCTACCTGCCATCCTCTAACACCTGGCAGATGCGTACTCCCATGGAGGTGCCACGCTGCTGCCACTCCAGCGCCACCCTGCCTTCTGGAGACATCCTGGTGACCGGGGGCTACATCAACTGTGCCTACTCCCGCTCTGTGGCCTGCTACAAGGTGGATACCGACACCTGGAGCGAGTGCGCCTCCATGGAGACACCCCGCGGCTGGCACTGCTCCACCACCCTCGGAGGAAAGGTGTATGTGGTGGGAGGAAGCCAGCTGGGGCCTGGTGGTGAGAGGGTGGATGTAGTCTCTGTGGAGGTCTTCGAGCCAGAGGGCCGCACATGGAGCCGGGCCGCCCCTCTGCCCCTCGGCGTGAGCACCGCCGGTCTGTCCCCGCTGAATGAGAAGCTGTACCTGCTGGGCGGGTGGAATGAGGCGGAGAAGCGCTACAAGGCAGCCGTGCAGAAGTACGACCCTGCCACCGACAGCTGGTCCATCGCAGAGGATCTACCCGAGCCCACGGTGGGAGTGTCCTGCTGCACCCTGACCCTGCCGCCTCGCCCTGCGCCGCGCCGCCAGCAGCACCGCAACACCCCTGCCCACGAAGAGCAGCAGCTGAAGAACCGGAGCAGAGAGAGCAGCATGGCTCCTTCACAGACCATCACAGCGTAGAGAAGCAGAAAGGAAGAGTGGGGAGGGTTTAACCTCTGGGGAACATGTGGATCATGTCTGCTCCTTATTATTTGGTGTGAAAAAATAACTGTCTTAAAACTTATTTCAGAATTAACCCAAAACAAAAGCTTTATTTAACACCTGAAAGTTTTAAAATAAGAGAGGAGACTTTAATCCTTACTGTTCAGAGTAAATATATGGCCTGTTTGCTGTAGATTCACACATTTTATATGAAACTTTTTTTATCCCTGAATGTTCCTGGAAGTGATTTTGAGGAGCCCACTAAAAATGTCTGCTTCAAAACCATCTGCAGACAGAGATGATTCATTTCGGGCAAAGCAATAATAAAAAAAAAGAGAGCTTATGTGGTCCAAAGTGATCTCAGGAGGTTTTAAATTTGAGGAAAAGGTAGAAAAAGGCTGGATTGTAGAGTGGAGGAGGAGGCGGAGGTGGAGAGGTGATGGGTGGAGGAGGATGAATCTGTGTTTGAGCGGGTTTGGGGTCGAGCAAAAATGTCACTGTGAATCCACTGGCAGTTTGTGTACAAAGATGTAACTAAGCAGAATGTGTGACATGACACTGTAAAAATAGAGTGAGTATGGCTGTGTGTGTGTGTCTGACTGTGTGTGTGTGTGTGTGTGTGTGTGTGTGTGTGCAAGAGAAGAGTGACTGTCAGGAGTGTGAGTTGACGCTAAGGGAAAATGAGGCAATTTCCACAAAAACTGCAGTCATCAATATTTCTCAACAGCAAATATTTCTCTCGAGGACAAACGCAGGCCAGCAGTAAACAACATGTGTTTATTGTTTTTTCATTATTTAATGATTTAATGGATGTGGAGTAGTTTAGATCAACAGAAAAAATAGAAAAAAATATGCAGTAGTGGTTCTTAAAAATAGATATTTTATAAGTGCAATGGAGTGGAAGGACGAAAACGTTAAAATAAGAGGAAGGAAATGTGACGCCGACACGACACAGGTGAGATTTAAGTGGGAATAAAGATTAAAGCTGTTCAAGTGGAAACATTTATCACTTTAATATATCCAAAAAGAGGAAAAATAACTTAAAAAAAGAAGGGGTAAATTGTAACTTCTCACCTGTGTTTGTGTTTCAACATTTACCTCCTCTGACGTCTAATTTTTACTGAAACGAAGACAAACTACCGACTGAAGCACCAGTGAGACTCCAGAAGGTGAAAAGACGCACTGCGGTCAGCTGTTGAGTGCATGCAGAGTTAATGATCAATGAGGACAATCGGGCTCGTTTGATTGGCTGAATCCCCTCTGAATTTGTCTCCTTCTTGGCACTGGATGAGCTCTGGGCTGCGGGTTTCACTGAATAAAAGCCAACGTGTTAAAAACTACCAGACTCTGTGTGTTTTTATTTTCTTCTTTTTAGGATGGATGCAGTGGCGGTTCTAGACCAATTTACTGGGGGTCCAGGCTGGGGCCAAGGGTGTTGTCAGAGGGACACATTCAACTCTGACCAAAGAGACTGAAAGGGCGAGGACCGGCTGAGAACAAACTGGCAAAACATCAGTGCATCCCTATATACTAGACATATATACTACTGTGTGCTACATCAACATGCAGACTGACAGCAGCTGTTTGGCTGTTTACACTCAACATGAGTCCCTGAGCGCTCTAAGGGACTGGAACCAAGTGCCACATGCATGTGTTCCGCCTGTAACATCGGCGCAATACCAAAGCTTTTTTTATTGTATAATATTTGTTTGGTGTAGAGGGGGGGCCACAGGGTGGGGTCTAGATTCAGCCACAGGGGCCCCTGTTGGCCCCTCCCCAGAACCGCCACTGGATGGATGCTGGGAAATGTAGTCACAGATGTCAGCAGTCTTCCCGGTGATCGCGGTCGTGTCTCTTACTGTTAGAAAGATACTTGAACCTGAAGTGGAATGTTTCAGATGTTTCTGAATTTTTGGAGCTGTAGGATATAAAAATAAAAATTAAAACAGGATCATGTTTGAAACATTTTTTTGACATGCAATAAGTCAATAATATTATCACTTTAAATCTGACTTTCTTCAATAACTGATGGAAAAATATTATCTTTATCACAATTTTCAAGTTTTTTCTCAAGTGCACATTTTTGTACAATATCCACCTAAAAAATGTTACACATTTACAAAAAATAATTGGGAATTTTATGCACTTTTTTAAATATATGGAAGTCCAAAGTGGAGTGTAAATTCTTTATACATAAAAGCAGTTTAATGCAGACTTTTGCACGGCACTTTCCAGAGCCTTCTTTGTGAAGTTATGTTTAAGTATTTATAATAATAATAATAATAAAAATAATAATCATTTTATTTGTAGAGCACTTTTCAAAAACCAAGTTACAAAGTGCTTCACATGGGCAGCAAAATAAAACAGGCATATCATAAAAACACACAAGTCAAGATAAATAAATAAAACATATTTTAAAAGACATAAAATTCCCCTAAAAGAACTCTAAAGGGCTACAATTATTTTAAAATATATTTCTTAAGACGGTAAAAATAAAATAAAATTCAGATAAAATCCAGGAAGGCTCTGCGATAAAAGTATGTTTTAAGAAGGGATTTAAAAGAGCTCACTGACTTAGCAGACCTGATCTCCTCCTGTTCCAAATGTCCTACTTTTAGGGAAGGGTCTGTGATAACAATTAATTTACTAATAAACCCTGGTAACACTGGGAGCATCAAACGTGCACCACTACTGCCCACCTGTGGATAAAACTCACCCTAGAAGCATCAAGTCAATCCAACAGTCACAGGCCCACTCTCAGTGTCCACGCTCACTGACATTGAGGCACATTCCTACCAAGTCTGTGAGGGCTTAGGGCTGTCCCAGGCCCAATCTCAATGTCCTCCCTAAGCCATGAGTCCTTCTTGACTTGATTGACGTCAGCTGGAAAGTGATTGAGGGCAGGAGGCTGTGAGGGCTCAAACTGTAGAACTGGGAATGGGACAACACTTTGAGACTTCTCACGTGACCTGCATGACGTCATGAAGCTCACCTTAGCAAATTTTTATTGCACAATTTTTGTTTTTTACTTTTGCTTGGAAGTCAGCTCATACATTTCCTTCTCCTTTCTGAAATCTGATCCCTAAGACAGTAAAATGTGTTTGTCTAGTTCTGTTTGTCTCAGTGGTTTAGTCGTACCTGTATATTGTGCGTCTCCACGGTTGAACGTGGAGCAAACACAGAGCTGATTTCATTCAGATCAGGCTGTTCATTTAGAGGTGGTAATGATTGCTATAATTCTCCACCTGAGCCCTCATGGCCATATCTGCAGCCTGTGTTAGAGGTTTTTGAAATGAAGAATGATATGTATCGTTTGAACACTCTGCCTAATCATACAAAAATTCACAGTCCAACCTGAGAAAGCGTGCTGACCTACATAACGTTTGTTTCATTCCAGATGAACATTTCAAACTATATCGTCTGTGCTTGGAGTAACTTAGTTTCTGTTTTTATTCCATGGTATAGTTTTAGGGATTTCAAGTAATGGTTTCTAGATAAACATGATGTAACCGAATGTACTCCTATGTATTCCTGACTGCACATATGTATTTTGAAAATACAACGTTTTGAGATTTTTTAAGAAGTACTTTGAATACTTAAGTTTTTTTAAAAGCAAGTACTTCAGTACTTTAACTCAAGTAATAATTTGACAGAGCAACTTTCGCTTGTATTGGAGTAATATTTGACATGGAGTATCTATACTTTGACTTAAGTTATGAAGCTGTGTACTTGGTCCACCACTGGGGATCAATAAAGTATTATCATCTTTAACACGGGCTGATGAAATCAACAGGGCTTCATTTATTTATTTATTTATTTTATTACTTCAAAGTGATAATACCTTTATGTAAATGAATATGGGTTGTGATTAATGTGTATGTGGTGAGTGTAGTGTGTCGTGAACATATATAATGTATTGTATGAATTCATGTGCTTTGGCAATAACATTTCTTTGTTCATGCCAATAAACCAAATTTGAATTGAATTGAAATTGATAATTCCTCTGGAGACGATAGTATTTCTGAATTTGTTGGGTATTTCTGCCAATAATCATTCCACCACGGTGCAAGACTGAACGCTTCAGGCGCTCCTTTGTGCCCACCGCCATCAGACTGTTGAACAGTAACGGAGGCCACAGACTGCACCATGCTGACCACTGACAACCCCCCCCCCATGAACAGATCCATACCATCCCTGCTCTGTCTGTCACACCCCATCATCTCATCCTGAACTGACATTCTTGACTGCTGCTGGCATTATAATGCATAATATGTTATTTGATATAATCTCGCTATATTATATTATGGTATATTACATTATTATTGTTTATTACAACTCACTGTCATACTACATACCCATATTTATTTTTATTTATTGCTTAATCTGTCATTACCAACTATAATCACACCATGTCAACCTGTCACTACTGAAACATTTTTAATACTGCCTGTAATTACTGCTATTTAATGTAAATTCCATTTGTGACATTGTATATATCTAAATTGTAATTTTATCTTTATCTTTATCTTTATCTTTATTTTATTTTATTTTATTTTATTTTATTTTATTTTATTTTATTTTATTTTATTTTATTTTTACTTATTGAAAGTTCTTCTTGATTGCACTTATGTCTGGGTTGCTGTAACAACTGAATTTCCCCCCGGGGGATCAATAAAGTAATATCTTATCTTAATCTACTCCTGCGTGTGTTAACTGGAACTATCCCTTTACACCACGATGTCACACCGAGCTCTTTTAGAGTGAACACACTGTTATAAATTCCTTTCACCGGAAGCGCAACGTCCTCTTCTAGTGATCCAACATGGCGGTGAGTACTATGTCACATCGTACCACGGCGATCAAATGTGAAGTAGGGATTTCAATCCTCAATCATCGGAGGTGTAGAGCCGTCCTGAGTATTATTGAATGTGCTGGGACTTAGACTCCATCATGAAGTGATAATATTGAGTGGTATTTGTTCTTAAAAGGCGATATAAATACTTAAACCTAACAAGCCGAGTGATGCTAACATGCTAGCATATGAAACTGTCGCCCCTTGTACTTGTAACTCTATTTTACTTTAAAGTGTCGTCACTGTATAAGTGAGCTCTTCACGCGCACACTTTCTGCAGTTTAAATGAAGTTTTAAAGGCAGTGTTTGAGCTCTGAATTATAATATACTGTAGTGCTATGAAGGGAGACCTGTACGGACATGTCCTCCGGCCGGCGTGTGTCGGTCTGAGGTCTGCTGAGGGGTCTGGATGTGGTCTAAGGAGATCTCTGCGGGAACATTTAAGGGCTTATTTTGTATCTAATGTTACATTTCAGCTTAGTTCGATGTTGACACTTCATGTAGCTGTTTTGCTAATGCTAGCTTGTTATCAGACTTGAGAGGAAGCAGGTCATCTCAACATGGCACCACCTGACAAGGTGTCATCTTGTTCAGGTGTGTCTGTGAGTTGGACTGAGTGTTTGATTTTGTCACGACTCTAAGCTTTTTATTCTGTGTCCTGCAGGACCAGGGTGAGAAGAAGGAGAACCCCATGAGAGAGCTTCGCATCCGCAAGCTCTGCCTGAACATCTGCGTCGGTGAGAGTGGAGACAGGCTGACCCGTGCTGCTAAGGTGCTGGAGCAGCTCACAGGGCAGACCCCCGTCTTCTCCAAGGGTGAGTTGTTGGTGTGTGGAGTGAAGGCTTTTAACTGCAGGTACAATGATAGAGGTGGAGATGCACTATGTGGATAAACATATCCGTGACATCAAAAGGGTCTGTAATGACATTGTATTCAAATACTTTAATAATGAGTTGGTCCCCATTTTGCAGCTAAAACAGCTTCCACTCCTCTTGGAAGTTTCTGTGGGAATTTGCACCCATTCATTCAGCAGAGCATTCATAAGGTCAGGCACTGATGTTAGATGCGAAGGCCTGGCTCTCAATCTGTTCCAGTTCATCCCAAAAGTTTTTAATGGGGTTGAGGTCAGGTCAGATTGGGACGGTACAGGATAAAAAGTTAACAGGAGCAGACGGGAGCGGGAAGGTCTTCAGGGACTGTTAAGTCTTACTTGTGATAGCTCACAGTTTACACACCTGCACCACCAAGTAACTCTGGATCTCTCCTGCTCTGCAGTTCAACTCTGAAGTTTCTCCTTTTTTTTCCTCCGGTGCATTATTTCACCTTTTCCTCTGTGAACTCGACGCATGACATCTGCGTGGTCAGAATCACTTATTAAGTTTAGTTGTATTTTTATGACTTTGAAGCTGCAGACCTGAACAGCTGATCAGTGCGCTGCAGGCCGAGTAGCACGTCCGTGTTGCGTCTGCAAATAATGCAAAAACGAATGAATTTTCGGGATGGGACACAAGTGAAAATTCCCTCCCATTTCACCCTCTAGTCAGAACTTGTGTCAGGTTCTTTGTAGTCCTTGCTTTGTGCACTGGTATAGAAAATGGCTTTCCCCAAACTGTTGACACAAAGTTTGAAGCATAGCATTGTCCAAAATGTCTTGGTATGCTGAAGCATTAAGTGGCCCATCACTGGAGATAAGGGGCCTGATTTGAAACACTTAAATTCAGTAATTAACAGGTGTGGCTGTAACTTTTGACCATGTAGTGTATGTGGGGGTTGTATAGGAGGTACACAACAGTGATAATTACAATAAGTTCCCAACAGTTTGTGATTAGACACCCTTTTCTACCCACTCTGTCCCTCTTGAAATCTGTCTCAAGATATACAAATTTGATGCTTTGTAATGTCCAATCAGAATCAAGATGTGTACTTACCCAGAAAACAACCTACATAATTTCTACTTCCAGGTGGAGCCTGTTCTTACCTGTCATATGTTCTTTCTTCACCTTCCAGCCCGCTACACTGTGCGATCATTTGGTATCCGCAGAAATGAAAAGATTGCTGTCCACTGCACCGTCCGAGGGGCCAAAGCAGAGGAGATCCTGGAGAAAGGGCTCAAGGTAAGAGAGTCACGATTTAGTGGTTTGGTTTTGGATTAAATGTGTTTTAACTTGAAATTTGTGGCTGGGTTACAAGTCAAGTTTACAGAGCAACAGCAGGAGAGTTGTGTTATGAATGGATGGAGATGTTTTGATGCTAACCCAGCGTCGCTCTGCTGCTCGTGTCTCCAGGTGCGCGAGTACGAGTTGAGAAAGAACAACTTCTCTGATACCGGAAACTTCGGCTTCGGCATCCAGGAGCACATCGATCTGGGCATCAAGTACGACCCCAGCATCGGCATCTACGGACTCGACTTCTACGTGGTGAGTGGCAGAAATCTGTGTGTAGCTGGTTGGAGTTGTCAGGGGTTGTTTGCTGACATTTCAGACGACACCAAAAGATAAAAAGTTTCTACATGCTGCGTACTTGATACCAGCGTTTAGGATTATCCACTCATTCTCAGTCTCTGGTATGAAGCTGTCACTGAGGTCGAGTTTTGTATCAGGTAAGACTAAAATCAGGGGTGTGATTCTGAAGCAGTGACTCGAGTAAAACATGATGCACAAATGACACACTTGAAAGTCAAGGGTAATGAGCGATTCAGCAGACTCTTATAACATACAGGATGACATGTGGGACCAAATCTTTAACAGTAAACAACATTTATGGATTCTACTAAACTTATATCTTCATTGCATGGTCGGTGCTGCTCTCTACATGGTTAGCCACAGAAAAGAGACGCATTCTGAATTATTTGAAGTTTTTAAAAAAAAATGTACCGTTCTCCATGTTTTACAAATCAAGTACACAGAGCAAAATTCCGGCTTTCTTTTACATTAATCACACACAGACCACTTGAATGCAGCGTCAGAAGTTCTGGGTGTTGAAAAATTGCTGAGCAGAGGTTTGTAAATTTAGTTAGATGGTATGAACACGTGACATATGCACACTTTAAATGGTTCAAGGAACTTATTGTTGCATAATCATCTTAATTTGTTGGATAGATGTCATCGAAAAAGACAAATATATAACAGTACAATACAAATTGTGTTTTCCTACACTTTCTTTTTTGTTGTTGTAATTCTCTTTTTATTGAGATATCTGGTCATTACAACACATTTCAATACATCTTAAAAACATGACCTTTTCTTTTTTTAAATAAAACAAAATACGTATGAAGTAAAAAAAAAACTTGATTATAGAATGTTAACACATCTAGTGGGAATTTACTTTTATGAATATACATATCCAAATATCTCTATTCTAAAATCACTTTTCTTTTTTCAGTCATAAAAGTCTACTGGCCCTTCTTTAAAATTGCACTTCAAGGAGCAGTTATATAAGCCAAGAGACAGGACCAGAAGAAAAGTAAATAAATAATATAAGTAAAATAAAATACAACAAGATTAATATAATGAACTAAGAATTGTGATAATAATGACAGTGATAATAACATTTGCAATACTGACGATATAACATACATTAACAATATGAATACCAATAACACTTAAAAATCTGTAGCAATGAACCAAGGGGATGGCAGTTTGCATTTATCTTGTAAATTGTAATCTAGGGGTTGTTGTGTACTATATCCATTTTCGCTGAAGTCCTTTGAATTTATCCATCTCTAATCTGGCCAAATAAGTCAGTTTTTCCAAAGTGTAAACTCTTTACATCACTTCAGCCCAACCCTTGACCTTAGGTATCTCTGTCATAAGCCATTTCTGTTATGGCTTTTTCACTGGAAATTTTCCTCCACTTTCAATGTGTATAGTTGGGATGGGCATTGATTTTTGAGTTGCTTAGAATATTTTCTCATTTTAAAAGTACAGTTTTTCATTTTCACCGGTGCCAGGTTGTAATACAGTATTCCCGCCACACGGTGGCTGTAGAGCGTCTTAAAGCTGTTCGTTATCCACATTAAGTATCAGGAGAAGAAGAATGCTAACTGCATTAAATAACAAATGAAGAGGAAAACATTAGCGACAGTCGCTGCAATCATTTCAGTTTCTGAATCTCACACCACCACACACGTATGTCCAGAGACTGAGCATGCCTGTAAAATTTAAACGCACGCCACTTCACAGAAACTCGACGCTGGTGGCCTAGCGGTCTAAGCGCCCCACGTAATGAGGCTACAGTCCTCATCGCAGAGGTTGCGTGTTCTATACCTGCCGGTCGACAGTTTCCTGCATGTCCTACCCCACTCTCTACTCCCCACATTTCCTGTCAATTCAATTCAATTTGCTTTATTGGCATGAACAAAGACATGTTGTTGCCAAAGCACATCAAATTCATACACATTACATATATATTCATTAAATATTATATTCAAAGCAAAAAGGCCAAAAAATATAACTTTAGAAACATCGACATATAGATCAAGACAGACTCTGTCCTGCTGCTGGGGAACGTGACTGCCACACAAACAGGCCGTTAACGGGATAATGCCCGTCCCTAGTTTGAAGCTTCAGCTGCTTCATCAGATTTTTTAAGTGAATGTTTAAATATTTGATCTGCTGATTTAATGCGTGTATATTTGGATTTGATTCCCCTTCCATCAGTCGTTAATAGGAAATAATTAGATTGCCTAAATGTTGATTTCATATTGATTGTTTTGAAGTGGTCTGTGGTCACAGTCAGCCCGTGTTGTTGGAGCTCATTTGGCATCTTCTGATGCTTGAGGCAACAAACTCGGCTAAAGATTCAAGCTTGTCTGAGTTAAAGAGCAGGTTTTAAACTTAAAGAATTTGAATCAGAGAAATGTTTGCTGGAGTAAAGAGAAACATTTCATTGTTGTCCACTTAGGTTGGTGAGTTTCTCGAGTCTTGTTCAGTGTTCTTAAATTCTTAATTAAAGCCCTTAAAACTGAAAATTTCGTTCTAGCTATTTTAGGTTGTAGAGGACAAACACAAGTGTAACGTCTGAGAGCTTCAATCCACTGACAAATCTATTCAACCAGTGATGTAGTCCAGACACCAGAAACAAATATCCATGACTTATTGAAGCCTGGTTTATCGCCAGTTGTATTTTTAAAACACAGTTTGCACTTCATATTTTTGTGCATAGAAATTAAGATGATTTAAAGGGATATACAAGTGGCAGTCTGTTTGTACTGATACTCATCCATGCTGCTGGGTTGTTTGGCTGCTGGAGTGTTTTGTGTCTTGAGCTCTTCTTCTGACCATCTGTCCCGTCTTTGTCACTCAGGTTCTGGGCAGACCCGGCTTCAGCATCGCCGACAAGAAGCGGAAAACAGGCCGCATCGGTTTCAGGCACCGCATCCGTAAAGAGGAGGCCATGCGCTGGTTCCAGCAAAAAGTGAGTGTTAAGACTCTGAAACATCTTCAGAGACATCATCTAATAGTTGAACAATTTTTTTTGTGTGTGCTAAAAGTAAATATTAAAAAAGAACAAGATGAAAACTCCAAACACTCAAGACTTTACTTTTTATAGTCTGAATTTTCTTTCTGGCTCAGTCAGACAAATTCAGCTTAAATACGTATTTCATCTCGTCTTCTGATAAAGTGATTTGATGACGGTCTAATATTTGTTTCCTCTCTCTTTCCAGTATGACGGTATCATCCTCCCTGGAAAGTAAAGGACCTCCTTTTGATCCTGTTTGTATCAAAGAAAATAAAACCAGAAAAATCACTTCACTGGTCTCGTGTTGTTACTGAGGTTAATCATCTGTTTGTAAGCTGTCCTGTGAAGATGTACCTTCAACCATTTAATGTCTAATTAGATTTAATCCTGAGGGAAAATTCATGCTACACACAGCCTGAAATACACACACACATCTACAGTATGTACCAGACATACAGAGGATTGATGGTGTTTCTCAGACCCTGGGTACAACAAATAAACATTAAAATAAACACAAAATGTAGAAGAAAAGAGATAAAAAGGAGCTTGCAAGAAAAAAAATAAGCAAAGTTAAGGCAAGGCAAGCTTTATTTGTATAGCACATTTCATACACGAGGGCAACTCAATGTGCTTTACATTAAAAGATTAAAAGCATTGGTAACATTCAGACAGGCATAAAAGAACATAATTAAAATGACAAATATAATAAAACATAGAAAAAAGGAAAATTAGAAATGTATTAAAAATTACATTAAAATTTTAATTTAAAGTGAGTTAAAATGAGCTAAGAGAGGAAGGCAGTGGCAAATAAAAAAGTCTTAATCTTTGATTTAAAAGAGGTGAGAGTTGGAGCGGACCTGCAGCTTTCAGGGAGTGTGTTCCACATATGTGGTGCATAATGACTAAACGCTGCTTCACCATGTTTCATTCTTACTCTAGGGACTGAAAGCAGACCAGTACCTGATGACCTCAGAGGTTGAGGTGGTTCATAAAGTAGCAGCAGATCAGCAATGTATTTTGGGCCTAAACCATTCAGTGCTTTATAAACCATCAGCAGGATTTTAAAGTCCATTCTCTGACAGACAGGAAGCCAGTGTAGAGATCTAAGAACTGGAGTGATGTGGTCTACTTTTTTGGTCCTTGTTAGGACTCGAGCAGCAGCATTCTGTATGAGCTGCAGCCGTCTGATGGCCTTTTTAGGGAGTCCTGTAAAGACCCCGTTACAGTAGTCTAGTCTGCTAAAGATAAATGCATGGACCAGTTTTTCTGCATCCTGCTGAGACATAAGTCCTTTAATGCTTGATATATTCTTAAGGTGATAGTAGGCTGACTTTGTAATTGTCTTGATGTGGCTTCTGAAATTAAGGTCTGAGTCTAAGACTACACCAAGTTAAAATAAATAAGCCATCTGAAGGAATAAATATAATACTATAAAGTAGGTTTAAAACAGTGCAACAGGGACAGACTGCCATGTTATCCAGGCTCTTACCATACAGATTGCTTAACCACAACATTTAGAATATATAACTATAAATATATAAATTATACTATGCATATGTCTGAAGATGAAAAGGTTCAGGCTGATAAAGGCTGTTTTCTACATTTATACATACAGGGAAACTTTTTTTTGTAAGGCCAACTATTGGTTGCACCTTCATGGTTCTTGTTTACTCTCCTACTTTTTTAATTTCATGTTAGGGCGTTCGTTAATCCTTCCATACTCGTGGGTTTCTCCTGGGAATCCCATGTTTCATGTCACAATCTCACAATGCTATGAACTATGGGTAAATCCCTTTCCGCTAAGTCTGCAAAAATGCCCACTTGTGGAAAGGGGGCATAAAGGGCTCAACAAGTCTAAGAGAGATCCCTCACACTTGATGATTTGACAGTGGGACATCCTAAGCCCTCACAGACTTTGCAGGAACGCGCCTCAAAGTCAGTGGACCAATCTCAATGTCCACCCTCAAGCACTCGCTGACTTTGAGGTGCGTTCCTGCCAAGTCCGTGAGGGTTTAGGGCTGTCCCACTGTCAAATCATCAAGTGTGTGAGGGATCTCTCACTGACTCTTTGAGCCCTTTATGCCCCCTTTCTGTAAGTGGGCATTTGTGCAGACTTAGCGTAAGGGAATTACCCAGAGTTCATAGCATTGTGACGTGAAACACGGGATTCCTAGGGGAAGCCCGCGAGCATGGAAAGTGCTACAGAAAAAAAAGAATCATGAAAGTTTCAATGAAATTTACAGGTAAAAAAGATTGCCTGTAAGTATAAATATATAAAACAGCCTTAATCTATTTATCTACACATGTATGTGTATACAGTAGCCTATAACTTATATATTTATAGTTCTATAGCCTATTAATATATTTTAGATGTTGTGGTTAAACAGTCTGTACGGTGAGAGCCTGGATCACATGACAGTCAGTCGTCCCTTAAAGGGTAACTAAACCCCCGAGTTTCGGCTGAAGAGCATCTACCCCGGAATTTCAAAAAACACCATTGGAACGTCAATGTCTACATTTGGACAGGGCTGGAGTTTGTGGAATGTGGTGAGGTAGGTTATATAGGGTACGATGACAGACGCAAGTACCAAATATGTCACCGTGAACTCAGCCAGCCACTAGAAAAACTCCATTGCAGTAGTCAGGTTTCGACCTGCAGATGGCAGTCTCTACACACATTTTAAACACAATTTGAGGAAATTTAATACTTTATGCTGAACTAACCCTAATCACAATTTGATTTTGGTGTCACATAGTGGTGACATGCTTTCCTCACACTGTCGCTTGAGCTGTGCTTTTGAACAACTATATAAAAATGGTGGAACCAAAAAAGCCAATAAAGCAAACACTACCGAGCAGGCCTGTGGTGTGGTGGTGTTGCCTTTCAATCCAATGGTTCTGGGTTCAAGTCCATTGTAGGGAGAGTGGAAGAAAGAGTAATGGAAAGTTTTACCTTTATTGATAGGACAGCTGAAGAGAGACAGGAAATGTGGGGAGTAGAGAGACGAGGGCATGCAGTCAAGGCCGGGGGGTCGAACCAGCAACCTCCAAGATGAGCCCCAAAGAACAGAGCCTCATATGACAACAGAGCTGTCAATCAATCATTTTCAAAATCAAATAACTTATTAAAGCTAGAGTCCTCAGAAAAATGTGGAAAAGTGTTTATGACCTATACTGCAGCCGGTCAGTAGGGGGAGCTCTAAATGTTTTGACTTCGTGGTCTGTAAAAATCATGGATATGGTCTCCATCACCATCATCATGCTGACTCAACCTGACTTTCGGTTGACCTGTTACAAGGCAAAGCAGTGGAGTTGAGGCGGACCTTTAGCCTCCTCGCTAACAGCAACACTGTGTCCACCTGTCAGTCAAGTCAGCCATGCCCCTAATTATGCAAAACACTTGAGTTTAATATCTTTACACGTTTCAAAAAACCACCCTTGTACAGAATTAAAAACAAACACAGAAGAGAGATGAAAACTGCTGCTCTGTCTACAGGGGTGGCAAACATTTGCATAAACATAGGGATCCTCACTGAAGCTTCAAATAGTGCGCACAAGGTAAACCTCAGGGACTCTGTATGATCCTGCGTTGGAGTAATATGCACTATACCTCCCTGTACATGTTAAGTAAGGGTGTAAACTGGCTTAAATTAAAATGAATTAATATATAAATACATATATATGTATACTGTATATACCTCAGTGCAGCATCTATGTTTACTTAATTGCATTTCTCCTCTGAAAAATCAATCTTATGACCAATGATTTAAGCACACATATTGTGGACATATTAGAATATTTCCCTTTAACTGAATTTAAAATGATGAGCCTTTTGTTTTGACCAAATTTAACTGAATAGTCCTGTGATGTGTTTGAGATCAATGAACCCTTGTTAGTTAATGAAACACAAAGGAGTCATGTTGATTTAGCAATGTTTAAGGTTTTTATTGTTTTCGTTTGATGTTAATTATGATCATAGTTTCCCCTAGATGACATGAGCCTTCCTTTCCTGCGGAAACTCTTCCGATGGGTTTTAATCAGCATAAGCCAGTCCTTGAGTAGATAGCTCTGCTTCAGAGAAGACAGCGCTGGATGGCGGAGGGGGAAAGAGGATGAGGCAACCTGCTGCTGTTGATGCACCACTTCTTGTTTGACATCCTGCATGAAAATTCATTTCTTCTTTTCAGCCTTCTGTGCAGCCTTGGTTGTCTTTCCAGCACCAGGTTCCTTCTTCACGACAGACTTGATGACACCGACAGCCACTGTCTGCCTCATGTCACGCACAGCAAAGCGACCTTGGAGGAAGAGATGTATCAAGAGAGAGAGTCAGAGGCTAAATGAATGAACATTGCAACAAATTCAGTTTTATCAATCTAACCTCCTTCACTTCTATTAAAGTAAAAAGGATCAAAGGAACACAGCTATTTCATTAAATGTCTGGTCCTAATTTTTGCTATCGACCCAGACCTAGCTGTTTACTTGTTTTTGAAAAGATTTACCAATCTTTGTGCATGTGTATGATGTAATTGATTAATTATCTAAAGGCTGGTTCGGCCAAGCAGTTAAATTGCTGAATGATAACAGAATGCAGCCATCCTCTGTTATCTTCTGCATGATAGCAGGAGGCAGCTGGTGTGAATACAGAGCTTTGTCTCTGCAGTTAAGCCAGCAATGGAAGAAATAATTTGTTTGGCACTTTAGTTCACAACCTTTCTTTTAATGCATTTTCTACTAGAGTTGGAGATCAGTGTGAATTAGCTGAGGTGACACCAAACAGACAGGTAGTAGCATCCATCACTTACTCAGAGTGTCACTGCCAGTTAGTATGCATGACTTTAATCCGAGATATCATGTTTAAAAGATTACTTTACTGAAATGTAGCACTGTAAAGTTTTCATGAGCCATAAAGACCAAATCCAGATTTTGTACCGGGCTGTAAAGATGATTCTTTCAGCGGACTGGGCATTTTTAACATTTGGTCTACAGTGAAAACAAAAACATTGTGTTCTACATCGTGGCCTTCAGACCCACCACACTCACCTAATGGGGCATACTGAGAGTAGGGCTCAACGACCATGGGTTTGTTTGGTTCCAAATTAACAATGGCAGCATCTCCAGATTTCACAAATTTGGGGTTTTGCTCAAGCGTCTTGCCAGAACGCCGGTCCACCTTCTCCTTGAGCTCGGCGAACTTGCAGGCGATGTGAGCAGTGTGGCAGTCGAGCACAGGAGCGTAACCTGCATGGATCTCTCCGGGGTGGTTCAGGACGATGACCTGCAAAGGGTCGAGAAGAGAGGAGGTCAAAAACTAACATCGAGTGATTCCCTTAAGGAGTGGAGTGAGATGGAGGAACTTCAGAATGGTCTCACAGGTGCACTAAATAATGTAAATGTATTTTTCTGATGATAGAACTACAGCTTTTTAGTTCACTGTATTCAGTGAGCTCAGATCACTCATAGAAGGTCCATATTGGGGCAGCAGAGGCCAAGAATTCCTGCTCCAATAATACATTCATATTTTCCTTAAAACAAAGGTCTGTTGTGTTTTTGTTTTTTAAGCTGTCACTTCTTCTATGTTTGTTTTGCTTCAGTATCTAGATATCCTAAAATGCTTTTTAAAGTTGAAGCTTCTAAAATAACCTAATATTAGTTCATCTAATCTTCTCATCCCTTCTCTTTCATCTTAATCCTGTCCTGTCCTTCGACTCACCTGGGCGAGGAAGGAAGCTGCAGCCATGGGAGGGTCGTTCTTGCTGTCACCGGCCACGTTTCCACGGCGGATTTCCTTGACGGACACGTTCTTGATATTGAAGCCCACGTTGTCACCGGGCAGAGCCTCAGTAAGGGCCTCGTGGTGCATCTCCACAGACTTCACCTCAGTGGTCAGGTTGGCGGGAGCAAAAGTGACGATCGTGCCAGGCTTCAGGATACCGGTCTCAACACGGCCGACAGGGACAGTTCCAATGCCTGATAGAGAGCAAGGAGCATCAAGTTTAGTACGTTCTTTGGTGAATTACAAAATAAAACAACTTCAGAGGAAGAGAAGATTTCCTGGACAAAGGAGTTTGACCTCTAAGCTCTGACAATAACTGTAAAGAAGCTGTTAACGTGGCTGGTGTAGGTGGAGAGAGCTTTCTTAAACAGGAAAGAGGGTACAGAGAGAGATATGCCTTTGAATCACTGAGTTTTGGTCTTAGATGCCAATCAATTGTTCTTGCCTTTGGGCACCATGTCAGTAAACCTTGTGAGGCTGGAAAATATATGCTATGAACATATCTTCTCCTGGTTTACACCGCATGTGTTGCCTATAGCGTGGCAGCACCTGTGTCCTATTGTACTTGAAGCTGTTAATGGCATGACCTCATGATCTTCCTCCTGTCTAGACCTGTACTCTCTCTCAGACGTACGTTACTTTGGACAAAAACATCTGCAAAATGAAATCTTTAATATAATGCTGCTACAACACTGTGTGACTTGTGCTCCTGGTTTAAGCAGAGTAGTTACATGAATATCAGCTGCATGCAAAAACTCAGTGTGCTTTGTGGAGTAACGCAATGTGATACTACGCAAGGTGAGGTGAAGTTACAGTATCTCCTTACCGCCAATTTTGTAGACGTCCTGCAGGGGCAGACGCAGGGGCTTGTCTGTTGGGCGTTTAGGGGGCAGGATGGCATCGAGAGCCTCCAGCAGAGTGGTTCCTGCGGCATTGCCCTCCTTGCGCTCAACCGCCCATCCCTTGAACCAGGACATCTACAAACAGATTTAAAGAATGATTAGAAATTTAACCTTATCCAAATCTTAAACCAAAGTCACAGAGAACTGGAACAGATTTCTTACATTTTCACTTTTCTCCAGCATGTTGTCTCCATGCCATCCAGAGATGGGGACGAAGGCAACAGCGGTAGGGTTGTAGCCTACTTTCTTGATGTAGGTGCTCACTTCCTTTTGGATTTCCTCGAAACGGCCCTGGTTGTAAGGGGGCTCGGTGGAGTCCATCTTGTTGACTCCAACAATGAGCTGCTTCACACCGAGGGTGAAGGCAAGCAGGGCGTGCTCACGGGTCTGACCGTTCTTGGAGATACCGGCTTCAAACTCACCAACACCAGCAGCAACAATCAGCACGCCGCAGTCAGCCTAAACAGGGAGAAATGTTCCATCATTTTCAGATTAAATAAGGCTTTTAAAATTTTTGCTCTGTGTGCTTTAAAAACAGAAACGTAGAAATGTTTTGATTATTTCAATAAAAAGATTGAACTCTCATTTTCTTTTTGGTTTTCTCTTCAGAAAATAAATTCACTTCGTTTAAGACGTGTCTCTCTCTAAGCAACACACACCTGCAGGGTCTGGCAACAGAGATATTGCTTTCCAGTGTTGTTGATGAGTAGACGCTTAGACTGAAATAATACATGCCTTTATTTGCTTAATTATACTGTTAATGCCATTATTATGTCCGTTCTAAAGCTGAAAAAAACCCCAATTAGAGTTATGTAATAACTGATATGATATGATCTTATTGTTATGGCTGTATGTTTTGTTTTGTGTCCCTCCCCCTCTGTCGCCTTCTCTGTAGGAGCCTCCTGATTGAGGCAATGAGCTTCACTTGGCTGTGGGCCTTTAAAAGACCATAGCTGCCTGCAGTCAAGGGGAGGCAGTTGAGTTGGGGACTGCTGTCCGGCTGCCTCTCCTTCAGGGGATTTGTGTGTGTTTTTGTTGTGTTGTGTCCTGTTAGAATACAGTTTATCTTTGTTGAATTGTTAAACCCTTTTTGTGGTTTTAAATTAAATCCCTTATTTTACGTGTTAAAAGGTGTTTCTGTGGGTCATGTGTTGGATCATTGTTAGCCCCACAGGGCTGGGGCGTAACATTATATTGGGTTGCCTTTAGATGTAGAGTGAGCAGGAAAAGAGCAGGGCACAAAAATGTAATTTTGCCTGACCAAATAATAGTCTATCAGTAAAACATTACTTTTAGTTTAGCCATTGGCTGTATCTCCTTTTCCCAAAGGATGCCCACTGATGAGTAATAAAATAGATTTTTAATTCATCCTCTACTTCATTTCATTTCAGCAGCAAACGTTATAATGATTTAGCAACTGATGTCATGATTTTGGGTTAAATCTCTGTTGCCATTTGTGGTGCAATGTACGAAACCTTCAAGTAAAAAAATCAGCAGTGAGTAGACTGAAAGGTGCATCTTTACCTGAGAGGTACCAGTGATCATGTTCTTGATGAAGTCCCTGTGTCCAGGGGCATCAATGATGGTCACGTAGTACTTGGTGGTCTCAAACTTCCACAGAGCGATGTCGATGGTGATACCACGCTCACGCTCGGCCTTCAGTTTGTCCAGCACCCAGGCGTACTTGAAGGAGCCCTTGCCCATCTATAAAAAGGAATAAATCAGGTTGTTGTTTTTTTTCACTGCTATGGACAATACAATTGATATGAAGTTAATTACAAACATTACTTCAGGTTTTAATTCACGTAGCTTTTCTTTCAATGTTCAACTTCCTTTTTTTGTAGTCATCACAAATTCTAGTTTCAGATTTTCATTGAGGAACCATCCAGCCGTTTTAAAATAAAACTGAACGCCCTACTTTCAAATGAATCAAGCCTGTGAGTGATTATTATTACCCACAGCTTTTTGTCCAGGTTTTCTAAAGGCTGGATCACCTGTTGTGTGTTCTGTGTTTTGTATTGACTAGAATACACACATGAAGGAAGCGGTTGTATGAATTAGTTACATTTTTAAAATATTTGACAAATGGAACTAAATGAATCCCTCGTCAGCCGCCTCTCATAGTCACATTATGAGTAATAAAAGAAGGTGGTTGAAAATGGTTCAGGTGATCTTTTTAAGAAAGCACATGTTTAATACATTCTTTAAAAGTGTGATATACAAATCACTCAAACAGGATTGCTGTAAAATGTCCTTGATAGTTGTGGTACTTATTTTTCACCAGCAGGTGGCAGCTGTTACAAAGCAAACATGGGGAGCAGTCACATCCGCCACACCTTATTAAAACCTGTATTTTCAGGCAGTGAGTGTTGCAGGCCCTTGTTGTGTCACAGAGTTACAAAATGTGAATATTTGCCCAAAAATTTAAATGTAGACCTCTTGTGGCACCGTTACTAACCTCCTGAGCTTCCTTCTCGAACTTCTCGATGGTTCTCTTGTCGATTCCTCCACACTTGTAGATCAAGTGGCCGGTAGAGGTGGACTTGCCGGAGTCGACGTGGCCGATGACCACGATGTTGATGTGGATCTTTTCCTTTGGCATTTTGATTTACTGGAAGTTCGCTACGCTGGAAGCAGAGAGGTAACTTTTAAGTTACATATTTCAAGATTTGGGTAGAAAAACAATGTGAGCTAAGTCGTTTTGGGGAAGCTAACATTAGCCGATGTTAGCTAGTTGGCCACGTGGGCTAGCATTGGCTTGCCGGTTGTTACATAATGTGAGGCCTACCGGCTAATTAAATCCAAACTGGTAACTTAACACTTAAAACTTTAAATAAGTACTAAAAGAAGTACTTCCTGGTAAGTAAAACTTCTTAAACTCAACCTCAAAACATAATTTGTGACAACATTAAGTAACAGTCATTCGTTTAGAATTATAGTGTTGCATAAAACGCTTTTCTGTTGGATCATTGTCGCTACTATTAGTATAAAAATCTTTAAAAATACAATACTGGTCTAAAAATCAATGGGTTAGTAGAGTTTTAAAAGCAGATGTTAGGATTACATGCACTATATTATTCTCTTTATCTTGGAAGCATTTGCCAGAAAATGGAAAAAATTGAAAAGGGTATCATAAATACAGTAATTTGAGTAGATTTACTTTATCAATGTTGACTGATTTAAAGTTAAAGTTAACCTTTAAATTTGAAAAAAGTTCAAATGTTCGTCAAAGAAGAAAACTTTCATCACATGTTTCAGATTAACTGTTGCCACGTGGTCTGAGCCTGGTGTAATCAATTTACATTATAATTGATTATTAGTAAATATGTAGAAATATTTACAGATCATTGACATTCTCGTTAAAAAAATCATCACATTGATTAGAAGTAATTAGAGCTACCTTCCAGATAAGGAATGGTTTTGGCATTTCAGGATTTTGGTTTGTGATATAACTCACCTGGTTGCAAGGCTATCAAGAGGTGGTGGATGAACGTCGTCCCCTGCTCTGTCTGCGCCGTCTCAAAGTGCTGTTTCCGTAAAAAGTGAGCTCTGGGCAACGCCTTTTTGTAAGCCCTCCTCCTGATTTTCTGGCTTGGGCCTGATTCGGCGCATTTCTGTTGAAGGTTCCTCCATCTACTCAACTACCACATTTGCATGATTATACCTGTGCGTCAACATGTCAGTGACCGTTTCTCAAGAGCATACCTGACTGACAAGTTCTGCTTGTCGGTCCTTGTTTACGGCCTTTTACACACCACACCTTGAAACTCTTCACTTCACTGTTTGAGCTTTTCTACCTGAGTCCTATCTCCTGGAAAAATCTTTGCAGGAATGCAGCAAAAGATTTAAAAGAAAACGACTTTCCAGAAAAAGGAGCACCACCTTTATCACCTTAGGGCCCAAACTGACTGTCTGCATATTTTGACCAACATGTGCTCCAAGGTGTTTGAGATCCATTCATTCTCGTTAGGTTACACACAGGAGTCATCTTCACTTGCAATGTTTAAGATTTGGATTGTTTTGGATTGAAGTTAATTACAATCATAGTTCAGTACATCATGCACTATACCATTGCCTTTAGCTCTGCTCTACAAAACAGAACAAACCCATCATCATAATTGTTGTCTAATACACCTGAGCTCGTGCTAAACAGGCATAACAAAATGTGTCCTGCAAAAGGGTCAATTTAAGAGTTTAACAAATCTAATTGATGAGACGACAAAACTATTAAACAACTTTTCGTCTCCAGATTCAACAAACCTGCGATTGTGTTTATACTTCCTGCCAGAGTAATGGTCCACCTTCTTTTGGAGCTCAAGGACCAAGGGACCATGTGTCCATTTAGGTAGATCAACTATTGTATGGAACAAGGACACAAAATAATGTTTTTGGGGTCTTTTTTTTTTCCTTTGTTGATAGATCAGCTGAAGAGAGAGAGGGAATGTGGGGAGTAGAGAGTGGGGAAAAGCATGCAGAAAGGGGTCATGGCCAAGTGGAGTGGAACCAGAGACCGTAGGAGTGAGGACTATAGTATTTATGCACGAGGTGTCTGCTTTGAGTTCAAGGCCAACCAGGGCCCCCAAAATATCTTTTCACAAAAATGGAAAAAAATCCATGTTTGTGGGTTCTGAAGAACTCTTTTCCTGGTCGTTTTGACAGAAATTTAAATCCTAACACAAGTCTAAAGGTAAAGAAACACTCAGAAAACTTTTCTATCTGGAGTTTCTCTCCTGAGAACTTTCCCCTTTAAATGACAATCCATGTGTTTGACTTTTGCAATCTAAATGTGCTCAAATAAGTTTGAGGTCCATGAACTTGTTAGGTAATGAAACACAAAGGAGTCATCTTCATTTGGCAATGTTTAAGATTTTTATTGTTTTGGTTTGAAGTTAATTATGATCATAGTTTCCCCTACATGACATGAGCCTTCCTTTCCTGCGGAAACTCTTCCGATGGGTTTTAATCAGCATAAGCCAGTCCTTGAGTAGAGAGCTCTGCTTCAGAGAAGACGGCGCTGGGTGGCAGGGGAGAAGAAGGGATGGGGCAACCTGCTGCTGCTGAGGCACGACTTCTTGTTTGACGTCCTGCATGACGATTCATTTCTTCTTCTCGGCCTTCTGTGCAGACTTGGTGACCTTTCCACCACCAGCAAGCTTCTTCTCAACAGACTTGATGACACCGACAGCCACTGTCTGCCTCATGTCACGCACAGCAAAGCGACCTTGGAGGAAAGATGCACCAGAGTCAATTAGAGGCTAAAATATTACACACAATATCAAATCTAGCAGTAGTTGTAGTTGCTGAATTAAGTAACATGAGCCGACTTCACAGCACCACTGGGGATGTGCTGAATGGACCAGTTTCCCAGTTGTTTAAATGGGAATTTATATCCTGACGAGCTGCCTATAGTTAAGTTAAGAAACCATTCAGAAATTGAGTACAATCTATTCAACCTCTTAACACATGTTCATAGAGTTTGTGAGTAATAATCTGTGCTGTGTAGTAGAGCATTACAGCATAATGGCGTCAGTTATAAACCACAGCTACAGCTTCATACAACATATGACCAGGATTCAGGGTCTATATAAATAAAACTATGATCAACACTTACACACTTACAACATGTTACATTGGTGTTACTTCCTGTTTTATTTTGGAACTTCCTGTGGTGATTCCCAAAGTTGTGGATCAATTAGCCTGAGTCTATTTATGCAGGGCTTCACATTAGCTCCCTCTCAATGGTTTGTTTCAACGTTTTCAGTTCATTCCTGTGTGTTGTGTCTCTTATTATGTTCTGCAGTCGAGCTAGCCGTGACATGATAATGGGGGCTGGCCTCCGTAAACAGTAGCTCTGGTACAGACTAGCGACGGTGACGATCAGTCGGCTTAATGCGCACATCCTGAAGCTACACAAAAGTAAATCTGATGATTGTTCGGAGTCTCTAATGATGATAAACATCCGATGAGGATGTGGCCACTCTGTGGTTTCTGAATGACCAATCTGAACCAAAAGTTGGTATTTTGGCTGTAGTTATCTTCTTTTGTAACTCAAAGTGACAACATGTGGACATGGGGGTCTGTACTCACTAGTTCAAGTGTGGTAACTCCGATTAGCGGAGGTGACTCCTAGCCATAGAATGTATAAAATATGGGCGTAGTATCCGTGACGTCACCTATCTGTTTCTGAAGAGCTGCTTTGAGGCAAATCGGCGGCGGCAGCCATATTGCTGCTGTCGAGTCAGTGTGACGTAAAGAGGCGGAGTTTGAGCCTCCTCGCCAACAGCTACAGCGTTCCTGCAGGCAGCTGTGCCTCTCATTGGAAGACTAGTAATCTCAATATCTTCAAAATTGCCGCGTTAGAAAAAAATTCACCCCCCCTCACAGTGAGAGCAGATCGAGAAATGAGCTATCCAGACTACACTTGTCTTTTGTACCAGGCTGTAAACATGTTTATTTCTGCTGTAAAGATCGGCTTTTTCCCATTCATGTGTATGTGACTTCCGGTACTTCCTCGCCTCAAGCGGATCCTCGATGAACTGCTTTTAGCACTTCCGCATTGGACCGGAGGTTGCCGCTTGCTCCTAGCAGACAGTTACTCACAGTGTCTCTACTTTTAAGTAAGCATAACTTTAAGGTTAGTCACATAAACTATATATTTAACCCCTGTATAGTTATTGTGAATTAGGTGATGAGCTATGGAGACCAAAAACCCATATTGAACCAGGCTGTAAACATGCTTATTTCTGCTACAGGGCAAAGTATCTTAACACTGGGGTCTATGGAGTTGGACTCACTTTGGGAAAAAGCCTCTGATGGCCATTCAGGGACCTGCAGTTTCTTTCTTTCTTTCTTTCTTTCTTTCTTTCTTTCTTTCTTTCTTTCTTTCTTTCTTTCTTTCTTTCTTTCTTTCTTTCTTTCTTTCTTTCTTTCTTTCTTTCTTTCTTTATGTATATGTATGTATTTGTTTTTTGTTCCATTCTTTATTTCTGCAAAGAAAGTTTCTGTTCATGTTTAACTGATAAAATAAATAAGGGCTTTGTTCCATTTTGGCATATTGTAAGTATCCAAAACACCTTGCACCACACCAGGGCCTGCTTCAAACCTGCACGTCCTGCTGTAACGGTCTTTCAACTGGCAGACAGCATTTCACTCACCCAGTGGAGGATACTGGGAGAAGCTCTCAACACACATGGGTTTTCCAGGCACCATGGTGATGATGGCAGCGTCTCCAGACTTCAGAGCCTTGGGGTTGTCCTCAAGCTTCTTGCCGGAACGACGGTCGATCTTCTCCTTGAGCTCGCTGAACTTGCAGGCAATGTGAGCGGTGTGGCAGTCCAGCACGGGGGCATAACCCTGGGAGATCTGGCCGGGGTGGTTCAGGATGATGACCTGCAGAAGGACGGAGACAAGGAGACACAAAGAGGACTGTTAAAAAGAAAAATCTGATCATCTATGTTGACTGGCTGTTGGTTAAACTGATGCAGAGCGACTGTTGTAAGGTCTCGCAGGGACCCTCAAAGTTCATTATGTTTTGTGACAGAGAGTCCATTTGATCCAGCTCATATACTGTATATTGTCTTGTGGCGATCATGACCTCCGCAGTGGACATTTTTAAAACCTCAGAGGACACAAGTTCTGTTTTTGCTCCACTTGTAGAAAAGGCAGAGGAAACAGGAGTGCATGTTTAAGCCTATAGTAAGGTAATATACTGTAATCTTGGTGGTAGACTATCTCTTCATGATTCTATTTGCTTTTATGTCGATATTAGAGACCCTGTCTCCATCATGCCTTTACATTCCCTGTATTAAACTTCAGTCTTGCTCTGTTTCCAAAAATTCAGCCGCTGTTCCATCTGAATATGGATAGTGACTCTTGTTTGGTGTCCATTGTCTAGAAAGTCGTCCTCACAACTCTACCAATCTTATCTCTATCTCATGAAATCACTATAAAAAAGGATTTCATGTTCAACACAAGTATGTCCTTGTCCTCATTCCTTCACTTTTACCTTAATCCTGTCTTGTCCTTCGACTCACCTGGGCGGTGAAGTTATCAGCAGCCATGGGTGGGTCGCTCTTGCTGTCACCGGCCACGTTTCCACGGCGGATTTCCTTGACGGACACGTTCTTGATGTTGAAGCCGACGTTGTCACCGGGCAGAGCCTCAGTAAGGGCCTCATGGTGCATCTCCACTGACTTCACCTCAGTGGTCAGGTTAGGGGGAGCAAAGGTGACGACCATACCGGGCTTCAGGACACCGGTCTCAACACGGCCAACGGGGACAGTTCCAATACCTGAGATGCGGAGCAGGAGGAAGTTTGAAGTACACTTTTAATTAATAACAGATAACAATACCTTTAAATTAGGGATTGTATGGACATAAGGATGTGATGTTTATGCTTAAATTAGGACTTATGACAGTGGTGGACAAAGTACACAGCTTCATTACCTAAGTTTGAGTATAGATACTTCATGTCAAATATTATATATTATTATTATATATTACTCCAATACAAGTGAAAGTTGCTCTGTCAAATTATTACTTGAGTTAAAGTGCTGGAGTACTTGCTTTTAAAAATACTTAAGTATTCAAAGTAATTTTTAAAATATCTCTAAACTTTGTATTTTCACAATACATGAGTGCAGTCAAGAATACATAGAAGTACATTCGATTACATCATGTTTATCTAGGAACCATTACTTGAAATCTCTAAAAACTATACCATGGAATAAAAACAGTAAGTTACTCCAAGCACAGATGACTTAGTTTGAAATGTTCATCTGGAATGAAACAAATGTTACGCAGCTCAACATCTTTCTCAGGTTGGACTGTGAATGTTTGTATGTTTGGGCAGAGTGGGAAACAGGGAGAACATTTCAAACGATACGTATCATTCTTCATTTCAAAAACCTCTAACACGGGCTGAAGATATGACCGTGGGTGCTCAGGTGGAGAATTATAGACATCATTACCACCTCTTAATGAACTGCCTGATCTGAGTGAAATCCGCTCTGTGTTTGCTCAGCGTTCAACCGTGGAGACGCACGATGCACAGGTACGGCTAAACCACTGAGACTAACAGAACTACACAAACACATTTTACTGTCTTAGGGATCAGATTTCAGAAAAGAGAAGGAAATTCATGAGCTGACTTCAAAGCAAGAGTAGTGAGTAACTAGAGCATTGATAGAAATGTAGTGGAGTAAAAAGCACAATAATTGTCTTCTAAATGTAGTGGAGTCAAAGTAATAAATATCCCCAAAAAATAATACTCAAGTAAAGTACAGATACTCAAAAAATGTACTTAAGTACACTACTCAAGTAAATTTACTCTGTTACTGTCCACCACTGCTTATTGAACAGGACACGTGGCTTGGCAGACATCTTGTCTGTGCTGGGTGGTGTCACTGGCTTGGTAAGACTGCAGGTAAAGGTTGTATGTAACAGCCATGCTTCAAACGTGTCATGTCGTGTTAGTACGTGGCAGATGCATGAACAGGTGTGGTTTTAGTGCTCACAAGTTTTAAAGTTTCCCAACTTTCCAGTCCGTTCAGTTCCTCCTCAGTAATTGGCCTATCTCAAATAGATGCAAATGTACCTGGAGCCCCTCCCACACTTTGAGTTCCTGTTAGAGATTTTGGAGGATAAGTCTACAGGTTTACACATACAAAAAAAAAGTCTCCAATTCACTTGAAGCTGCTGGGGATGTTGTTGCAGCAGAAATTCAGGTGAGCGACTCAACTTTGTGGGTTTCTCTCTGGTACTGACATTTTGTGAATATTTAGGAGTTTGTGAGAGCAGTTTGACTTGTCTTTCAAAGGTGTGTCCTAGCTGTCTTTTTATTTCTCTAATTCCACCCCCGATCAGACTTTAAATACCCGACATTGCCGCTTCATCTACCTCTTAGAGAACAGTTTCCTGTCGTTCAAGTTTTTCTTTCTCTACAAGACAAGCAGTCACTGAACTTTAATGCAGGTATAATAATTTGCAACTTTAGTATGGGATTGGTGGCAGTGCCTCGACTTGAGAGGTGTAATTAGCTTTGAAGTAATGCTAATAGAAGGAGGAGGAGGAGTGGGTTTTTTATGCAGATGTTTCCAGATTGTATATTTCTTTTATAATTACCATTAGAAATAGAGGATCATCTTGCATGTTATAGTTAAACTATCTTTAATTTTATCATCAGTTTTATGCATTTCAAAGATTTATTTTGGCTTTTTTAAATGATGTCTGAGAGGAAGAGAAGTTGGGTTTAAATTCTGTTTGCCGATGTTTTCTCTGTCATGTGTTTGGCTTGATATTCCTTGAGCTCAGAGAGGAAGTGATTAAAATGCACGGACTGATCGGACGTTAATTTTACTTAAAATGCTGAAACAATGTGCAGAGTACTTAGTGTATATTTTCTTTACTTCGTTGTGTTGTGACTTTATTGTGAATCTGAAGGCTTTGACTTTATTGTGGGGGGATGGAACTGATTAGGAAATGTTTTAAAGTCTGTCTGAGCGAGGTTGCAATAATGGTTTTACATAAAAGCACAAGGCCTGTCTTTCCACCGCATGTCTGGAAAGCTCTGCAGTGTTTTGCAGACAGGCAGGTGAACTCGTAACTTTCTGTAAAAATGTTGAGGCGCTAAAACCTGACACTCCTTACCGCCAATCTTGTACACATCCTGCAGGGGCAGACGCAGGGGCTTGTCGGTTGGGCGGGATGGAGGCAAGATGGAGTCAAGAGCTTCCAGCAAGGTGACGCCATTTGCACCACCTTCCTTACGCTCGATCTTCCAGCCCTTGAACCAGGCCATCTAAAATGGAGGACGCGGAAGAGTGAGGAAGACAGGAGAAGTCAGGTAAGGAGAAGACAAATTATTCATTTGAGATGATTATTTGAAGGGACAATGAAAAAAAAACTTTTAATGTTTTATTTAAAACAAGTTTTTTGAAAAGCGCTATATAAATAGAATGTATTATTATTATTATTATTATTAGAATAATTGGACTTTTCAAGTCTTCAGTCTCTTACCTTGTCACTGGCCTCCAGCATGTTGTCTCCATGCCATCCAGAGATGGGGACGAAGGCAACAGTGGCAGGGTTGTAGCCGATCTTCTTGATGTAGGCGCTCACTTCCTTTGTGATTTCCTCAAAACGCTTCTGACTGTAAGGGGGCTCAGTGGAGTCCATCTTGTTGATTCCAACAATAAGCTGCTTCACACCCAGAGTGTAGGCCAGCAGGGCGTGCTCACGAGTCTGACCGTTCTTAGAGATACCGGCCTCAAACTCACCAACACCAGCAGCAACGATCAGCACGGCACAGTCAGCCTAAACAGGAAGAATCTTTTAGACCATTTACTTATTTCATTTATTTAACCTTTAGTTAATTGAGAACCAATTCTCATTTGCAGTAACGACCTGGGCATTTACAGATATTATAAAAACACAAATCTGTGAGGAGTTAGTTGAAAGGGGCATCTCTACCTGAGAGGTACCAGTGATCATGTTCTTGATGAAGTCCCTGTGTCCAGGGGCATCAATGATGGTCACGTAGTACTTGGCGGTCTCAAACTTCCACAGAGCGATGTCGATGGTGATACCACGCTCACGCTCGGCCTTCAGTTTGTCCAGCACCCAGGCGTACTTGAAGGAGCCCTTGCCCATCTATTCAGGTCAGGGCAACATAAAAAGAGCGGGTAAAAAAAGGCAGTAAGAAAAAACAAAAAGGTGCTTTCTCTTAAAGTATCATCTGAGATTATTTCCAAACTCCCCTGATAGTTTACATTACAAAAAGATGGAATATGTCACGTGACTAATCTAAATAAATGTGACCTGTCTCCTTGTTCACCAAATATTAGCTCACACAGTGTGTCCTAGCAGCAAGTAAATAACAACATGTTTGCATTGTAAACACCTCAGGGAAAGTTATACGACACTGCATCCATGCTCATAAGGTGTCTCATACACAGGTGGGTGGGAATGAAAAATAATATAATTAAATACATAATTAGATGAATATTTTTGTGCAGATACTGTAGTTTAGCCTGCACCTTTATAAAAATAATTATAATAATTTCATGTAATATCTGATCAAAGATTAAAACCCAGATGTTGGATGTTTCATCAATTAAATATTGTTAAAAATAATTTTTTTCATGTCATATTTAACCAAAAAGTGACAGAACAAACATACAAGGCCACTTTTTACTTGTATTTAAATGCATGAAGTATTTCAGTCCTTTATCTTCACCTCTTTTTGAAGAACTTGTTTAATTGCGACCCTTGAATTGGAGCTTTTATGTGAGTGAGCTAAGGGATTTTTTTTTTTTTTGCAACCCTGAATAGGACAGTACACATGTTTGAACAGCAGGTGGCAGTTTAAACCAAGTTATTTCAAAGAGCATTTACAGACACCACACCCGTTTCCCCTCACTCCTATTGATGAAACACTGCCTCTGCATTGCTGAGCTCATATGCCCACTACGAGTGATTCATTTTCACCTCAGCAGCTTCCTTCTCGAACTTCTCGATGGTTCTCTTGTCGATTCCTCCGCACTTGTAGATCAGGTGGCCTGTGGTGGTGGACTTGCCGGAGTCGACATGGCCAATGACCACGATGTTGATGTGGATCTTTTCTTTTCCCATTTTGATTTACTGATTAATAAACAACACATGGAGTAGTTACACAACTCAGAAAATCTTTATAAAAGTGACATACTTGATGTGTTTCAGGGATAGGTGAGCACAACAGATCATACTGAAGTGTATTGCATTCACATGAGAAAAATTCTGCTCTGTTTTTCTGAATAAACGAGTTAATTATCTCAGAATTAAGAGAAAAGTGTTGTTTTTCTCAGAACGGGCCATACGTCTAAACAGCTGCAGTCTTCAGGTGCCTACGCAAAGTTGACAAGCTGATCACAATACCATCTATGTTACTTAGACACTAGTATGTCTCTAATGTCTTAAACCCAGAGCAATATAAAACTGGATTAAACTGAACACCTGGGGCATGTTTACTTCCTTGTGTGGCCTTGACGTGCTATTCAAGATTCAAGATTTAAGACAGTAAGGACAATACACAAATCCAAAAGTTCTAAGTAAATATAGAAAATACTATCTGTAAAAAAAAAGAAGGTAAGAGTTACTTTTAAAGACATGAAATAAGTTAAATTAGCCTAAGTCAGAGTGCACATTTAGTAGATAAATATATAAATAAAAAATATGTTATAGGGTAGATTACAATATTGAACATGGTTATGTGGTGTTGCACCATAAATTAAAGTATTGCACATGTATGTGAAATTGGGATTTTACTATAGAAGTATGTCGTTAATTCAGAAAAACATGTGAACGCAATACGCTTCACAGGGGCGTCACTAGGAATTCTGGGACCCCTGAAAAATATATCTTAGAGGGCCCCATAACCACAGCCAACCCTACAAAATATAACATTGCTGCTATGATACTGGTTTATTTGCATTAAACAAAAATATATGCTCAAAACTATCCTGGTTAACTCACTCAAATCTAAGCTACATATCAATACTATTATTTTTGACAATTTCTCCAAATGTAACCGCACTATATTGACCTTCAGACTGTCCATCTCTTTGAACAAGATTATTTGAAGCCAAGTGACTTCTTGAATAACAAAAAGGGGGCATTATTTGGTTTAATCTAACCTCATGAAGTCAAATAAAACTCTTACTTTCAATCCGATTCAGCCACACTAGATGCTCTGAAAATATGACAATTCCCCACTTTAGGCATGAGACGCGCATCTCATGGAGCCGGAAAGAAATTCCAGTAAGGAATTCTTAATGTTTGTTTATTTATTCAGACAATTTTACTATTTTAGAAAAGCGTAGTAGAAAACACAGTATTTCAGGCCATTAAGCAACCCCCTCCCCACCTGGGCCCTAGGTAGTCAGTCCCACTTTTTCTCCCACTACGACACCCCTAACTCTTCAGTAAGACCATGACTCAGGTGTTATAAAAAAAAAAATACTTAAAGTAACCAGTTGGGGACTCTTGTAACCACAGAGCAGTTAATATGTGACTTTGTATTTTAAGTCTTTAAAGTGGCTTTAAATAAGATATGACTCAATTAAAGAGGTGGACAGTTTGAAGGTCAATATAGTGTTTATATTTGTTTAATTCAAATAAACCAGTATTATAGCAGTAATGTTATATTTTGTAGGGTTGGCTGTGGTGGTTGGGCCCACTGAGGTATATTTTCAGGGGGCCCAGAATTCCTGGTGACACCCCTGCTTAGAGACACTAGTATCTCCCAATCTCTTAAACCCAGAGTAAAATAAAACTGGATTAAACTGAACATCCAGGGCATGTTTAATTGGGATATTGGGATTTTACTATAGAGGTATGTCGTTAATTCAGAAAAACATGTGAAGGTAATACGCTTCAGTAAGATCATGACTCAGCTGTGTTACAAAAAAATATTTAAAGCTGCTGTGAGGAACTTTTGTTTTGTATCGATTCTGGCACCCCCTTGTTGACAAAGTGATACCTCTTATCTCTTGTCGTATACATGCAAATATAGTGTTTTCAACAAAAGCCTCATCCTGTTGTCTTCAACAGTCAACTTTATCAGGCAATGTGATTATTTTCCATGAAAACAGTCAAATAAAAGCTGTTTCTGAAGCGAGATGTCCATCATCTGGTCTGACACCTACCCCCTCAGGGCGGTTTCAGGCATTAAAAATGACAACAGAGAAGGCATCAGTGTTGTTACTGGTGGTCTTGTTTGCGAATGATGGTTATAAAGAGGCATCAGTATCATTTTCAGTCTGTTTCTCAGCCAGTTAAAAACTCCTCACAGGGCCTTTAAAGTAACAATTTAGGCTTCTTGTGAACACAGAGAAGTTAATATGTGACTTTGTATTTTAAGTCTTTAAAGTAGCTTTAAATAAGATATGACTCATTTAAAGAGGTGGACAGTCTGAAGGTCAACATAGTGCAGTTACTTTTGGAGAAATTGTTAAAAATGATAATATTGATATGTAGCTTAGATTTGAGTGAGTTAACCAGGATATTTTTGAGCATATATTTTTGTTTAATGCAAATAAACCAGTATTATATGAGCAATGTTATATTTTGTAGGGTTGGCTGTGGTGGTGGGGCCCACTGAGGTATATTTTCAGGGGGCCCAGAATTCCTGGTGACACCCCTGCTTAGAGACACTAGTATCTCCCAATGTCTCAAACCCAGAGCAAAATATAACTGGATTAAACTGAACATCCAGGGCATGTTTAATTGGGATATTAGGATTTTACTATAGAGGTATGTCGTTAATTCAGAAAAACATGTGAAGGTAATACGCTTCAGTAAGATCATGACTCAGCTGTGTTACAAAAAAAATACTTAAAGTAACCACTTGGGCTTCTTGTGACCACAGAGCAGTTAATATGTGACTCTGTATTTTAAGTCTTTAAAGTGGCTTTAAATAAGATATGACTCATTTAAAGAAGTGGACAGTCTGAAGGTCAATATTGTGCAGTTGCATTTGGAGAAATTCTAAAAAATAATAGTATTGATATGTAGCTTAGATTTGGGTGAGTTAACCAGGATAGTTTTGAGCATATATTTTTGTTCAATGCAAATAAACCAGTATTATAGCAGCAATGTTATATATTTTGTAGGGTTGGCTGTGGTGGTGGGGCCCACTGAGGTATATTTTCAAGGGGCCCAGAATTCCTGGTGACACCCCTGCTTAGAGACACTAGTATCTCCTAATGTCCTAAATCAGAGCAAAATATAACTGGATTAAACTGAACATCCAGGGCATGTTTAATTGGGATATTGGGGTTTTACTATAGGAGGTATGTCGTTAATTCAGAAAAACATGTGAAGGTAATACGCTTCAGTAAGATCATGACTCAGCTGTGTTACAAAAAAAATACTTAAAGTAACCACTTGGGCTTCTTGTGACCACAGAGCAGTTAATATGTGACTTTGTATTTTAAGTCTTTAAAGTGGCTTTAAATAAGATATGACTCATTTAAAGAGGTGGACAGTCTGAAGGTCAATATAGTGCAGTTACTTTTGGAGAAATTGTTAAAAATAATAATATTGATATGTAGCTTAGAATTGAGTGAGTTAACCAGGATAGTTTTGAGCATATATTTTTGTTTAATGCAAATAAACCAGTATTATATCAGCAATGTTATATTTTGTAGGGTTGGCTGTGGTGGTGGGGCCCACTGAGGTATATTTTCAGGGGGCCCAGAATTCCTGGTGACACCCCTGCTTAGAGACACTAGTATCTCCCAATGTCTTAAATCAGAGCAAAATATAACTGGATTAAACTGAACATCCAGGGCATGTTTAATTGGGATATTGGGATTTTACTATAGAGGTATGTCGTTAATTCAGAAAAACATGTGAAGGTAATACGCTTCAGGAAGCTCATGACTCAGCTGTGTTATAAAAATATATTTAAAGTAACCATTTGGGCTTCTTGTGAACACAGAGCAGTTAATATGTGACTCTGTATTTGAATTAAAGTGGCAAATAAGTAGGATATGACTCATTTAATGGAGACTCAGTCGACACATTTGCTTCACACGTGATAATCTCCACCCTGTCATAACTGCGGCATAATAAGTTAGCTGACATTAGGGTTGCGGCTGTTGACATAACACCAAATAAACAGTCAAATGTGGGTTAAAAGTGCAGGATAATACAAATCACATCAAAATGTACAGACAGTAAACAAGCCGTGACACGCATGTTTCATTTTCTCGCATATTTGCTCGTGCACGCCCCCGGATAGGAGACACTGGTGAGTCACGCACCATGTGCTCGATGCCGGCTGCAGGTCCTCCACATAGACTAGTCTAAATCCTCCATGTTGCGCCGGCAGCGAGCACAGCCGCCATGTTAAAACCTGATGTAAGCGCGCGCACTCAGCCCTGCACTTCCAGCAATGGGGTGGAATGATGCGCGTGCACGAGAGCAGAAAGAAAGGACTGGCATGACTGGCAGAAAGAATAATCTGGCAACTCTATTCTAGTCTTTAGTCATAACAACTCCTCTCTTTAGGATGTTTCTACAACAACATGCTGCTTTATGCAGACTTAAAGGATAAAGCTATAATTACCATGCTGCATCATTTCTTGGATATTTAAGCCATAAAAAAGGTGAGCATGCATGTTTACCTTTTTTCTTTTAGCAAAACCAGCTTTACAAAGCGTGTGATATGCAGTCAAGCTGTCGGACATTCATCCCATTGATGATATTTTCAGCCCCTCGCATATAAGCTCAGCTCATTTCATAACATGCATTTTGTTAAGCTTGCGATTAATATTCTCATAAGTAATGACATTTAACCAACCTGTGCCCAGCTATGAAGACGTCCCCTGATTAAGAAACGGAGGAAAAAAAGGACAGAATGTTATCTGTCCAGAGTTTTTATACCGAACTAGAGGAGAGGGAGGGCTGTGCATGTTCTCTTGTTGCTGTCAGACTAAAATAAGGGGTGCTATTGGCTGCGAGCGCAGAACTCCTATCGAGGCGATTGGATGGCAAGTGCATCACCGGACTCAGATAGCATGGTCAAAAAACAGCTGCAGAGACACGGGCTTACTTGTGACAGCCAAATGATACCAAGTGTAGCACTGAAGGACAAAGACAAGCTATTTTCAATTTTTTCAAAGACATTTATTTTATTAGTTACCAGCAGCTTTTTTTCCAATTAAATTTGTGGCATTTTTAAACATCAAGATAACAGTTCTAAACCATTTCCAACTTAAACTTAACTGAGAAGCAACTTCATTGATTCAGGTAGGTGACAATGCCACAAGTTCTTTTTTCCTGCGAAAACTTTTGCGATGGGTTTTAATCAGCATAAGCCAGTCCTTGAGGAGAGAACTCTGCCTCAGAGAGGATGATCCAGGGTGGGGGGAATAGAGAGGGGAAGGTGTGGCCCGCTGCTGCCGGCACACATATTGTTGCTGGATGTCCTGCACGATCATTCATTTCTTCTTTGCGGCCTTCTCTGCAGCCTTGGTTGTCTTTCCACTCACATCCTTGAACTCGACAGCCTTGATGACACCGACAGCCACGGTCTGCCTCATGTCACGCACGGCGAAACGACCTGAAAATGCAAGAGGTGAGCAGTCAGTATTCATGTGTACATGATTATGCATTTCTGATTTACTGAATCTGAACTCTGCATAAAGTTAGTGTTTGGGAGGTTTATATAGAAAACATACCAAGGGGAGGGTAGCTGGAGAAAGGCTCCACAACCATGGGCTTCTGTGGGGTCATTTTGACAATGGCGGCGTCTCCAGACTTGACGAACTTGGGGTTGTCCTCAAGCTTCTTGCCGGAACGACGGTCGATCTTCTCGACGAGCTCGTTGAACTTGCAGGCGATGTGAGCAGTGTGGCAATCCAGCACAGGCGCGTATCCTGCATTGATCTGTCCGGGGTGGTTCAGGATGATGACCTGTGGGAATATTTCGTGTTAAATCTTTGCAGATCAAATCCAACATGAGTATGAAATACTTTCCATGTTCATATCAATTATTTTCAAAGTGTCATTACAAACCTGAGCATTGAAGAACTCTGCTGCCTTGGGTGGGTCGTTCTTGCTGTCACCTGCAACGTATCCACGACGGATTTCCTTGACGGACACGTTCTTGATGTTGAAGCCAACGTTGTCACCGGGCACAGCCTCTGGCAGAGACTCGTGGTGCATCTCAACAGACTTAACCTCAGTGGTCAGGGCAGGGGGAGCAAAGGTGACGACCATACCGGGCTTCAGGACACCGGTCTCAACACGACCGACGGGTACTGTTCCAATACCTTTTGGAAAACAAGTTTCATTACTGAAAAGTACTGTATGGCAGGATTACTTCATTCTTGTTTCGCTCAGTGTCAACGATTCCATACCTCCGATTTTGTAGACGTCCTGCAGGGGCAGACGCAGGGCCTTGTCGGTGGGGCGGGCAGGGGGCAGGATGGCATCAAGAGCTTCCAGCAGAGTGGTTCCGTTGGCATTACCCTCCTTGCGCTCAACCTTCCATCCCTTGAACCAGGACATCTACCAACAGATTGAAAGATTGATTAGAAAACGATCCAAACAAAACTCTTCACAAAATTGAAGAATGTAAACAACCGTCTCACCTTGCTGCTGGCCTCCAGCATGTTGTCTCCATGCCATCCAGAGATGGGGACGAAGGCAACGGTGGCGGGGTTGTAGCCGATCTTCTTGATGTAGGTGCTCACTTCCTTTTGGATTTCCTCGAAACGGGCCTGGCTGTAAGGGGGCTCAGTTGAGTCCATCTTGTTGACTCCAACAATAAGCTGCTTCACACCAAGGGTGAAGGCCAGCAGGGCATGCTCACGGGTCTGACCGTTCTTGGAGATACCGGCCTCAAACTCACCAACACCAGCAGCAACGATCAGCACGGCGCAGTCAGCCTAAAAGATAAAATAGGAGTTGGATGTTTTGTTTCAAACATTGAAGAAGTCTCAGTCTTCACAATTAGAGTTCTTGCACTTTGTGGTTCTTACCTGAGAGGTACCAGTGATCATGTTCTTGATGAAGTCCCTGTGTCCAGGGGCATCAATGATGGTCACGTAGTACCTTGCGGTCTCAAACTTCCACAGAGCGATGTCGATGGTGATACCACGCTCACGCTCGGCCTTCAGTTTGTCCAGCACCCAGGCGTACTTGAAGGAGCCCTTGCCCATCTATAAAAAAGGAATAAATCAGATTGTTTAACTTCTGAAATACATTTTAGTTTATTGTGCTTCAGAGAGGTTTTGATCCACTTAGCCATTCCAACTTCCTTTATTGTTGTTGGCGGGTCAGTTTATAACCTTGACAGATGAATCGTAGCAGTTATATCATTCTATAAATGTATCGGCTCCGATTCGCAGCTGCGGGCTGTTTTTATATGCAGATTGCCCACACTGCCTTCAGGTGCGTGTTCCATGAGTCTTCTGTTCACAGTTAGTGTCTACACTTTGTTATTGTTTACATTGTTTTGATGTGGATTCGAGTCAAGGAGCTGAGCCCCTGTTTGTAAAGTAGTTCAGGTGTAGAAACACATATTGGGGTAGTACAATTTTGCAGTCAAGTGTCCTAATTTTTTTATTCTAGTTGTATTTATATTTTATGTTGATATTTACATATTTTTTTCTGTATAGCTAAAATGTTTGTGTGAAAATTTTTACAGTACATGTGTTTTGCATGGAAGTTATCTGTAGCCTGCATAGTTTTTATAGTAGTTTTTTTAATGTTATGTTTGTTTATTGTGGACCCCAGGAAGAGCAGCTGCTGCATTAGTGGCAGCTAATGGGGATCTGAGTAAAAAATAAATAGTGCTGCAAAGTTCTTTTAGGTGAGGGAAAATTCTTAATAGTGATCTCAGTCAAAGCATGGGGATATGGCACCATCCAATGTTTACAATGCCAAATTATTAATAATCAATATTTCAGAATAATTCTCATAAATTGTATCTAATAACTGCTACCAGTGATTGTTTCCTTGATAAAAAAAAAAAAAAAAAAAAAAGTTACCCCTGGTTGACTTGAAAAAATAAAAATAAATACAACTGAGCCAAACAACTAGTATTTTGAACGTCTCCTCAAGATCCAGTTCCCTTCCCAGAGCCATAATAAAGGCTATCCAACACTATCAGAAAGTCTCTTTCCCCTTTAATGTAGCATAGTGTATATTTAACATTCTGCCTTTGTACTGCAGCTCTGAGGCCTCTGCTGGAATAAGCGCTCAGTCACCATCAGAGCTGTCGGCGTTAAGCCCCACCCAGCGTGCGCGCACACGCGAGCCTTCGTGCCGGGCAGCAGGGCAAGAGGAGAGACATGCTGCCGCCGCCATCTTTGATTTAACGGTTCTATAATAGATAAGACGAGAAAACACACAAACTGCTCACCTCGGCGGCTTCCTTCTCGAACTTCTCGATGGTTCTCTTGTCGATTCCTCCGCACTTGTAGATCAAGTGACCGGTGGAGGTGGACTTGCCGGAGTCGACATGGCCAATGACCACGATGTTGATGTGGATCTTTTCCTTTCCCATTTTTGTTTCTGTCACATTAAAAAAAAAAGCTTGTTAGCTCTCGACACCTCCTTCATCAAGCGACACAAGTGACACCATGCTACCCAACACTACATTAGCTTCTCCTTTTGTGCTTACATCTCATATTTATAACACATTTTCACTATCAAGCCTTAAAAAAAGTCTAAATGTTGTTGAACTTTGGAGTTTATGATGCCTGCTAGCAGGCGGTGGCTGCTAGGCCTCACTCGGCCACAGGCCAGGCGAGACACGTGTTACTGAATGGGCCACGTCGTATAAAGTTACAAAGACTTCCTAATATTCCAGCAGCTATTTAATCCAGACTCCCAGCACCTGTCAGCGGATAACACCAGCAGTTGATTCAAGGAGGGGGAGAGAGATGAGAAATGCCATTTGAGCATCTTCCTATCTCCTCTTTCCTAGCCCCCTTCTTTGTTCCTTTCCCCCCTCATTCTCTCCTCCCTTGTCTTTTGTGTAAATCAAATATACTGTTTAAACACTCACACGAATACAACATGAACAGTGCCAGCTAGCTTATATATGTCGTAATGTCTTTATTAATGCCACAGGTTTGAGTGAAGTTACATAACAGGAAAGTTTTCCATCATTAAACTCTTTAATGTTCAGGCAGCAGATACTGATTTAAATACTCTTTAGCTTCTAATCCAATCACACGCTCTGTTGTTGTGAATCCTGGCTCTCTTTTTAGGAAGCAAAAAAGCTCTGGACTTACCGGTGTTTTTGGGTTTTCACGGCCAAAGCTGCTGCCCCTCGCCAGGTAACAGAAAGAGGAAGAGTCGGGGCGGACTGGGAGGTTTTATACTGAAGGGGAGGCGGCCTGACTTCCCGTCGCCCTCCCCGGTGCAGACCCCGCAAATCACGCACATTCCTGCGAAAAACGTCAGCACGTCACCGGATGAACCGCCTGAAACATACATGATGCATCACTGCAAAATTTGGATTTTCGTGCACAAGTACAGCAGAATGATCACAGGGTTGATGAAACAGAAATGTGAAGATATAAAGCAAACAATTAAAATGAATTAGTGGTTTTATTTGTGACAACTTCATGACACAAAGTGAGCAGAGGGAGCGTGCAAGTGATCTGGAAGTGGTTTCTGACTTCCTGTTGGGAATAACAAATAAGGAAAAATAACAAATATTAATACCTGACAAAAAAATATTTAAATAAATCGTCTTCTGTTTGAGAATAAGGGCCACTTTAAATAAAGAAAAAAGGGCCAATATATATATATATATATATATATATATTGGCCCTTTTTTTTATAGTCAGAATTTTGAGAAAAAAGTCAGAATTCTGAGATTAAAGTCAGAATTATAAGATTAAATTCAAAAGGTCAGAAAAAAAAAATTAAAAATTCTGAGAAAAATTAAAAATTCTGACTTTAATCTCAGAATACTGACTTTTTCTCAGAATAATCATAAGAATCAGTCAGAATTTTGAGAAAAAAAGTCAGAATTCTGAGATTAAAGTCAGATACAGTATCTGAGAAAAAAGTCAGAATTCAGACTTTCATCTCAGAATTCTGACTTTTTACTCAGAATAATCATAAAAATAATTTAAAAAAAAATATTGGCCCATATTTTTTTTAAGTGGCCCTAATCCTCTTCCATGAATGAAAGTTTCAATCCTGATTTAGTAAATCAATCAATTGTATCAAGCTTTATTTATGCAGCACCTTTCATACAAATCAAGTGCAATTCAAAGTGCTTTACAGAGATTCAAAACATAAAGAAGCAGAAATAAAATAATGACAAGACATTAAAAAAACATACATTGATTTTAAAATAATGGGGGGGAAATTCAGTTATTACAGTATGCTCTTATAAACAGAATGTAAGAAAGTCAAAATATTAATAGTAAGAAGGAAAAAAAGATAGAAATACAAATAAAATAAAGAATATAATAATAAATAAGTAGCACAGCATAGTTGGAATAAATTATGTACAAAAGTGCTGGGAATGAAGGTGATTAATTCAAGCATGTTAAAGTGCTAAGGATATTGCAAAGTGTATTGCAAGGTTATTGCAAAGAGTTTTATTACATAGCCTTTTATTAACTTAATCACAGCAGTATCTTATTGTCCTCTGACTTACAAAGTATCGCAGAATCATGGAGTCATAATATTAATGTGGCTTTATGAGTTATACTGGATTCCCGCCTTATACTTATGTCTATATTGACACGGTTAAAGAATGGTATTTAAACCTACATTTACAGAAAATGCCTGTTAAGATACATTAAATGTGTAAAAAAATAAAAAATGAATGGCCATGTAAAAAGAATAACTAGTCAATATAAGACAACAAGTAGATACACTAAGTATTTAAACTCAGCATTTTTTGTTATTTACCTACACAAGCCCACAATCCCCTGACCCTCGTTGACCCCCGCCCTCCCTCCTGCTGTCACCTACCCCCGGTTAATACTGAGACAACTCCCCAGACTGACAAGATTAACTAAATCTGAACAAGATTTGCATTCAAACAGAGTCCTGACCCTGAAAAGATTAACTCATGCTGTTATTTCAGACACCTCATCTGCCGGTCGTTTACATTTACAACAGATGCATTTACAAGTGTTTGATTGAATTAAACATAGATGCACTCACTGTAATTCCCACTGTTAGTCATTTGGTTAATTATTGGAATATTTCAATTATCAGCCCAGGTTCAATTTTACAAAGAAGCATATCCATATCTTAAAGCTATCATAAGCAGACTTTAAAAACTTTTTAAAAGTGCTGTAAACCTTTAAAAGGCCTGTTTTGCCACTGGGATGCTACCTAGAGGTCAAGAAGCAAACTTCTGCCTCTTCCTCCACCATCACTTTGGCATAACGCCCAGTTTTCGAGGCAGCTGGCACCCCCTGCTACTCACACCGATACGTATATATCTTGGACTCACACTCACTACTCGCTCGGCTTTCCCAACAGTTCAGGTAACAGCTTCTTGGACTTGGCAGCTGCTGCCTTCACTCAGCGGAGAGCATGGCCGCCACGAGGGTAGGGAGGGCAGAGCGAGGGAGCGAAGACGGGAGGCAGACAGGGGGTAGATGTGAGGACGAGAGGGAAACGATAAGGTGACGGAGGGGCAGAAAGGGACGGCAACTTGCCAATGGAGTCATAAAAAGTGAGCGTCAGAGGCGTCGTTTCCTGCTGGAGTCTATGAAAGTACATTCAATTTATTAAAAAGCACAGAAAAGGCATGCATGTTGTTTAATCTACTAATTCATTGTTAAGTTACTGTCAAAGAATCCTTCAAAAAGTGTTTTAACACTACTTCTGCCAGCATTCATGTTCCTCTGTGCTCTGTGTGACCATTAAATAACTAGTTTGACAGGCTATAATAAATTGAGCATTATGTTGTTTTAAAATAGCAACTGACTCTAATTGTTACCACAGCCTTGAAAGGCTGCCATTCATAACCCAAGGCTTAAAAATGTGGTCTGAGCTAGTTTATAGAGCACAGTATGTGGGACTGGTGTGACCTGACTTGGCTGTAAACCAGAGAGCTGTGTTGACCAGATCAAACATAATGTATAATTCTTCTCTGGCAGCATTTTTGGGATGTATTGTCTTTTTCAGAGAGTGTTTGATGTTGTCAGTGGTGCCTTTATGTATGATCCCTTGATTAACCCTCTGATCATTAACCACTATGAATATTAGATAAAAGGTCCTTAACTGATGATGCTGTTTCTGCTTCCTGAGAAGTCACAACGTTTAAAAAAAGTATTTTCACTATTTAAACGAATTTAACAATTTTACATCCAACTTATCTTTTAATCACTTGTGTTACTGAGTAAACAACCTAAGTCAGTGCTTTCAAACTAGTCAGGTCCTGTCCATTTCAATGTTTTAACACAGCGGCCAATTTTTGTTGTTGACATGATTGGGACGCAAAGCTCAATTACTGTCATAACTCTGCTGTGCTACAGGTCACAAGTCAAACAAATGCTGGACATCTGGCAAGTTGCTGTCTGCTTCTCTTTTGAAAAGTCAACGTACAGGGAAGATCAAGGGGAAGTTTGCTTGAAATCCAAGGTGAAGCAACATATTTGGTAACAGTGAAACAAAACTTAAGTTAGCATCAATTTACTAGCTTCTTTCAGTCGGCTATAAAGTTGTTGCGAGCCAACAATTTCTCTACTTTTGTTCATACTGGACCAAGCGGCAACCTCCGGTCTAAAAATATGAGTCAATGCGGAAGTGTTAAAAGCTGCAGTTCATCGGGGATCCGCTTGAGGCTGGCTCCGGAAGTACCGGAAGTCACATACACATGAATGGGGAAAAGACGATCTTTGCAGCATTAATAAACATGTTTACAGCCTGGTACAAAAGATGATTGTAGTCTGAATAGCTAATTTCTCGATGTCCTCTCACTGTGAGGGGGGTGAATTTTTTTCTAATTTGGTAATTTAGAAGATATTGAGATTACCAGTCTTCCAATGAGAGGCTCAGCTGCCTGCAGGAACACTGCAGCTGTTGGCTAGGAGGCTCAAAGCCCGCCTCTTTACGTCACACTGGCTCGACAGAAGCAATATGGCTGCCGCAGCAGATTGGTCTCAAAACAGCTCTTCAGAAACAGATGGGTGACGTCATGGATCCTACGTCCATATTTTTTACAGTCTATGTACTGGACACAACAGAGACCTAAATTCCCTGCTAATGATATGTTAGCTTGGAAGAAAGGGGTAAGAAAATGTGTCCAGGTGTGTGCCCAGCGAGGTAGCCAGGGGTACAATGTTACAATGTTACAATGTCATTTAGCAGACGCTTTTATCCAAAGCGACGTACATACGAGAACAAGAACAACACAAGCAAAGATCTAGACAAGAGGAAACGAGATCAGTAAGAGTAACAAAGTGCTTCAAGTCAATTTGGGTGCAGGTACTGCCAAGCAGTGTAAAGGCAATGCACAAAAGTAAATAAGTGAGGATTTTTTTTTTTTTCCGAAATAAGGAACATCTACAATGAAGTAACCAACCAATTTAAGACCTTCCATTATCATCATCAACAGTAGGCCCCCTTTAAAATCTGATTGGTCAGTCACCCCTGATTGTGGTGTATGCAATAGACAATCAATCCCCAACCGCATTATCTAGGTATGTGAGTCTTTGAGAAGTTCAACTTGATTTCACTCGAGCTGTTATGTGTTTTCAAAGTCCAGTTTTAGTCAGACTAACAAAACAAACCCATGGTGAGCCACCCTATAGACACACCCCTGAATGTGTTGTTTTACCATAAAAATCTCCTAATGTCTCTCTACCTATTTCCTTAAAATGGTCCTCTCTGGTAGAATTGAACATTTAACAGTTGAGCAGCACTTGAGCTCCCCATCATAGACATGGCATCATTGGAAACAGGCAACTGTGTGACTATGATGTACATTTATTTAAAGTTTTACAATGATTTCATCGTCTCATCCTTGCCTTTTCTCTTAAGAATACTCGACAGTCCACAGAAAAGTGTTGGGACCATTTAGAACACCAATGGTCGCAGTGATATCTGACATCGAGTTGATTTTAGCTCAAATGGTTGGGCTTGTTTTTCTGTCTTAATATGAACATTTCAAACGTCAGTAAATCCTCTTTAAGTGAATAACACTGATGCACAAGTCACCTGTACTCTCCTAATAGCCTGTCTGTGTACAGATTTACAGGTCACTTTTACTTAGGAACCTAAAGATTTGAAATGAATGAAAATTAAAAACCTCCTCTTCATGAAATATAAATACTGAAACGCTCTCAATCTTGATCTCAAAACAAATCAAATGCTTGTGATTCAACCCACAAGAAAACCCAGCTACTTCAGTAATACCTAAGGCTTGGTTGTTGCCTTCATTATTTGTAAATCATTAATGTTATCTACAGTTTTGGCCTTTATACTGTAAAGGGTGATGAGTTGTGCAATATAAAGGCAACAGGAAACTAAAATTTGAATGAGCTGCCTCACCTGGATCACGAGAGATTTTTCCCTGAGTGGTCTTAGTTAACAGGCAGGACAACAAAACTGTTTACAGGGGATTTCTGTCATCAAACAAATCAGTGTAGGAAAGGTAAATAAGTTCAGTGTAGTTCTTTAGAGTAGGCTGGGTTTGAGGAACACTAGAAAATGAAGAGACAGCAAGGGACATGAACTGGGCAAGTCTGTGTTGGTGACATTGAGACCTCTCCCTGCCCACAAAAGGTGGAGTAGAGGAACTTGGCAGTGACCCAGACGTGAGCTCAGAGTTCAGACTGCAAAGTAGACACCAAAGTACTTGACCTGTTTTAACTTTGAGTAAAGAGAGAAGGCTAAAGCTCTGTCTTCAGTACCAAGCTACAGGAGAACACAGTCATTTTAAGTCACTATTTAACTCCACATATCAAGATCTGAAAGTGTTGTGTCAATATTTGAGATAAAATTAAATTACTCAACTCTCACAGCTCCCTTTTAGTGAGTGCTAGGGCAAATATATCAGGTTTCCCAGTCTCAACTAGGATGTATTGAAGTGGCCAGTTTGAATTGGACACAATGTAGTGACAGCACACATCTATGCCCACAATGATGATGTTTAGCAAGTAGAGGCAGAAGGGATGTTGTTAGTTTTCTAGGTTTTGTCCACAAAAAGACAAATATTTGTAGGAAATTTGAGTGAAAGAGAAACCTGATGACAGCCTTAGTGAAAATCAGATGATCTCTGCAGCCAGCAGAAAGAGACTTTAGTGTGGATTTGTTTTCATGCCAATACTTCCAACAGTTGATGAGATATTTCACTCAATCCATCTTGCAGTGGAAAAGAGGACAAATAATGGGTTCACAAAAGAAGACAAGGTTCAACCTCCATGACAATCTTTACATAATATTTATAACGATTCAAGTAATAGTTGTTGAGATATTTCACTCAAGACGACACACAACAGACCTGTTGGCATGGCTGAACACACACGTTCTCTACATGTCTGTGTGTGCAGATTAGCCTGTAATGGTAATGACTGAACAAAGTACAACAGCTGTGCTCTTATTTCAGGCACTAACAAGAGAGGAGGGGAAAGAGTGTGTGTGAGTGTGTGTGAAAGGGAGAATGTGATTTAACAGGCCGGCCGGCAGTCAGTCTCTGGCAGCGCGTCAGTGATGACTCATTGGGTATGTGTCGTGTTCATAGCAACAGGAGAGATCTGAACATTTTGACCACTGACTGAAAAAAAAATGCTGTTTCACAGTACAGACAAATCAAAAGTCAGAGTTTGGGGATTGTGCTTTTACAACCTTGCATCTGAATAATTTTAAGGAGCTTTGAAGTTGCGCCTTCCCGTTCTCTCACACTCTCCAAAAAAAGGTCCTGTCTTAGAATCATTTTCCTTAAAATTAGAACCCATAGAAGGGAGTAGCCCGAGTTCACATTACTCCATTAGTTGCGGTAAGACTTTTTCTGCAAACAAACTGGATATAAAACAGTAGAAGACAACAGAAAGAAACATGCTATGAAAAACGCAGCGGTAAAGTAAGGGATCAAGACTTCTGTCTTTGTAATGAGGTAAAATCACAGCCATGAATGAATGGTCATCACATATGTATCACACATATCTGTGACTTATCACTGGTGGAGTTAAATTCAGATGGGTGGGGCGTTGATTTTAATCTAAATGTTGTAGGGTTTCGTGCTTTCTAATGTTTATTAGAGGAGCCATTCCAATGAAATTATTGTTTTACTTCTTAGTGTTTTTTAATCGAATCAAACAATTCATGAAAAAAGGGATAGGGTAATGCAACATGGGGCGCTGTTGGCCTAGCAGTCTAAGCATGCGCCCCCATATATAGAGGCTATAGCCTTCATCGCAGAGGTTGCAGGTTTGATTCCAGCCTCGATTCCAGCCTCGACAATCTACTGCATGTCCTCCCCTGCTCTCTGCTCCCCACATTTCCTGTTTCTCTTCAGCTGTCTATCCATTAAAGGCAAAATTGCCCAAAAATATAACTTTAAAAAAAGATGATGCAACTTTTAAGGCTTTTAATGACACGTATTAACATTAAATATTCTCTCTTTCAGGCACAGCAGCACCGATGTCGGACACCGGCGTTGGATGATGAGGCCTGGATGTTCCACTTCATCTCAAAGGTGTTGGAGGAGTTTGAGGTCTGACGTTCTCAACCTAACTCCCTGACATGACTCTGTGCATGTGGATATCAACATGTTTCTACGGGATAGGAAGGAAACAACTTTTCCTCAAAGTTGGCAGTGCACCATATTCTGACCAAAGCATCAAAGCATCAAGTTGATGGGTTGTGAGATGGTTTAAATGCAGAGAAAACCTTCATAATGAAGCGAAAGTGTATGAAACTAAAAAAAAAAAAAAGACAACAAAATGAAGGCTTTGGCTGAGGAGATCAGAAGCAGCTGTAACCTAAAGAGTAGGATGGGTTGGTCAAAGCAACTTCAAGTAATGGGGGCCGCAAGCCAAAATGAGGATTTGGGACTCATTGATATAAAGTATATAAATTAGCTTTTACTTCAACTGGACACTTTGTCTATTTTAAGATATAAAACAAAGAAATAAATAAATTTGAATGAGTAACAACTCTTTAGTGAAACTGTTCATGTAAGAATCGGTTGCAGGTCAACTTTGTTTATTTATTTATCTATGTGTTTGTTTGTTTTTATGTTTATTTTACTGTAAGAAATGTGAACAAGTGCTGGACATTAAGAAGCAAACAAAAACAGTTGACTCAGTGTTTTGTTTATATACTTTAAGCCATTTTAATGTATTTATAATTTAATACAAAACTAATCTTAAATTTGTATGTCTTTTATAATATATGTTTATTTTTGTACCAGAGCTGTATTAAAACCTTTTTTCTACAAGCAGATGATGATTGTATGTCTAGTCTTCTTTATTATGCTATCTTTGTGGAGCACTTTGTAAATTGGACTTTTAATAATGCTCTGAAAATGGTTACTGTCATCATTAATACTATATTGTTAAGCAGCGGTGGATAGAAATACAGACGTTATAGTACCTAACATGGTGCAGACATAATGATCTACACGTTTGGTCTGTAGCATCCACTTACTCTTGATACTTCAGAGTCATTTTGATCAGCCTGAGACACAAAGTGATGTCTGTGTGGGTGCAGGAAAAAAAAAGAATACAAGCTTTGAGTGATTCTGACTGATGCCCACAATCAGAAGATCCCACAGTTCTGGCATTCATGTGCATACAGGCAGAGTTTAACTCCATCAGAATGTTAATGTTAAAACACTGTATGCAAACACAATCTGAACCCGGGCAGGAAACAGTTAATGCAAATAAAGCACATTTGCAACACATAGCAGTTCCATGTCTCCTGTTGCCTGCAGCCCCTCGCTCAGCACTGACAAACACCCGGTTCACACTTGCAAATAAAGTATTCCCATTTGGTGTCCTGGCTAGCGTCTGCAATGTTTCCCACCATGAAGTGTTAATTACATGCATATCAATGCCTCCAGGGAAGGTGGCTACTTGATAACATGTTTAGCTTCTACTTAAGGTGCTGCAAATGATGTCATTCACCTACCTCTGCTGGGACACCCTCAAGTTGGTGAAGAAAGAAGAGAGGAGGGGTGTTTCTTCTTTTTGATTTGCCTCTTTCAAGGTGTCTTGGTGTCCCTGCTGTGGGTCAGAAAAGCCTGTTGAAATATTGTTTATAGGACTGTTCAAACAAATAAATCTGACTTTGTTATTTAATGATCATACATACTATTTTCTACTCCAAATGCTGGATCTGTGGTATTTAAGGTATTTGTGGTATTTGTGGTATTAATATCTGCCAACAACGGAGGTTTGGTGGCTCAACAATACAGCATTTTGTAGGCCATATACAGCAGGAACATAGGCTTTATCATCATTTACAGTCAGACTGCTCCCTTATCAGCTATTTCCCCTGTATGTACAGGGATGTGGTAAAGCAAACACACAGGAGAACATCGAGGGTAAAAGAGATTGTAGAGTTCACTCATAATTTTACAGATTTGATGGCATATAGAGCTTAATCGACTTAATTGATATAAAACTGATGACTAATGGAGAGAATTGAAGTCAAATATACACAAACATACCCAGGGGAGACTAATATTTTGTTTTATCATATGATGAACACGTCACAGGTCCAAAATGATTAATAATACTACCTCAACAAAGCAGTTTACTGAAGCTTTGATTTGACTTTCTTTCTAGGACTAGTTTGGATTTTGTTTATCATCTTCCTGGCTTTTGAGCTGTGTGAGAGACTCATTAAGGAGTGTAATAGTGAAACTGAAATTGAATGGTGAATATACGACTACAGACTGATTAGGAGGATATGGGGGAAATGTCATGTGTTTTTAAACAACACAAGTAAAGGTCAAGACAAATAACTGGTTTTCTAATGTGCAGTGTTATTGTTTTTTTTTCTTTTTTTACAGATAGCTTCTGAGTAAGACTTACCTTTTTAATGTAGCTTTTAATTTGGAGTAATTTCTTGTTAGCCCTGGACTGCATTATTATTTTAATCATTATTATTCTAAGCATTGCTTTAACATTTATTTACCTTATTTCATTATTTATTTATCTATTTATTTCTTGTATTGATCTGAGCTTGTTAATGCTTTTAACTTTTCTGTCCACTTTTACTTATTTGATTAATTTTCCTGTATTGATTTTATTTAATTTTTAAGTATTTTATTTATAATCATGCCATTTATAATTGTACCATTGCTGTTGTTTTCTGTCTCTGTTATTCTGTGAAGCTCTTTGGGCTGCATGTTTTTATGTATGAAAGGTGCTATATAAATAAAGTTGAGTTGAGTAGTGTTTACATAACTTATTTTACATGTATGTCATGGTCCTTCTTCTACAACAGTCAAACTACTGCACTGCATCAAAAAATGTATAAGCAGAGAGCCTTCTCCATGACCCAAAGGCTTTGTTGCTTTAAGTTGCAAATACAGTGTGAGGCGCCCAGGTAAACACATGGAGGTCACTTTGATGTATTGTTGTCGCAGCAGGGAAAAAAATCAGTAAATTCAGCAGCAGATAAATATAAGCAATTCCCCCTATTCATTAGAAATGCTACTATTAGCTAACTCCTATCAACCCTTCAGTAGGGTCGCAATAATGTAATAAAACGCATTATAAAGAGACATATTCAGCCAGCTAAACCACAAACTAAACAACAGTTATGCAGAGTTATTGTTTCACGCAGAATAACAGTGAAGTATTTGCTGAGTTACAGTATTCTTTGTGCGAACAACAAGCAGAACTGAAAGTATGGAAATACCGTGGACAAGGGGGACGACATTTCCAGTAACAAGGGGGACGAATTTTCCAGTAACACCACACGGATTTCCTCGAAAGAACATCCGGGTAATCCATCAGAAAATCTGATGCAAGCTCCGACAACATCATAGCAACTTAGTTTATGAGCTTATTTACAGTCTATGACTATAACCAGCATGTTATTATTTGTTTTAATGTATTAATGTTTTTAACTTTAACTCAATAAAATGTAGCCTGAAATATAAGAAATGAAACACCCTGAAAAGTTATTATACAGCCAATAAAAAATGCTTATTATTTACATTTGTGTCAAAAAAAGGCACAAAAGTACAAATGTATTTGCCCAACATGAACCTAATCCAAACATTCTGTCAACCAAGGCGTGAGCAATCAACTCCCACTGTTTTCTGCCATTTAAAGCAACTCTTTGTATTTGCACAACTATTCTGCACAGAACATTACTATCTGCACATGTTTGTTGATTTAAACCTAATTTATTTTGATTTATTTTATATTATTATTATGATTATTATTTCAAACCTGTTCGTCTTTATTGTTGTTGTTTTTTTCTGTAGTTGCTGTCACTGTGGTTATTATGTATATATATATGTATGTTCCTACTTGTATGTCTCACTGTACAACAGGTTTGCAGGAAGGAGAGGCGGAGGGAGGGATGTTCTTGTTCATGTATGTTTAGAATTAAAAAAAAAAAAAATGTATGAAACTACATTGTGATTTCTACCTGCTCTTTGAAAAATAAAAAATATATTTATATATATATTTTATAAGTACAAATGTACTTACAGAAACAGGACAAACTTTCCAACAAGGTTATTCGACTGACAATCTCAGGAAGCAACAAGTGTCATTTAAATGATGCTTTTTTAATAATAACTCTCTTAAAAATTTAAAAGCCATTTATGTAAGTGGCAAACTAACAATTTTATTATAAAACATTTATAATTGATAAAGCAGGGTTAATATTAAAAGAGATATTATAACAAATGTTTAAAGATAATTGTGTTTAGGGCAAGTCATTGGTGTCTTTTGTTCCTGACACCATCTAGTGGCTGAAAAGACAAATTTAGTACCAAAAGCAGCCAAAGGGCCTTGCCATTTGATGCAGGGGGATTTTAATCCGGTCTAAAAATAAATAAATTGATGTGCTTCACAAGCAGTTAAGGGAAACTTCAAAGATCACTATGTTGCTCTGTATTACTCAGGGGATTTCTAGAGGAAATTCTGTTCAGTGTTGTGGTAATGATACTAAAGATCTGTCCTTGGTATTTTCTCTGATTTTTAGGGATTTTACAGCCCAGGGTTTAGTTTACACTTTGCAATCACAGAAGATTCTGGTCATTCAAAATGGAATTTAACTAGATTTGGCTTTTTAAGGTCCAGAAATCTAAGACTGTTGTTAGACTAGTGTTAGGACATTTGATTTATAGATGCAGTTCAGTAGTTGTAGACAATAAGACTAATATGTGATGTTTTTGGGGTATCTTGTGTTATGCTCAGGTTGTTTGGATGATGGCACAGTTGATCTTCATTTCAATTTTGCAAATTTTTAGTCATACACACACTAGAATCTGTAACACTAGCATAACAATATGAAACACAAAGCAGCTTGGGCAGCAGCGAAAGTGAAAACACCACCTCTAAAAAATAATCCACTTCAGAAAAATGTCAACATAATTTCAAAATCAGGTTTTTGAGATGTGTGTGAGATTGTATGGTTACATTGCAGCTGACTGTATGTTTGAAACAATCTGAAACACCACTATAGTGTGATGGATAAATATGAGCACACATAAAACGTGGGGGGAAAAAAGGCAAATGGCTCCACTTAGTTGAAATAGATTTTTATTTTATTTTATTTTTTACAGTAAAACAAATTGATTTTCTTTACAATAAAATACAAAGTAAAACACAAACATATTTTACACCATTGTTCCACATCAGACATTCTCAAAGCACTGGGAAGGTAAATAAATTATTGACTGCGTTCAAAAACTTCATAAGTTTACAATCACAGTGCACTTTGACATGAGTTGAAGAGAATGTGTCATAAAATGTCAGATTTTCTATAAAAAGGAAAAGAATGCAAAGCCAGCATCCTTCTGAGACAGTGAAACAATGAAAACACAGCAAATCCACATATTTAGGAACGTATTACAAAAAGTCTATCATAGTTCATGCCGCTTTTACAAAAAAAGTATTAAAATCCTGGAAGTTGAAGGTGCTTTGGTTTTCTGGACAAAACCGGAAAAAAAAAAGAGCATAGCTTACAGAGATTGATGAGATATGTGCACCATTATTGATCATACAGCTGGTTTTTGTGTACTTCTGAATGTAAAAAGTGCTTCTTTTGGTCCTACGGAACAGTCAGGAAGCAGATAAAAAACAGATACAGATGTAAAGTTTGCAGTTTGTCCATAAAAAGATCAGTCCCATCCCATTAATAGTCACTAAAATCCTTCACATTGTAAAAAACAATAAAAAATTATTTGTTTTGGTTTCACCTGAGATGCTGCATAGTCCACGTATGTTTATAATGCAAATGTCAGAGGTTAGAATGTAATTACTACTAGAGATATAGCTTCAACTTGGTTTCATGTTCCATATTTAGGAACAGTAAACAACACGAGTAAAAGTTAGAAAACTCCGATTGAGAAGGCAGTGAATATCCAGCAGATGTTGATTTTTTCCATGAATAAAATTGTTAAATCTATTCTTTGATGTAGTTATACCATGGATCCCCTGTCCTCTTTTTCAAACCTGCTCTTAAAAATGTGCCTTAATGTGATTTTGATGAACAAGACAGCTTTTTAGTCTCTGTTTTCTTTCCTTGAATGCATGTGAAAACATGTTCAAATGCTTCCTACAGGAGCAAGAAAAGTTAAAGCTTTACTAAACGGCAGAGACAAAGGCATAAAAACTCTGCAAATGCTGTAAAAATAATGTCTTCAATAACACATAATTCAACTGTCCTGGTCCAATGACAACATTAACGTTGCAAATTTCCCATGTCATGTTCATAAGGAGTAAAAACTGCATTATTCTTATGTCTCATATTTCAAGTTGAGGACCTCTGAGTCTCTTAAATGTCTTTCTAATCCGCGTCTCATCAGCATTTTTAGTTTATGTTTGTGGAATTTCTGTTTTACGTGATGATGGATGTGCTCCTGTTTTTCTCTGCTTCCGCTACCTCCTCCTCTGCGACGGCCCACGGCTGAGTCTTCCCACTGCCGAATAAGGTGTAGATGATGGCACCAGCAACGTTGACCCCAGCTGCCACCCAGAACACCTTCCTCCAGCCTGCCAGGGTGTGCTGAAAATCACAGAAGACAAGACAATTGTTACAACAGTGGTGCTTTAAAAACAGTACATGTGTTTCTAACTATGGACTGTTTGTTGCTATAGCCTTGATACAAAGTTAAAAGGAGTCTTGGGAAGGGAAAAACTGCGATAAGTTGTGAGGAAAGCTCATTTAATTGATAAAAGGGACTGTTTGCTGTTTTTTAATCCCTGAAGTGTCTCATGAAAACAACATGAAATCATAGAGACTCACATCCTCTGTGAAGTATCCTGTAGCAATGGGTGCTAAGACTCCTGGAATGGTCCCGAATGTGTTTGTGATCCCCAGGAGGAATCCTGCATACCTGCAGCAGGGAGGAGAAAATCATATTCTTCAGTATGTATACACAATACAAAGATACTGACAGAGAAAGTACCTGAAAGTTATCACCCTTAAATGTTCTATTTCATAACATAAAAAGTCACTGTGCAGCAAAGTTATCATGACACTGCTGAAGGATTTTGCAGGACCCTTCATCTACATCATCACATCACATTTCTTCTCTCTGAGTGATTCATGAATTTTTATCAGAATGAATTTAGTTTTACTGATGATCAGTTTATTATTTTGACTGAACCACAAAAATAATGTGAAGCATTTGATGGTGTCATGTTTGATTATGTCACAATCTTCTGTTGGTTTTTGATATCTTTGACAAATTAATATAATAACGTTACATTATGATACAATATGATACGTTACGTTGCGTTAAGTTACGATAAGATACGATACGATATGATAGGAAACGATACTTTAATACACTATACTATACTATAAGTTACGGTATGACAGCTGGCAGACCATTTTCATATTTATATTATATTATATATATTTATATATTATATATTTATATATATTTCCCTGCAAGCTGAGGAGAAGGAGGCAAGGACGACGTGCTGGTACTGAGGTGCAAGCTAAAAAAGACGACATCGACCTGTCCTTCCACCCACCATTATGGGGAATGTAAGATCTATCTACGATAAGGTGGACGAGCTAACCCAGCACCAGAGGGAATACTGGCAGAGTAGCATCATGCTAACAGAGCTAACACCAGACACGAACGCCACATTGGAAGGATTTCATCTGCTGTGGGCGGACAGGATACAGGAGAGCAAGACTGAACACACTGGGGAAGAAGGCCAGCCCAGTGCTGGACCCTGTGGAGGTGGTGGCTGACAGGAGAATTATGGCCAAGCTATCGTCTTTGATGAACATTTCTTTTCTATATATATTCTTGTTAAATTCTTGTACTGTACACCTTCTTGTTTGCTGCTGTAACTCCATGAATTTCCCCGTTGTGCGATGAATAAAGGATTATCTTATCTTATCTTATATCTTTTATTTATTGTGTTTTTTATCTGTCTGTAAAGCGACCTTGAGTGCTCTGAAAGGCGCTTCTAAATAAAATGTATTATTATTATTATTATTATATTTTGGAATTGCCCAAAAATCAAGTCATATTGGGGGGGAGTAATTAAGGCATTACAAAACATTTTTGGAGCAGGGATTGACTGCTCATTCTCAACAATTTATCTGGGTAACATTGCAGCCCACCTCTCAGTTAAGGATAAATACTTGCTAAAGATTTTATTAGCAGCCAGCAAAAAGGCCGTGACACGAAAGTGGTTGCAACCCAATCCACCAACAGAAACTGAGTGGATAGAAATTGTGTCTAGTATTGAAAATATGGAAATAATGACTTACTCACTAAACCTTAGAACAGAAAAATGTTTGCATTACTGGGAAAAATGGACTGTGTACGTAACATTGAAGGATTAATAAGCCATTACTGCATGACCTGACTGTATTTCCACTATTATAACAAGGATGTATAGATGACCTACTGTTTCTGTTTCACTGAGCTGTGTTGTCTAACTATTTCTTTACAAAAATAAAGTATATAAAAAAATATATATATAAGTTTGATACATTATGTTATGTTGTGAGAAGATACTATACGATGGGATATGGTACGATACGATACAGTACGGTACGATACAATACAATTTGATACCATAATGTACAATACAATACATACATTACCTTACCATACTGTTCTATACGGGACAATATGATATGGCATGATATGTACAATATGCTAAGAGACGGTATGAAATAGTATGATACCATTGTAAAAGGACCAAATATGATATGATGTGACATGAAACTATTATTATCTGTGACAAATTGCTGGATCTCTGGTTGAGTTCTTGGCAACTGAAATGTCTAAATGCATCCAACTACTGTCAAACAAACTGTTCCAATGGTGACAAATAAACTGATTTATTAATTGAAAAGGAAGACCTTATCTTTATAACTGTCTGACTTTGTGATAAGAGAAACTGCATCTGCTGTTAACACCCACCGAGGAGCGATATCTATCTGGTTGATGAAGACTCCGCAGGCGCTGGTTCCCCCGATGGTTGTGGAGAGTGTGAGGAAGGTGACGGTGAGGATGTGGCTGCAGCCGGAGTAAGCCACCGCCAGGAGGAAGGCTGCACCCGGCAAAAGACCTGCACAGAAGAAGTGGTGGATGTTCAAATATCTGTACACTTTGAGAAATACAGCGGGTGTTATAGTTTCTCTGGTGTATTTTAATATGAAGTTTTAACGGTGAGTAAAACATGTAACACCTGATTAGTTTTATACTTCATGTGGGTGTATGTCCTGAGCAGAGAACATCTACACTAGATGAGAGGAGCACTCCAGTGTAACCAGAGACATGAAAGACACTGTGTTCAGTATAATGTTATGTTAAAGTAATGTTATGTTACATCAGTGTATTAACTCTGACGTTTATCAATCTTTATACCAGCCCACAGAAATCTTTCAACAACATGCTGTCACAAAACATTGACTTGTTGGTGACTGTTTAGCAGAATTTAACCCTAAAAAGTTTCCCAGAAAGACCTCACCAATAATATCTGATCCAATCACCTTCTTTAGAGATAATTCAAACCTGTTATTCTTCTGATAAAAACTGTGAAACACGCAAAAAATAATGTTTGCATGTTTTCATTGTTTTGCCTTTGCACTCTCACAAATTTCACATTAAAAGAAAGTGAAATAAAAAAGTTAAAAGTCATGATAAACCAGGGTTTTTTTTAGCTTTAGGATTTTCACATTTTGTGACCAGCACTGCCCTTAGTATCCCTGAAAGAGGCAAGGCAGGGCAGCTTTGATTGTATAGCACATTTCATACACGAGGGCAACTCAATGTGCTTTACATTAAAACATTAAAAGCATTGGAAACATTCAGACAGGCATAAAAGAACACAATTAAAATGACAAATATAATAAAACAGAAAAGAAAAGGAAAATTAGAAATATATTAAAAATTAAAAACTAAATGTGCATTTAAAGCGAGTTAAAATAATAAGATAGGAAGACAGTGGAAAATAAAAAAGTCTTAGTCTTTGATTTAAAAGAGGTGAGAGTTGGAGCAGACCTGCAGCTTTCGGGGAGTTTGTTCCAGATATGTGGTGCATAATGACTAAACGCTGCTTCACCATGTTTCGTTCTGACTCTTGGGACTGAAAGCAGACCAGTACCTGATGACCCCAGAGGTCGAGGTGGTTCATAAAATAGTAGCAGATCGGCAATGTATTTTGGGCCTAAACCATTCAGTGCTTTATAAACCATCAGCAGCATTTTAAAGTCTATTCTCTGACAGACAGGAAGCCAGTGTAGAGATCTAAGAACTGGAGTGATGTGGTCTACTTTCTTGGTCCTTGTTAGGACTCGAGCAGCAGCATTCTGTATGAGCTGCAGTCGTCTGATGGACTTTTTAAGGGACCTGTTCACCACACGACAACTGTAGGTGAATGCACTACAAACAACAAGTCCTATTCCAGCCCACCAGATGCTGAAGCTATCACTAGTATGCATGATAAGGTGTTCACAAGAGCTCATACGCAGGTTCATGTGACGCACACAAGGAGGATCTGAGAGGGGGAACACTTCCTGACCTGTGATGGTGAAGATCTTGCGTACGTTGGTGACGCTGAAGACCTTTTTCTCGATCAGGCTGTCGGCGACGACGCCCGACAGCGTGGAGGCCAACCAGGCCCCGAGGTACGGCAGAGCGGACAGGAAACCGTTCTGGACGGAGAGACAGAAGGAGGAGGAAGAGGTGTAATCATGAAGGATAAATGATAACAGCACTCTTTAAGTGAGTGGACAGACACCTGAAATCACCAGTGACACCATGACTGAGTTACAAGAGAGGGTTTGGATGTCGTCTTTCTTGCAGATAATCAAGTGACAAGATTTACTTTATTCCCATGTATGATGCAAGGTAAACATGAAGCCATCACCAGCAGCTTAGCTTAGCATAAAGGCTGGACACATAGAATTACAACCTTCATGGCCTCATCCAAAAGTGAAAAAATGCCAAACCACAGCTCCGAAGATCTAAGGCAGACATTTTGACTTGTGATAGTAGGAAGTACAGATTTCACTAATATCTGATAGCTGATAGGTTGACTGTGACACAGCTGGCCAGCATGTAGAATATCAGAACTCTTAAACTAAAAAAGCTGAATGAAAATCATCTCTTATTACGAGTACACTGGATTTGATATCATAACTTCTGACATAAAACAGAAGAAGTGATTCCAGCTCTCACCGATTTGAGGTCAAAGTGCAGGATGTTGTTCATGTAGGTGGGCAGGGAGGTGAGCAGCGTGTAGTAGGACCAGTTTGCACACATCTGGGTGACGATGATGGCCCACAAGGGTACTGACAGCAGCATGGGCAGCAGGGGCACGGACCAGCCATGACCTGTACCCTGAGGATTCAAGTTCACGTTAATGATACGATCTTTAGAATAAATACTCAACACTTACACAGAATCATAAAAACATATTCATATGGACGTATGTAAAAGTTGGATAATATTGTATGCTCACCTGAGATCCAATGGAACTTATGATGTAATCTTTCTCCTCTTCGCTGATTCGGCGATGCGTGCGAGGATCATCTGACACAAATATAAACCAAAAGACGGCCCAGAGACACCCAGCACCACCTGACAGAGACACAGAGAGGGAGAGAAAACCTTTTATTGAACAGGGCAGTGAATGATTAAAGGAACAGTGTTTACAAAACACAACTGATCCAAGTGTATTATGTAATGTTTTGCGCACATGCTCATTGTTTTGAAGTGAGGAACTTATCACTGTGAGAACTCAAGGACAAATAGTGTTTTATAGAAAAAGCCTGAGTAAAAATAGCAATGTCAGTAACCAACAAAAAAAGAGTTGCTTTGGCTTTGTACTCAACAAATGACTGTAGCTGATTCTGTTTTAGCTAACACAGCAACAACTACCACTCAATCACATCTATCTTCATGTATTTTAATGATTTATGTCAGACAGGGAGTTTGTGCCCTGAAGTTTCAAAGTCACAACGGCAGATCATAATCGAACCATTTGATACAAAGAATAATGCACAACAAACATCTCACAAAAGTAAGAAAGCGAATCTTAGCTTGCATAAAAAGTTACATGAACAGTTTGTCTTCGACCCTGAACCTGTTTGAACTGAAGTAGGCAGGGTTCCCACTCTTTTCCAGAGATCATTTTCCAGGACATTTTAAGGACATTTTCAGTGATGATCAAGCTGGTATGACAGTCCAAATTTAGTTCCTAATTTTGTTCCTAAATAGTCTAATATGTTCCTCTCAGTGGAAGTCTACATTGAAGACATGCAGTCTATGGCTATCGATGAAATCATCTCTTACATGCTTAAAAATTATGGCAAATTGATAATAGAATAATGCAACCACAGATGTACAGCACTTCACTTTATTAGTGCAACCAAGCAACAATGATGGGCAACATCTCAGCTTTCTCTTTTCTCAAATAATATAAAATTAGCTAAGTATAAAACAAAAGAGCCTGCAAAGGAATCAGGAAGCTGCCTTACTGAAATAATTGAATAATAATAATGATCAGAGGATCAGTGCTTTAATGACCTAAATAGATCTGAATGACAAAAATGGCCACAAATGTTGAATGGGGATGTGTTTTTTTAACCTTGTTAGATCGCACAGTCATGTTGGAATAATTTTCCAGGACAATCTGTGATTTTCCAGGACATTTTCTCCCATTTTCCAGGTGTTTTCCAGTACTGGAAAACTGGTCAACTGTTCAGGTTTTCCAGTTTTTCCAGGACGCGTGGGAACCCTGAGTAGGAAGAGTTTTACTCCAACAAGAAAGATGTTGGATCAAGTGTTTACATGGCTGACAATGTGAACATGAAACGGCATAAACCAAACCTGTCGTTTGCCTAGCGGTCAAAGCGCCCCATATACAGAGGCTACAGTACTCGCTGCAGAGTTCGCCGGTTCGACTCCCACCCGCAACCGTTTGCTGCATGTCTTCCCCCACTCTCTGCTCCCTGCTTTTTCTGTCTCTCTTTAGCTATCCTATCAAATAAAGGCAAAAATGCACCGCCCCCCAAAAGGCTTTATTCTGACCACGATATTATTCTGATTATAAGTGGTCCATGTGAACACAGGTGTCTGGGGTGCTAGCGGTCTAAGCACCCCACATATAGAGGCTATAGTCCTCATTGCAGAGGTCGACCATTTACTGCATGTCTTACCCCACTCTCTACTCCCCACATTTCCTGTCTCTCTTCAGCTGTCCTATCAATTAAGGCAAAAAAGCTAAAAAAATAACTTTAAAAAATAAAAATGCACAGGTAATGTCACCTGAATGACATTAATCAACTTAAAGTCACACCAGCCTTGATTGTTTGGACCCACAAAGAGGAGACAGCTAACAGTGGAGATGAAAAACAGAAGCCACTATAACCACATGTGAGCTTAAAAGCTCTTCTGTTTGGTTAGCTCTGTTTTCCCTCTCCGGCTGACTCACTGCTGCCGAGTGATTGATAATGCATCACTCACTGTGCCCTGCCTGAGTATTTTTCTTAGGTGAGTGAACAAAGTAAAAATAAATCTAAGAGATTATCATTTTAAAGGGGTGTAATGTTAAACACTTCCTGCACATGCCTGTGAGATTTACAACCCCTGATCTCTCCTGTGAGAGACCTATTCATGAACTGTCATAAATCCGCATGTGGTTGTTTTCATGTGTGTGTGTGTGTTTCTCTCTCCCTCACCACAGAGGTAGAAGACAGCGGGCCAGCCCAGAGTTTGGCAGATGTAGCCAGTGAGCGGCAGAGACACGAAGGCCCCGAAGTTTGCCCCAGATCCTGACAGAGTCATCAGGCGAGAGCGCTCCATAGGGGGAGCCCAGCGAGCCCACATCGCCATCATGGCCGGGAACGTCACACCCTGGAGGGCAAAAAGAAAGAGTTGAAGCAGGCAGTAAGACAGACAGGGAGTAGGATGGACTGGAAAATGATTAATCAGGATGTTTTGGATAGTACCTCATGAAGTCATTAATCATAATGTGATAGACTAAATAGACTCTGATCAAACAATAATGAAAAGTTAGTTGCAGCTCTGATGGAAAAGCAGCCGATTCTTTCTTATTAGATTAATCTGCGAAATGATCAAATTTACTGTTTAAAACCCTAAAAAAAATTAAAATACTGAGGTTAGGAAAAGGTCAAACAGATTTTTAAACATAAGATCATTACAAAATAAGAATGTTTGGATTATTTTATTTAATAGTTGTGAGAATTTATAAAACAGGAAGTTGTGGTCTTCTGTGTGGTCTGAACTACAAAACCTGTTCTGAAGAAACACAAAGTTTCCCTGCAAAGTATCTCAAATCCTGTTTTTGATCTCTAATCTCTGGGGTTAGTGGAAAATATCTGGGATATGTAATTTTTTGGGTGATTTGAAGAAAGACCTCACAACAAACATTTCTAATTAATAACTGATTAAGTGCTCAACCTACCTCTCCAAAGCCTTCCAGCGCTCTTAGTGCAAACAGCCAGTAGATTCCCATCTGTGCAGCCAGAGGAGTGAGCAGGGTGAGGGCGGCAGTGCCCAGCACGCCCAAACCCATGAAGATGCTACCCCCGTAGTGACCGGACAGGTAGCCGCCTGGGATCTGAGTGCACAGGTAGCCGAAGAAGAAAGCTCCAAGCAGCCAACCCTGAGTCTCTGAGTCCCACGGGTACTGAGGGATCTGTGGCAGAGGGACAGAGGAGGAGGAGGGAGATGGTGGTGAAGGGATGCAGAACATGGGGAGAAAGCTGGTACACATGCACAGCCTAGAGAGCTGGACCAGTATGTGATTCAGCGATCACAGATATGCTGGTGGATAGAGCTAATATTTGGACCTATATTCTCTATTGAGGGGTGTTTTCTTCAATGGTTTACATTACTGAGAGAGTTTTTCAGATTCAAATTCTAGTGCAAGAAGAATCTGTGCAGCATTGATGCTCTGCTACGTGTGTTACAGACAGTGCTGAGGAGTTTTTCAATTGTGGATTAGTTGCATGCTCATCATGTTGTGTTAACAGCGTCATAAATGCTGAAATGTCTGGTTACCCCGTCTTGTTGTGGGAAAGTGTCGCTGGAGTTTTCCATCCCCGCTGGCAGAGGACAGGCGTGGAATACAGAGCTGTTCGGGGCTGGTGTGGGGTCGGTGATGTTCACCATGGCCACCATTGCAACACTGAGGTTGACCCGGAGGCCGTAGACCACAGAGAACCCCAAGAACATGAGGAACGCCAGGTTAAGGCGAGCCGAGCAGCACGCAGAGGGAACTGAGAACACAGAGAACACAGAGAACACGTGTTTACACAGGTCACTTCATGTTTGTAGACTTTATTCCTCTTCTCTTTTTTTAGTCTGTGTGCAGCTGAAGAATCATCTCAGGGTGAACTCTTTCCAAACTGTGCTGCCTCTCCTGTTTTTATTCCAGCAGCATGTGATGTCGCTGCACCATCAACTTAACAGCAGCCATATGATGGTCAATTACCTCATCGAGATCTTGCATAATACGCAATCTGCAACCAGAGAGGTGCTGATGTGTATACAGCCTACAATTAGGTAACCCACAATCATAACAAATGTGCTGAGTAACCAGAGACAAACCTGAGGGAGATCTACTGCTGTTACAGAAATATACAATACATTAAAGTTGTGCATCACTTTCACTTTATATCCAACAATATCATAGAAGAATATTTATTTGCTGCATGCGGAACATATGATACGGTTTTATCAGATTGAATTATAAACACAGCGGCTACAATTAGATGATCATAAGACAGATTATCTGTAACTATCATAATATTTTATGAAAACACTCTAATTTTAAAGTTTAATTAGATTTGAAGTGTTACATGTTCCTTCTTTAATTTGTCGTACCAATAAAAATGATAACAGCACAGCTTTTAAATGGAATCTTTCAGCTTTTGGAAAGCTGGTTGGACCAAACCAGACATTTAATGGCATCACCTCTGAATCTGTGTAACTGTAAAAACAGTTCTAAACAATTACTTGATCAGTTTGTTTTTTTCATATCCACCAAAGCGTATATTAAAAATCTGTGTTCAAGGTTTTAAAAATTCCAGCACTTCGTTTGAAATCCCTTCACCTGCAGCAAAGGTAAACTCACCCCGATCATTCTCGATGAGGGGTTCACCGTCCTCGCTCTCGTCCAGAGGGGTCGAGTTGATGGAGTAGCCATTTGGTGGCGCCATGGCACTCCGACAAGTTTAAAATGAAGTTGTTCAAATGATGTCACTGGGTCATGGTGTTTTATAAAAACCTGCTGGATGCACAAAAGGAAGAAATCAGAAAAACATGCAGGGATTTTACAAAAACACACAGAAAAAAGGATGTGAGAAAAACCTGACAGACAAATACATTTAAGAGGAAGTGACACAACACCTTGCAGCATTCTTCTAAAAAACTAAACTCAACACAAACACACAAACATTTTGAATTGGGGCGCCATTGGCCTAGCGGTCTAAGCGTGCGCCCCATGTGCATAGGCTATAGTCCTCTTCACAGAGGTTGCACGTTTCATTCCAGCCTCGACCATTTACTGCATGTCCTCCCCCACTCTCTACTCCCCACATTTCCTGTATCTCTTCTGCTGTCCTGTCAATTGAAGGGGAAAACGCCCCAAAAATATAACTTGAAAAAAAAAAAGAATAATATGGAGTAGTTTGAAATTCTTTGAGCAGACAGCACAACAAGTACTGCTAAAATGTAGCAGGTATAACAAAAACTGTGACAGCACAATTACAGGTCCCACTGCTCTGACTGCATTAGAGGAACTTTTTAAAACTCAGCCTCTGAAATGTGAGGATTTAAAGCTCCAGTGAGGAGTTTTTAGCTGATTATTAAACACACTGAAAATAATAATAATGCCTCCTTATGACCAAAGAAAGAAAACAAGACCATTGATAAGAAGAGTGGCTGTTTCAAAATAGTTCGTTTTAGTGTTTGAAACCACTGGCGGGGGGTAGGTGTCAGACCAGTGAATAATTAACACGGCTGATACAGCCTTTTTTTTTCACACGTTTCGGGACAGGGGTTCTTTATGAGTGATAAACTGGACTGTTAAAAGAAAGCAGGATGAGATAGTTTGTCAAGAAACACTTATCACACGTGTACAGGACAAAATAAGCAAAGACTGCTTTGTCCACAGGGGAGTGCCAAAATCAAAACAAACTTAAAGTTTCTCACAGGAGCTTTAAGTTTAGACAGTAAAACCTGATATTTTTTTTCTTCTACTTAAGATTTAATGAAACAATAGATCTGTAGCTGTCACGTTTGATTTTGGAAAGTTTATATTTTCTGTGTATTTTTTTACTATTTTATAACATTTTACTAAAAGTATATTTAATAGACATTATATTTGGTTGTAGCTGTAATAGAATGCATTTAAAAGTCTTCCTGTTTGTGCTGACTACAAAAGTAGATATCTATATATATTTTTTAATGTAGTATATGTTTTTACAATCTATATTTATTGTGATTAAAAGATAAACAAGGGTTCTTTGTTATTCCTAAATTGTTATTGTATTTTTGGTATTGTTGTGTTTCCGTTTTGTCTTAGTTCTGTTCTTTCTCTGTGGGCATGACCCCTTTTTTCACTTACTCAAATCCTTGGTTTGCATGTGACACTCACACTTAGAGCGGATTTATTCATCGAAGTGGTAGTTTTGAGGCCGGGGTTTAAACACTGAGTCATAGTTTCACTTCCCAAACTCTCGACTGATAAGCTTCGGTGGGCAGAAGCGTGACACACGTGATGCTGTAGACAGACACAAGCTTACTTCTAAAATATACCTGTTTATAAACCGAGAGCAAGACGGGCAAGATGGGGGTCTTGTGAATTTCTCCTGACAGATGAGATTTAAAGTGTTATCACAGTTTTGACTTCAGGCGGACACTTTGGGCCAAAGCGGTCACATGTTCATCCATCCAGTCAAAGTTTCACAATTCAGTAGTTATAAGGAATGTGTCAGCTGCCCAAATCTTTGATCCAACATGCACCAATCACTGAGAGCAATGCTCACAGCTTTGAAACCTCTGCACAAAAAAGGGTTTTGTCAGCACATGCCAAACACACACACACACACACACACACACACACACACACACACACGCACACACACACACACACACACACACACACACACACACACACACACACACACACACACACACACACACACACACACACACACACACTGGAGTCCCTGTGTTTAAAGTGCACTGATGTTCTCTGGTGAAATATTTATGAAGTCTTATTTTAAATCCTTTCTTATCACTATTTTACTTGGTCGACCAACTGTTGTAAGGAAGTGATAGATCCATGTTTTCTGACACTAAATGAGACGTCTTAAATTTAACTTTTTGTCAGATCAGACTCCCGACACTCAGAGATGTCAAATTTATGCTCAAAGAAAAAGACAAAGAGAGGAAAATTCTCCATTTTTAAGAAGCAGAACCCTGCAAATATTCATTATTTTGGTTAATAACTGCCTCAAATAAGCAACTCATTATCAAAATAACAATTTATTGACTAAATAATACAGATTTTATGAACAAGGCAGCTATTTCTTGACTAATTCACACCAAGTGTTAGAGGAAAGAGAAGGAAAAACACTAGAAAAACATCAATAAATAAACTAATGACTGCCTAAATCAATGTGTACTAAATGTGTGTCTCATTATCTTCAGTATTTGCCTTAACCTGTCTGTCTAGCTTCCTTTATCAGTGAGACGGTGTGGTGTAAATCATCAATAACCCTCACACTATCTTAAGTAAACTCTTAGTTGCCTTTTGGAGTTCCTCTCTGGGGTTACGGATGTCTGTAAAACATGTTTTTATTAGCATTTTGCCTCATCTATCACTCAGGGATGTACTGCTTTTATATCAGCGGTCATTGGTTTTAAGATCACACAGATCAGCACTTCAGAGTATCTGTTCCATGAATATAAATACTATATATGAACATTTATCCCATTGTTTGTCTGTACATTTCATAAGTAGGGCACTTCTGGTTATGTTACCCTTAAGTCCAATGAATGACCTTCTAGGAAATAACACGCTGAATCAACCCTCTCTTTGTTGGACACTTTGTTTTCATTCAATCACAAGAAACTGAGTGTTTGTCTCAACTTTTATGAGCTTAAATATGTTACAACCATCATTTTTAAGTATTTGACCCAAATTACAGTTGCGATTAAGACAAAAGGCGTTTATTTTTCCAAATAAATATTGAAAAGTCTTTACTTTTCACAGCTGCAAGATTAATCTTAAGATTTAAGAGTCTTTTAAAACTGATTTTAAGCAAACAAAAATGGAACACATCAAAGAAAAATGTCACAAGACAGACTTTTTCAGATATATTGTTCTGTCATGAAGTGAAAGTGAAAAACTTCGATGCTTCCTTCCCCAGAGAATACAAAGAAAACCATTTTAAATCTGAGTATCTTGAATCTGCATGACCAATTCTGCTTGAATTATACAAAATGTGCCTGATTAGAAATCCCACCCCCACTTAAACAATGTGTCTTACTCTGCAGGTACAATCTTAGGGAGACCAGAGCATCAGCAAGAGGAGACTGTTCAGCTTAATGTAGGAAGACTGCATTTGGACAGTCTGCATTTTCAGTCAGAGCAACAGGAAAATGGAACTCAATTCCTACCCACATTAGAGACTGTACAAGCCTCAGTGTTATCAACAGTAAACTGAAATTATGGCTCAAGGAAAAACAATTATGTGATCATCTGAATGCATCAAATTAGAGACAATGAAATGTAATTTTAAACGTGTTATTATTAGTGATGGACTGTGTTGAGTAGCCTATGTATTGTTTTAAATGCTGGTATGTTTTTTTATCATTTGTATTGTACATTCTTTTACATCTTCCTTCCCCTGGGACCACAGATGAAAATTAGCTTAGAGTTAACTCTGGCTTGACAGTTTTTCTTTTGCATGGCCCCTGTCAAATAAACTAATAAACTAATAAATAAATGATTCTGTTCTCAGAGAAATGCATTCAGATGTTTACATTATGCAACACCTGTATGTTGTTATCCCAGTTTGTATTCATGACAAAGCATACAATTATGTACCACTGCCTTTTGATTCCTCATTCCATGTGAGAGAATCATCAGAAATAGCCATGATCACTTCTCCTTTCTTCAATAACTAATGCAGTATTTATGATTTAATTGCCTACTTCTGTATTTCTAGTCTAGTTCTATAAGGTTATGAGACCCATACTATACTGAGTTGACATTATTAAAGTTTTTTCTTATTGTTTTTCATAATTTGAGCTCTTAGATACATCCACACATCCTGCTCCTGTCTGTTTCCAACACACTTATAATGCTAAAGTCAATCAACAACTTCATATGTTAAGAAATGTCTTTATATCTGTAGGTCTAACATGTTAAATCTTCAGCTATCTGTATCTTAGCCAGCTATAACAACAGTATGACTGTTTAACAACTATAATCGATCATTTGATTTTACATAACTCACCTTGGAAAGTCTTCTAAACCGGTGACACCTGTTCCCAGCAGCTCGGTCAGATGTTATTGTGTGTTAAATATCATAAAAGTCTCGGGTTGGTGTCTCATCACAGCCGGCGAGACAACAAATACGCTGTGTTTCTGTGTTTCTCTACTGTAGAGGAGAGTCACATGAAAACATGGCCTGTAATGACAGATCTACAAAACACTGGACTGGTTACGACTGCTTTGTATAGCGTGCACGTATGATTTATAAATCTAAAACCCGGAAGTGACGTCGCAGCAGCTGACCAATGATTGGTCCGCCCTCCAGAGTTGCTTAAAGTGAAAGGAAAGGGAGTTAATTCAGTGAGCTCTATCCGGCTCTATCACTATATTTGGCTTGATTTAGAGATATAAGGCGGCTCTCTGTCTTCTTAATGGCTCTTCTTTAAGTTTAAAGTCATAATTTTGTAATTAATTCAAAATAAGTTGGTTTTTTTTAGCCTATGTACAAGTATGTCACTTTAACAGTTTGATAAACTTGCTCTTCACAGTCTAAAAATACAATCGAATGAAATAAAATATGCTTTATAAAATGTAATCTAAGTTCTTTTTTTTTTTTCACACTGTATTTAACTTAATGATTGGCTGTAAGATTGCTGTATCCATAAAATACAAGAAAAAACAAACCATGTAAGTCTTTTCTTCTAATATCCAAACGTGATTATTCACATTTAATAGACACAAACATTAAGGCAGAAAGACGTAAACAGTTCTTTTTTTTATTGAACATTTTACAAAAATACAAACTCTCAATGGGGATGGTAAACACATATTACAATCAATTACAGTGCAATTAACAAAAAGGGAATCATGTAAGGAAAACAAAACAAAACACTGTAAAACTACAAATAAGGTGCATCAGGGCTACTGAGTGAGTCAGGCAACCAAAAACAATATAAAGCAGAGCAGAGGCACAAAACGAGGCAATCAAAGTTCAGCGTAGCAAAGAGCTGATTGGTCAGTCTGTATAGAGAAAACAGTCTGGGACAAGGGGACATTTCATTTCAAATTTCTATTCATGTTTCGGCTGTTATTATAGTGGGAAAATATAAGAAAAAATATATACATATAATATAATATACACATACACATACACATACACATACACACATATACATACAAATATACACATTAGATTAGATTAGATTAGATTAGATTAGATTAGATTAGATTAGATTAGATTAGATTAGAAAATCTTTATTGTCCCCATGGGGCAATTTGTGTCGCAACAGCAGTCCACACATCCTATATATACAAGCAATACACACAAGTTCACAAATCAATTCAAGTGCATATCCATATAACTTAACCCCCGTGGATGACATCATTCTTCTTGTGCATGAGACCAAGGTAAGGTCCTACAGCTTGTTTAAAAGCCCAACAGCTGAGGGCACAAATGATCTAAGATATCCGTTCGATCTAGCCCTCCTAGTGTAAGTGAACCTCCTCCCTGTTGGCAAAAGTCTAAACTCTGAAAAAAGGGGGTGGTGAGGGTCTTCCTCATATAACAACATAGGTAAGAACTATTGCCCCTTTTAGGTGAACCTGGTGATGGGACAGAATCAACCTTTTCCACTTAAAGTTTTCCACAACACGTAAACCAGTTAATGTGACAACAAACCAGGCTAATGGCTTACAAGTGAGAACAGGACACCAATATCTCCTATCCTGTCTGTGTTTGTTTCACCGTCTGGAGATAAGACTGCTTATTGGGCTGTGTATTATCACTGAGAGGCATATCAGCAAGCCAATATTTAGCACCTGGTTTCCCCTTTGGAAGGATTTGGGGAATGTTTGACTTGTGTGTGTTATAATGTTAGGGATAAAAAGACATCTGGATAGTTGAGCATTGATTTTTCTAGAGGACACTAAAGTGTGAATGTTGAAATCCAGTGTGAGACTGTGAGATAACCCGAACAACCAAAGTTGTATTTTTCTAAGTTAACTAAAGGATTGCACTTTGGATATTCTGCTATCATCCCTGACACCTGATCATCACAATCTACAAATAGTTCATAAGAAGGAAGATTAGTACAGTTTGCAGGGAGCGTGCATCATTTTTGCTTTACACGTGTCCAGAAGGAAACAAATCACAATCGTTTTAAGTGTGGTTCCAGTAAGAATTGCAGTATTGCCTCAGATACAGCCTGAAATATGTGATTGGGTGTTTTCTATTAGTGTGTAAATCCATCTTAGAGAATGATTCATACTAGTGTGTTAATGCTTTGTGGAAAGATGTGCTTTCCACGACCTGGCCAAGATCGATTCCAGCCCTCTACCTGGAAAATACAAGGTGTGGTGTTACAACTTCACCTTGTACCCAAGAGTAATGTGGCCCCTGAAGCTGAGTGAAGTCACCTCATCGGCTGTAAGCAGGATGGATGCAAAAGCCAACGTCTTCATCCGCAAATGGCTAGGGCTCCCACGTTGCTTTTCTGCAGCAGGCCTGTACGGATGGAACTCTCTGCACCTACCCCTAAAATCCATCACCCTCGGGTACAGGCAGGAGAAGGCTAGGCTTGTAATGGAGCTAGGGGAGTCCTCCGACATGGCAGTGAGGGAGGCACATGTCCGAGTGGATACTGGAAGGAAATGGAAGGGGGAGGAAGAGGTGCAGAAGGCGATGAGCAGGCTGCAGCACCAAGAAGTTGTGGGCAGAGTCCAGACAGGAAGGGGAGGCCTTGGATGGGGCGACGCACCCAGCATGTGGTCCAAGGCAGGCAAGAAGGAGAGGAAGGATCTGGTGGTCTCTGAAGTCACCAGAATGGAGCAGGCGAGTTTCAGCATACAGGCTGTGGCACAGGGACAGCAGGGGCGCTGGACGACATGGGAAGGAGTCTCGAATCGTAAAATCAGCTGGGCTGATGTGTGGAAACTGCCACAGGCTCGCCTCAGTTTCCTCATCAGAGCAACATATGACACCCTTCCCTCCCCTCGGAACCTCCACCAGTGGCTTGGGATGGAACAAACCTGTGATCTCTGTGGAACCATCAATGCCTCCCTCAAGCACATTCTGTCAGGCTGCAAAACTGCACTGGCACAAGGTCGTTTCAGATGGAGACACGACCAAGTGCTCAGGAAGCTCAGGAAGCTGGCTGAAGTAGTCTTTGCTATAATGATGGAGCTCTGACCTTAACCACATGCACAGTTTTATAAAGCTCCAACTCGGAATGGTCGATCACAAGGAACTGACTGATGTACAAGAGAAACTGACTGCTCTACAAGAGAAACTGACTGATCTACAAGAGAAACTGAATGATCTACAAGAGAAACTGACTGATCTACAAGAGAAACTGACTGATCTACAAGAGAAACTGACTGATCTACAAGAGAAACTGACTGCTCTACAAGAGAAACTGACTGATCTACAAGAGGAACTGACTGATCTACAAGAGGAAATCGACCAGCTCAAGCAGGAGAACGTTAAGCTGAAAAACAAGGTGAAAAGCTGCTTATGTTTCTGTCTGAAGTGCACAAATAACCAGTTTGAGTCTCACTCTGTAACCTCTGACCTCTGCTTTAATCTCTCTTTCCAGCTGATGCAGTATGAGCCACTGCCTGAGGATGGAGCCGCAGAGTAGGACAAGCTTTACCTTACAATATGCAGGAAGAAAAGAAATCAATTAGAAATGACACTTTTTAAGAATATGTTTATGTTTATTGTTATCTAAATGGTTTTTTTTTTGTTATATGACAGGAAAGGAATTTCTGCTTTGTTAGAAAACTGTATTTGGCATCCGTCTTTCTCTTGATCTACATAGACATACAGTATCTTGCAAAAGTGAGCACACCCCTCATATTTCTTCTCATATTAAATTATATCTTTTCATGGGACAACTCTGAAGAAATTACACTTTCATACAATGTAAAGTAGTCAGTGTACAGCTTGAATAACAGTGTACATTTACTGTCCCCTCAAAATAACTCAACACACAGGCATTCATTTCTAAATCACTGGCAACAAAAGTGAGTACAACCTTAAGTGAAA